>NW_006296540.1:1982714-1983747 GCF_000327345.1 Myotis davidii
TTAACTCTATGTCCAGGAGGGTGCTTACTGAACTTCAGTATTTCTAGAATCAAGTGCACTGGCCCACACAGCGAGCACTCCACATGCTGTTCTACCCTTTTCTAGTGGGCTCTAATTGATCCTCGAAATCTCACTTCAGGTGTTAGTATGATTTAGTTTCCTCTGTTCTGGTAGCACTCTCTGTTGATTTATTATAGAACCTGTATTATTCTGTGTTATGATTACCTACCGTGTCATCTATTGGGTCTAAAGTTCCTAAAGGCACGTTGTGTTCCCCTTACGCCCCCAAACAAGGTGTCTCTAGTACATTGTACAGTACCTAACCCAGATGTATTGGTTGGCTAGGGCTGCCATAACAAAGTAACCCAAACTGAGTGGCTTAAACAGCAAAAATTTATTGTCTCACAGCTCTGGAGGCTAGAAGTCTGAGATCAAAACCTTGGCAGGTTTGGTCCTTCTGAGGACTGTGAGGGAGGGATTTCCTCCAGACCAATCTGACTGGATTGTAAATGACCATCATCTTCGTGTGGTGTTCTTCCTGTATCTTTACATCTTCCCTCTGTACATCTCTCTGTGTACAAATATCTCCTTTATGTAAAGATGTCCGTAATGCTGGATTAGGGTCAACCCTAATGATCTCACTGTAACTTAGTACCTCTATAAAGATCCTCTCTCTCAGTTAGGTCACATTCTGAAGTACTGCAGATTAGAACTTCAACATATAAAGTTTGGTGGGATAACAATAAACCCATAACACAGTAATAGATATGTGTCAAGTCAGTGTGTGGATGAATGAATAGCACTTACAAAACTTACAAAATTTGCTCTCATTGTCCAACTTATATGTGTTCCCCAAAAGGCTGTGAGCTCCTTTAGAATAAAATTCTTATCTCATTCATGTTTAAATCTGTAGTGCTGATAATAAAGACCAATACACAGTCAGTGATAAAAATGCTTTATTAAATGAGTGATAAATGACCAATGATGCAAAAATATTTTCTGTAAAAATACTTCTGGAAGAATATTTGTATAT
>NW_006296540.1:1984423-1984841 GCF_000327345.1 Myotis davidii
ACAGTTATGAAGTAGCAACAAAAATAATTTTATGGTTGGGGGTCACCACAACATGAGGAGCTGTATTAAAGGGTCGCAGCATTAGGAAGGTTGAGAATATAATATTCAGTTCCATCCATGCTGTTGCAAAAGGTAAGAGTTATTTCCTTTTTATAGCCTCGTAGCATTCCATTGTGTAAATGTACCACTACACTTTTATCCACTCATCTACTGATGGGCACTTGGGCTGTTTCCAGATCTTGGCTATTGTCAGTGGTGATGCTAAGAACATAGAGGTGAATATATTCTTTCAAATTACTGTTTTGAGTTTTTCTGGATATATTCTCAGAAGGGGGATCACTGGTTCATAAGGCAGTTCCATTTTTAATTTGTTGAGGTAATTCGGTACTGTTTTCCACAATGTCTGCAGCAATCTGCA
>NW_006296540.1:1984932-1996482 GCF_000327345.1 Myotis davidii
CCCCTTTCTCCACATCCTCACCAACACACGTTTGTTGTTTTATTGATAATAGGCATTCTGACAGGTGTGCGATGATATCTCCTTGAGGTTGTAATTATCATTTCTCTGATGATTAGTGACCTTGAGCATCTTTTCATATGCCTATTGGCCATCTGTATGTCCTCTTCACGGAAGTGTCTATTCAGGTTCTTTGCCCATTTTTTAATTGGGTTATTTTTTTCCTGGTGTTGAGTTGTATAAGTTCTTTATATATTTTGGGTATTAACCTCATATCAGATATATCATTGGTGAATATGTTCTCCATACAGTGGGTCCCTTTTCATGTTGTTGATGGTTTCTTTTGCTGTGCAGAATATTTTTAGTTTGATGTAGTCCCATTTGTTTACTTTTTTTCCTTGATCTCCGTTTTCATAGGACAGTGGTCAGCAAACTGCGGTTCACGAGCCACATGCGGCTCTTTGGCCCCTTGAGTGTGGCTCTTGCACAAAATGTCGACTTCTGCATAATCTGCAAAAATATTGCTCCAAGAGATGTCTGAGATTGCTATCTCCTATAACTTTCCTTCTGCATGAGGGACTTACATTACTATTTATTATAGTGTAAGTGTTCCAGTGGTGGATTCTTTTCAGATTTTGTGTATATTAAAAGTCTTACTTTTAAGCCTGCTTTTAAGATTTTCTATGGTTTTAAGTAATTTGCCTATGATAGAGTTTGCGTAGTTTTTCTGTATATTTTCTTGTACTTTGGGGTTGATTGAACTTCTTAAATCTGTGGGTTTGTAAGTTTCACCATTTAAAAATTTTCCAGTTATTTATTCCCCCCCCCCCTTCTCTTCTCAATCAGAGACTCTACTTATACATATAAGAGGATTCTTGATGTTGGCCCACCGCTAACTTCTGCTCTATTCATTTTTTGTTTATTTCTTAAAATCCTTTTTTACTTCTGTGTTTTCTTTTAGATAATTTTCAATGTTATATCTTTTCATTTGCAACGTCTTACCTGCTGTTAATTCCATTTAGTGTATCTCCTTTGCAATGTCTTATCTGCTGTTAATTCCATTTAGTGTATTTTCCTATCAGTAGTTTTAGTTTGATTTGCTTGAGGTTTAATTTGAATATTTTTAAAAGTATCTTTCATGTCTTTCTCTTTCATCTAACTTCTAGAACAAATAGAATACAGTTATAACAACTATATTAATGCCCCTTTCTATTCTTTGGTATTTGCAAGATTGGTTCTTAGGGCCTCTGCAATATAAAATTAGAATTATTTATTTATTTATTTATTTAACAAATATTTATCAGGTGCCTGTTCTGTTCTATGCATTGTTCTGGGCATGTGAGACATATCAAGTGAACAAAAGACTTAAAAAATATTCCTGCTCTCATGGGGTTTTCATTCAAAAAAGAGGAACCAACATTAATTAATTAACATAGAAAATAAGTAAGTTGTATATTAGGATAGAAGAAAGTGTGTATAACAGAGAGAAAATAAAAGCGACAGAAATAAAATCAATGTCCTTAGTAAAGTGTTGAGGAGAAGTGAGGAAAAGAAGAAATAGTTTGGGAGAAACTTGGGGATTTATTATGAGGGAGGCTCTTCAGCCATTGAGGAAAATAAACAATCTGTAGAGAAAAAAGAGACCGTTAAGAGGAGTTGCTAAATGTTATGAACTGGATTGGCTTAAATTTTCTCTGAGGGATTCAAATAGAGATTGCAATTATTGTATGACTTCTGAAATATTGAAGTAATCTTCCTTAAAAGTTATCTTATGTTGATTCCAAAAAAATGCAGGGCCTTGCGTCATATACAAGTTACTTATACATTGCTATCATTTTTACCCCGTAAGGCATATATTTTATTTTTGTTTTATAAATGAGGGAACTAAAAGCCAAGAATTTTATGAACTTGTCCAAATAGTAAGTTAGTCAGCACTGGAGTCCAAGTTGGCCTGTTTCAAAAGTCAATATTTTGCCCTGGCCAGTGTGGCTCAGTTGGTTGAAGCATCATCCCATGCACCGAAGGGTCACAGGTTCATTTTGGTCAGGGCTTAGACCTAGGTTGCGGGTTTGACACCTGGTTGTGGCACCTATGGAAGGCAGCCGATTGGTGTTCCTCTCTCACATCAATGTTAGTCTCTCTCTCTTTCTCCCTTCCTCTCTCTAAAATCAATGAAAATATATCCTAACATGAGGATTAAGAGGCAGAGAGTCAATGCTTTTACAGAAAACTATTTTGAACTTATTTATTATGTAAGGGAGGTACATTGTGATGCATGATGTACAAAGTGCTCACATGATGTTCACATAACCTTTAGTCTAAGTGTGTTTCGGAGGATTCTCTAGATGACGCCTAAGCATCTCCAAGAATTTTGTTGGTTTATGATTTAGAAATGTTAGGTGATGAGTCACTCTTTTTATGAAAGAGAATATGAAATGGGTTAACTAACTGTAGAGCCATTGGGCCAAATCCAGTCACCAAATGCTTTTGTAAATGAAGTTTTATTGGAACACAACCATGTCTGTTTGTTTTCTTATTGTCTTGGTCTGCTTTCCGCATACAATGCAAAAGATAATTGTGGCAGATACCCAATAGCTTATAAACCTAAAGTACTTACTGTCTTTCCCTTTTACAGTACAAGTCTCTAACTTCTTCATGGAGGATCTTACATCTGTAAAGTCTTAGTGGTTCTCAAATGCAGGCTTTAGATCTGTGCTGATTCTGGAGTCTGGGGGATTAATTAGGTAATTTTCTGACATCTTGAGCAACTGAGCCCCAGTGAGAGTTTCCTTTAGCAGGAAATGCCCTCCAGCTTCTCCTTGAGGAAGTGCTGCTCAGCCAACTGGCAATTACTACCCACTCTGCTCTGTCTTACTGGGAAAAGATGAAGAGGTAGTCAGAGGCCCGAGAGTCATTGTTATTGTTCTCTTCACAGTTTCTAGTCTATTCTGTATTGAATAAACTAACTTTAACAATGACAAATCCATGTTTGTCAACATGTTTGGAACTAGTTATTTAATAATAGCTAAAATAAAAAAAAAAGAATAGAGTCACTAATTACTTTATGTTCCATTGTTGAATACAGACCTATAATTAACACATTCTCATAAATAAAGCACTTGTATGTAGAGTAAAATAAAATTTTATAATGTGATTTTTGGCATATTAGAAAATAATAGAGACTGACTCTAAAATTTTTATATGTCATTTTATGATCGGGAAATGCCCATTCTGGGCAAAAGAAGATTATGCCCTTTATTTTTATACTAGAGGACCGGTGCACAAAAATTTGTGCGCTCGGGGGGGAGATGAGGGGGCCCCTCAGCCTGGCCTGTGCCCTCTCGCAGTCTGGGACCCCTCGGGAGATAACAACCTGCTGGCTTAGGCCTGTTCCTGGGTGGCAGAGGGCAGGCCTAATCGCTAGGTGCAGCCCCTGGTCGGGCTCAGAGCAGGGCCGATTGGGGAGTTGGGGCGCCGCCCTCTGTCATGCACAGAGCAGGGCGGATTGGGAGGTTGCAATGCCACCCTCAGTCACGTTCAGGGTAGGGCCTATTGGGGGGTTGGGGCACTACCCCCTGTCACACTCAAGGCAGGGTCGATGGGGAGGTTGCGGCGCCACCCCATCACGCACAGAGCAGGGCCCATCAGGGGGTTGGGGAGCTCCCCCTTATCACTCAGAGAGTAGGGCCAATAGTGGGGTTGGGGCACCACACCCTGTCACGCACAGAGCAGGGCTGATCAAAGGGTTGGGGTGCCGCACCCTGTCACGCTGATCCCGGTGCCAGGAGGCCTTGCGGCTCCGCTGATCCCGGTGCTGGGAGGCATATTACCCTTTTACTATATAGAATAGAGGCCTGGTGCATGGGTGGGGGCTGGCTGGTTTGCCCTGAAGGGTGTCCTGGATCAGGGTGGGGGTCCCCACTGGGGTGCCTGGCCAATCTGGGTGAGGGGCTGAGGGCTGTTTTCAGGCTGGGACTGAAGCTCCCAACTGCTCCTTTTTTATTTTATTTTTTTTATTTTATTCTGGGCCAGCTTTAGCTCTGAGGCTCCAGCTCTGAGGCTTCCGCTTCTGAAAGCAGGTATCTGGTTTGTTTCGGTTCTATAATCGAAACTCTGTATCAACTCCAGCTCTGAGATCCAAGCTCCATGAAAGCTGGTTTCTGGGGTTTCTTTTAGCTTCTATATTTGTTACTATGTTTCTTAAACTGCAGGCTCAGAGGCCGGCAGCGGAAGAAGGGGAATGTTGGTTTCCTCCATCACTGAAGAAAGCAAGCCTCATGTTCAGTTTAAGCTGCCTGACTGCCGGCCGCCATCTTGGCTGGCAGTTAATTTGCATATCGCCCCTGATTAGCCAATGGGAAGGGTAGCGGTCGTACGCCAATTACCATGTTTCTCTTTTATTAGATAGGATATTTTTAACCTTTAATTTTAAATGAATTTTAGATTTAAATAAAAGTGGCAAAGTTGTAAAGCATTCTTGAATTCCCTCACCCAGTTTTTTCTAAAATGACATTTGATAGAGCCATCATACAATTAACAAAATCAGGAATTATCATCTGTATAATTTACGCAAATTTTACAAGTTTTTCTAGTGAGAATCTCTGAGAATCTTTTTCTCTGTTCAGGATTCTACCTTGCATTAATCCCCTCCGATCTGTGCAGTTAGTTCCTTAGGCTTTCCATGTCCTTCATAACCTTGACACTTTTGAAAAGCACTGGTCAGTTATGTTGACATAGATATATTTGTTTTATTTTGTAAGTGACAGAATGAAATGATGGATATCTGATGTCCCTCCCACGGGACAAAGAAATAACCTGCAGGTCTTTGGAGGGCTCCTAACCAAACAGCTAAGATCATAAGTCCACTGGCTGTGTCTGGAGGCTCTTCTCCCAGAGATGATCCGAATGGTAAGAGATTGGAAAGCTGATATTCTTCCCAGTATTTACTTGAATACAATCTTTAAATATTCATTATGGCAAATCAGAAACATAGTTTTTTTTCTGTATCTAAATTCAGTAACTCAGTATTGAGCTTAATAAAATGAACAATGTTCTTCTAAGATTGAAATATAATAATTAACCTTATCAGAGAACAATACCTTCATTTGAAAAGTCATTTGAAAATGCATATGAAGATAATCTTGTTTTTGTGTTCAGAGAAGTACCCATATCTTTAGATTTCTTATTTCCCCCAAAAATAGGAGTTTAAAGTTTTTTAGACCACTATCTTTTAAGAAGGCCGAGATTTTCAAAATAGCAATACTGATGAAGTATAAAGAGTTTTCCTCTAAGCCAGGGATGGGCAAACTCGAGGGCCACAATGGGTTCTTAAACTGGACCAGAGGGCCGGAACAAAACCATGGATGGAGTGTTTGTGTGAACTAATATAAATTCAAAGTAAACATCATTACATAAGAGGGTACCGTCTTTTTTTTCAATAGTTTTATTCATTTCAAACGGGCCAGATCCGGCCTGCGGTCCATAGTTTGCCCATGGCTGCTCTAAGCATTATAATCATATTTCAATTTAGATGGGAAATGATTACTTATTGTTAAAAAATAAATGATAGCCATGGAATTTTAAAACAATAGCATATAAATTAGGAAAAGGCTATTTTATAGAAAACAGACTATTAGGTATATATTTTCAAGGACTCCCTGCCCCCTGTGATTTATTATAGTAAATTATTATCCCTTTGTTCACTATTTTAAAAAGTCTAAACAATAACTGTTTTTTTCTCATTTAATATAAAATAAATTGTTGCCAAAGAAAGTCTGTTTGCCTAGCAACAAACAGCTTTATATTTTGTGTAATTAATCTTAACCTGTCAGGTGGCCAGATTCATTAATCAGCCATCTTCCTGCTGGGGAACTTGATTTTTAGATGAAGAGAGAAACCACAGAATGATGTCACATCTGCCTTATTAATTTGCATCCCATGTGTCTGAAGAGAGATGCAGTGCAGGGAGAGCATCCTCCTCACTGCTGTTCACAGATCTTAAACACGTTTTTTAAAAGCTGCTCCCCGAGGCAATTGAGAGATATGGAATTTTCACTGCTTATGGGCGGGGGGCGGGGGGGTACGGTCCACCAAGAAATGCAGACTTTAATTAGGAATGATGAAATCTAAAAAGGAGGAGCTTAGAAAGCTAAAGGAGCACATTGGAGTGTAAGGGAAACTAGAGATGTCATCTAAGGAGGTGAAATGTCATCTCAGGAGAAGGGAATGGGGATGTGGCCCGAGGACGAGGCAAAAGAAGAAGGTTCCGTATTGAGCTTGTGCATGTGTTTGTAGAACAACAACGTACTTACCACCAATGTTTAATTCTGAACTCAAAATGTCCCAAAGCCATGTTAACACACTTTAAATGAAACATGATAACATACTATGATACTAACCTGTCTTTAATGACAGCAGTAGAACAGAATAAAAATAGAAATACAAAAAATTCCCCAAACTTTACGTAAGTGAAAAATAAAGAAGATTAAGTTGGGGGGAAAAGTGCAAGATTTTAAAACTATGTAAAAATCAAATCTATTGTGATAGGTTTAAAATGTTAGGTATTTTTTTTAAGGAGTCATTCAGTAATACTTTTCTAAATAACCATATTTAAAGTGGAAGATATATTACTAGATATATTTGTATCAAACCAATCCGTTAATCACTAATTTTCTTAGGAGAAAAATCTAATGCACAGAAAAACAGTTTTTTCCTTTAGATCAGAATGTCATTTTAGAATCTAGAGGCAAAAGGGCAAAAGCAGAAATCTAAATATTTTTATAAATTGACATTAAATAACCCAGGAAAATTTTTAGTTTTTTAAAGTTGTATGCTCCAAATAAGTGATATTTTAATGAGTTTCCCATGTTTATAAGTAAACTCTGATTGAAAGGTTCAATTGGCCTTTATGACCCTTTTTAAAAATGTATATATATATTTATTGATTTCAGACAGGGAGAGGAAGAGAGAGATAGAAACATCAATGATGAAAGAGAATCATTGATCGGCTGCCTCCTGTGAGCCCACACTGGGCACCGAATCCACAACCTTGGGTATGTGCCCTGACCAGGAATCAAACTGTGACTTCAAATCGTGACTTCTTGGTTCATAGGTTGATGCTCAACCACTGAGCTGGGTGATGTAGGACCCTTTTTGTTTGTCACTAACTTCTGAAATTCCAAGTGACTGGTGAAGTATTCTTACTCTCTTAACTAAAGAGATGCAGTCATAGCCTTCTGCCTATAATTAGTTCCTCAGTTAATTCTTTCTTTTTGGAATGTGGTAGCATATGTGGTTGCCAGGTGTTATTAGTAGAAGGAAGGTGACAAGACCAACTAGTACAAATACAACTGAGGCAGTACCATTTATAATCACTCCTATTACGTTGAAGGAGCTAACTGATATCCACAAAATGGCTGCAAGGATAAACACAATCTTCTTTCTGGCTTTTCCAAAACAAAGTTGTGTATAATTAGCAAAGGCCATGTGGTTCATTTTCTGGTTAGGTATTGCAATTTTCTGTGCCATATAGAACATAACTGGACTAGTATGGAGTGTGGAGATGCTTTGTCTATTTCCCAGCATTGATATGATTATTTCCAGGGATATTAAACAAACCCTTCAACAGCAACAACAAAATAGATCATCTAATTTTGCTAACTTCCTACAAAGTGCCAGAAGCATGCTCCGAGCGGAGTTTATGCAGAAATTAATACATATTCTTGCCTAGAACATACCCTGTTTACAAATGTAATATTTATATCTGTAACACTGGCGACTGGGCAAACTGTTTTGTTAACTCAATATTATGTAGTGAGAAAGAATCTATAATGTTAATTAAACAACGACATGTCATACAGTGTAAATGTGCTGTACCAGACTTCAATGCTATGTAATTATTATTTTAAGAAGCATATTGTGTGATCCTTGATATGCAAGGGTTGTTTGCTCAAATATGAATCTGTGTAATTATTATATAATCAGTGACACTGTGGAGATACCAATGTTAGAGAAAGGAAAATGAATAGAGAAAACACTTTAAGTTGTTGTAATTTCAAGGGGATACTAAGGCTAAGTGCATGGAAATGAGAACAAAGTTGATACTATTTCTAATGTGATATGTCCATAAAGCTCAAAGTTTTATCTTAAATTTGGAAATTGATCCTTACTTTACTTCCATTAATGTCTTTCACACTTGAATAAATATCAAATACCACCTATTCTTGCCAGAATTCTGCCTCATTTTCTCATTTTCTAAACTTCAAGTTTGCCAGACTGTATCACGTCATTGTCTAGTTTTGCTGAAATGCATCCCATACCATTTCCTTTATTCATTATTTCACATATAGATGGGCCTTTGAGGGTGACTTTAAATTATCCTGCTCCTTTTTGGGAACATTTTCTATCCTTTACACAATTTTAAACAGTACCTTTAGGTCATTTCAGTAAAACTAAATTAATTAAGTCTAGTTTTAGAAGTAGTCTTATATGCAGTAATATTATAAGTATGAAGTTCAACATTTCTAAGGTCTCTATAGAATATTACAGCCATGTAGTCAGCAAATGTATAAACCTAATAAAATGGCTCTTTGAATACCAAACACTGTAGTGTGTGTGTGTGTGTGTGTGTGTGTGCGCGCGTGCGTGCGCGCGTGTGCGCGTGCTTGTGTGTGCTCACAGGCACAGGTTTCTGTTATGCAGGGATGTGAATGAGAAAGGGCCCACATCAAGGGAAATAGCACTACTCATCTCTTCTATCACCAGAATTAAGGGTAATAGAAATAGAGGCAAGAAAAGCACAGGAAAGGGGAGCAAAATCACTAGAATTTTAAGGAAAGATGGCCCTGGAGTCCACTCTGGCTAGACCTGATATGAGTATTATTAAGCCACTAGTCAAGGTAGCACAAATGTAGGAAACAAGGAAACAGTTGTAGTTGGGACATTTTTTTCCCTCATTCTTCTCTTATCTCTTACTATTACTAGATTTTCAAGTTATAATGTAGAAAGCTGCACATAATGACTGAGAAGCCATTGCACTGTGGTGATGTGAAAACCTGGGAGTCAGACAAACCTGAGTTCAGTCTGAGCTCTGTCCATGGCTCTGGGTAACTGTGGTGTAATGTTTTATTGGAGGTCCCCAATGAACACGCAGTCTCATATTCATACCTTACCGTAGTTCCTAATACATTACCTCCTGGCCTGTTCATGTGACATATAAAGTGACATATTAGCAAGTGTGACACAAGCAGAGTCTTCAGAAGCATGTGATCACTGGTGCTGGTCCCCAAAGAAGCCCAAACCTTGTCATATGGGGAGCCATGGAGATGTTCAGCCCCAGCTGCTATCTGACTGCAAACACATGAGACCCCAAACAATAACTGCGGCAGCACTACCCAGCTGAGCCTTCCCAATCTACAGGAGCATGAGCATTAATAAACCATCGGTGCTTTAAGCCACGGCATTTGGAACTTCATGGATAAACAGCAAAATACAACTAAAAGGGTAACCTTGATCAAATGATAATGTGTATGAATAAGCTAAGATTGGAGCTTTACATTTAACAGATGAGGGCTGAACCAAAGCTGGGCCTCAGTAACTTTGATTTTAAATTATATCACTGTTTTCTTATGCCTGTTCTTTAACTGATTGGAGAAGTAGAAATGTGAAAGGCCACTTTCACAAGGACTTGACTTGAGGCCACATATTTTTTTTCTGGTGGTGTTCCCAAGACATCTTTAACTACATTTTGAAATAGGAGTTGAAAGCATTACTAAAAAATGTTCAGCAAGTCAACATTTGTTGATGAAGGTGTCAAACATGATCATTACCCTTATGGGACTTGAAATCTAACAAGAAAGTTAGATATTAAAGAAAAATACTTAAGGAAAAAACAAACAAACACATAGATGCTGACAACAATGTGGTGTTAGCCAGAGGAACAAGGGGGCGGGAGGTAGGTGGAGGTGGGCCAAGGTGAGCGGGAATGGGACAGAAAGACCTTTTGCTTGAGACAGTGGGCATAGGATGCAGTATGCAGATGATGTTTTATTCCATAGTAGTACACTTGAAACCCATGTGGTTTTGTGAACCAGTGTCGCCTCAATAAATTCAATAAAAATAAATAAGAAAAATAATAATATATGTAATAGTTTATTGAATGTGCAGATCTTGATTTGGCAGAAGATAGAGCTTTATTCTTTTCCCACGACTGACATTAAACACATTCTGTTGAATCATTCCTCCCTAGTCATTGATAACATCTCAGGCAGATCCACAAATTTGAGGTCTCTTTATGCTAGTATAGTCTCATTTCAGATATTAGGAAGCCTCGTCCACTAAAAAATCGCAAATCCAATTCAAAATTTCACATCCAATCTCCTATGCAATGTAGTATTTCTCCCTTTTTACTCAATCATCCAACTTTATTTCAATTTAGTCTGGTGTTTCTGGATCTTCTGAGGTCTGGTCTATGGGGGAGAGAATTTGAAGGAAGGGTTTATGACTTCAGTGACTATGCTGCTATAATTGAGCCCCTGGTGCTCTCTGTGAAGAGCACACTTTTCTCCAAAAGGTATTTTGTTTGCCTCTTCCAAGAAAGTACAACCAGTCTAGGACCTCTTAAGCATCCTGCCCCGTTCATGTGGAAAATTCAGATTTAGCTTCATTGGTTTTCAAAGGCCTCTCATCTGTCTTATTTGCCAAGACCCAGCATTCATATGGAAACATAGACTTTCACTTTAGCTTTTTTTCTTTAAGTATATGATGGAATATTCATAAGAAGCAATGGTTTATTTTCTTTCCTCTTTTTTTTTCTTTTTTTTGTTAATCCTCATCGGAGGATATTTTTCCATTGATTTTTAGAGAGAGTGGAAGGGAGAGGGAGAGACAGAGAGAAACATGGATGTGAGAGAGGCACATCATTGGCTGCCTCCTGTATATACACTGACCAGGGCTGGGGAACGTGTAACAAAGATATGTGCTCTTGACTGGAATTGAACCTGGGACCCACAGGCCAACGCTCTATCCACTGAGCCAGACCAGCTAGGACTTTTTCTTTCCTTTTTGTTAATCCTCACCCAAGGATACTTTTTCATGTTCATGATTTAGTTGCATTGCAGTGTTCAATGTCTTCAAAGTACTCAATTCTCATTAATCTTGGAAGTGATCAAATGGTGTTTTTACCCTTTATTCGACTTGGCGTTGTGGAAGAAACTCTACTTTTTTGTTGGGAAGAAAGGGAATCTCTGCTCAATGATTCTTAAAATCTTCATTCCTCTTCTTTTTGCTCCTAGGGTTCGGTGCTGAAGGTTGATGGTCAAAGAATTAACATGAACGCCTTTTAGTAAGTCCTACAATTCTCCTGAGAATATGGGGTTACAGCTCTACTATTCTCAATTTTAGTCTTCAGCTGAATTTTCAAGGTAAGTATCATTTTATATTATATTTCAGTGTCACAAAGGTATTATGAAACATGATAATGAGAAAGCTTTAATTTATATTGTGAAACCAGTGAAGGTCTTTCTGAAGAAGTAAGATTTGATCTCAGAAATGAAA
>NW_006296540.1:1997711-2006433 GCF_000327345.1 Myotis davidii
GACTTAAAGAAAAACGATCGATTTGCCCTGCCCTCTAAGCTGGGAAACAGTGAGGAGTGCTTGTAGCTGAATATCTTGTCATTGCTTTGAAGGCCTGGCAGAGTCACATACACATAAAAATAGCTATATAAGATGAAAAAAAATAAAGTTAAAATAATTCTGTAGAACCTTTAGTTAATGTACAAAACTGAGGTCAGGAATAACATCATCTTGTTCCAGTGTCTCTGTCTTAAAACATAGTGATGCATGGTAGTCCAGAATTGTAATTGAAGTTGTGAAAAACCTAAGATATATTTTATAGTTATGATTCTTTAATGTTTTTAGTGGTCTAAGGAGACAGTTTCAGGTTTTATTTTATCCTTTCTTGTTTGGCAGAATTACTATGGTTGTTTCATGTCCCCAAATATGTCTTTTCATTGCTTTGATGGTCTAGTCATGTCATGTGTCTAGTTTTAAAGACAAGTTGCACTAGACATTTAAATGACCTCCCATCTCTTTTATTTCATGCTATTCCCTTGAGTCCGTAGGCCGACGCTCTATCCACCGAGCCAAACCAGTTAGGGCCATGCAATTCCCTTTAGCTTCTTCTGGGGGTCCTAGCCTGAGGCACCCAATTCTCTGGCTCTGTGTCCTCTCTTTCAGGTAGTCCCATGAGGCACCAGGTCTGTCAGGTACTAATAGAGAAATTTTGGAAGATCTAGAGTTGGTCTTCCCCTCTTGGTTAGCTAAGGGATCTCAGACACGTTACTGAATTTCTCAGAACTCTTATTCTTCATCTATGAAATGAGGCTAATAATAGTCCTAGTTACCTCATAAAATTGTTGTGAAATTTTAATAATTTGTAAGAAAGCAGTTTGTAAACCATAAAGAAATAAGAATTTACAGTTATAATTAAATGACACATTTCTCATGCTGGAGTGTACAGCATATACTGGAGGACATGAACTCAGTGATCAGCTTGACCAGGGTTTGAACACTGTCTGCATTAATCACGAGTTGTGTGAACAGTTGTGTGAACTTAATGTCTTTAAGACTCTTTTTTTAACACGTGAATTGGTATACAATTATCTTCCCCACAAGACGATTGAGATGTGTAAATGAATGAGATTATGCAGGAAGAGTGTATAATTCCTCTTACTATGTGTACGTATTGTGTTAAGGATCAAATTAATATATCTTGGCCTCCTTTTGAAGGTGAGGGAGGTACCCCCACCATCACTTTCAGTGTATTGAACACTTCTTCCTTGATTCTAGGGTATGGCTCCACTGGAGACAATTCATCCCTATTGTTCCAAAAGGAAAAATAGCAACGTTTTGCTCTATTACTGGTACCACTGCTATTTGTACAGGGTGTCTCCATTCTAGAAGAGATCTATTTAAAGATATACTTCACCTTAAATAATGTAAAAGAACCACTAACATTCTGTAATCAATAAGTAAGATTCACTTAGAAGGAGAATTTTGCCATTTCACTCAAATAACATGTATGATACTTTATTTGCATATAAGAATAATCATCTCGCCCTGGCTGGTTTGGCTCAGTGGATAGTGCATCGGCCTGCGCACTGAGGGTCCCAGATTCGATTCCGGCCAAGGGCACATGCCTGAATTGTGGGCTCGATCCCCGGTGGGGGGCCTGCAGGAGGCAGCCAATCAATGATTCTCTCTCATCATTGATGTTTCTATCTTTCTCTCTTCCTCTCTAAAATCAATAAAATATATTTTAAAAAAGAATAATCATCTTAAATAAATATGTATGCATTAGATAGTCTTTTTTCTCATATGCTATAGCTGGAAAAGTGATAAGGAATCTCCTTGGCTAAAGTCACTGTTAAGGGCATGAACATTTTCTCTTGATCCTTCCACCCCCATCCCCACCCCTGAAAACAAAATGAAAGAAGAAAGAGTCACTCCCCCAGGCCCCCAGGGAATGACCCTTTATGGAGGCAATCTAACCAACACCCTTCAGGCATTACATTTTGTGATTAAGGTTTATAAGAAAGGAATTGGTTAACTTGGAAAACAATCTTCTTAGACTCCCTGTTGCTTGGATTAAATGGAATTACCCTCTTAATGTACTGGGGCTAAAAAGGAATGCAGTCAGCTGTGTCTTGGTTGCTGTTTCTGAGCCTGGAAATGTAGAGACACAAGTAGGTTCTTTAAGACACTCAAGCTAATCTGACCCAGTTCCGGTGAAGAGAATGGCTGTGGCTTAACTAGGGGAGGGCACTAAAGTTTAGTTCCTGGGGAGCACAGCAGGGAGGGCTGGGTGAGCAAAGACTCAGGGAGCAGGGTCTGTAGAAGGGCCTTCTATCACGCACACTGCCAGCGTGTCCTGGGAGCCTGGCCTCAGATTGGATCAACCAGCAGGTCAGATGGTAGAGGACCAACATTCAATAGTGACACCCTGTGGCAATCGGCCTTCTCTCAATTTGTCACTTTCGTTTAATTTGATGAAAAATAGGAATTACCAAGTACTCGCACCTTAAAGCCACAAAGCAGTTCTTATTAGTTTCCAAGATTTTCAACTATTTATGACAGGGTCTTAATTACTTAGAAGTTTGAGGTTACCTATCATAAGCTTATTCCTGCTAAGGAACTTCATTTTCATCCTAAGTAGTTAAAAGTCGTTTCATATTGCCCTGGCTCGTGGCTCAGTTGGTTGGAGCATCTTCCTGGTCAGGACACATACACAGGTTTCAGGTTCCATATCTGTTAGCGGTGGGTGTGGTACAGTAGGCAACTGATGAATGCTTCTCTCTTACCTGATGTTTTTCCTTCTCTGTCTCCCTTCCTCTCTCTTTAAAAGTGAATAAAAATAGGTCCTCAGGTGAGGATTAAAAATAACTTAGCTTCCATATTTAGGTACTCTTTTCCAAACATGGAATTTAGACTGGCCGCCACTGTGTTGTTCAGGTGGGAAAGTACACAATTAAATACAAGGTGAATACGATGTGATTTTTATTTAACTTCAATACAGGGAGCATTTTCTGAAACTGCAGAAAATCTGCACAGTTGCTTCAGGTGAATCCCTCAGGTGTGGTTGAAGTGATTCTAGGGAAAAAGACTACGCATAAGTATATCACATGCCTGAAGGGATACAAAGTGGGAAAAAGATATTGAAAACAACAAGTTCCTCCTTGTGAGGTTTAAATGAACAAAGGGGAAGAGTTCATGAGACAAAATTCTTTGCTTCCCTATCAACTACCTCAGGCTTTTGAGTCACAGAACTGGTATACAGACCTATAGTAGCTGACGTGACAGCTTACTTTATAAAAGAAAGCGACACATGCTGTTCATATGGGGAAGGGATTTGCTGAGAATCCAGTCTCCGAGAAGCTGGGTAGAACGGCCGTATTCAAAGATAAGTAAAAATGTATAAATAAGTATAATGTTACAAAAGTAAATGTAAATAAAAAATATTGTTACATTGAAATATATATATCTTCAGAGCACATGAGACCATATTTTGTAACATTTAACCAAGCAGAAATTTGGGGGAAAATAATTGTAATTCTCAAGAAAATTAAGACAAAGAGCATACTCATGTTCATAGCAAGCAGTACTATTCACAACAGCCAAGAGGTGCAAGCAATTCAAATATCCATCATGGATAAATGAATAAACAACTGTGGTTTATACACACAGTGAAATATTACTCATCCTTTAAAAAGAATGAAGTTCTGACTTAGGCTACAACATGGATGAACCTTGAGGACATCAGGCTAAGAGAAATAAGCCAGTCACAAAAAGCCAAATAGTGAACGGATAGTATCCAAAATCACAGAAACAGAAGGTTGAGTGGTGATTGTGAGGCACTGGAGTTAGAAGAAAGTGAGGAGTTATTTAATGGAGAGAAGTTTCAGTTTGGGAAGGTGGAAAAGATCTGGTGATTGGTCGCACAAAATGTGAATATACTAAACACTTAGGAATCATTAAGATAGTAAATTTTGTATTATCTGTTTTTACCACAATTAAAAATAAATTTAAAAAGGAAAGTTAATGAAAATAAGAGGATAATATAATACATTGCATGAAATTATCAAATTAAGAAGAAAATGGAAGAAATGATGCTACAACAGAATGTTAAAATATAAGAACAGAATCTAGACTACACACAGCCAAGTCAGTCCCAGTTTTTAAAAAGTAGAGTCATTATGAGAACACATCAGACAATGCAGAGAACAACAAAAATGGTGAAAGTGATTGGAGACAAATCATCTAGGGAGCTGATACTCAAAATGCAACCGAGAAGTAAAGAGAACAAAAATATAGTAAGTGGAAAAGATTAGGTAAACTGAAGAAGGACCTGAATTTATAGATCAAATGGGCCAACAGAATGTTTATTAAAACAGCATATGCCTAGGTGTGCAAAGATGAAATTGTTGAATTTCCCGAGTGAGTTTTTTTTAAGGGAGAGCCTGAATGCATTTAGTGAAAATAAAACAGAAACTAAGAAGCAATTTGGCAAAAAAATAAAACCCTTCTTACCTACCTAAAGGGAAGAGCTTTGTCTCTGTGGTGTTAGGTTACAGAAGAAAAAAATGTTTGCAGGTAGGCGGTATGATCTGAATACTGTATGCCTAGCCATGCTGAATGTGAACCAGCCCCCAAGACATACTGTCCAAATATAGATGGATTTCAACTTGCATTCAAACTTAGTTCTGGTATTTTAATTATCCTAGGCTGGCAATAATGAAATATATAAATTTGTGTTACATGTTCTGATATAGTTGCAGAAAAAAAGTAGTGTCTAGTTTAAAAAGAAATTCTTCAAATCTTAGAATAAATGAATACTGTAGCTCTACTGTTAAAAAGAAATAGAGGCTGGTACCTGTTTCAAAAATATCCCATATTTATCAGTGCAAGGAAAAAATGTATTTGAAAGACTGGATGAACATTAAAGGTGCCTTTGACCCCCACAATAATAAATTGGTCCTTGTAATTCTGAATTAGCAGGTAGATTCCAAAAGATCTCTGAATTTGAATATATGCCCCGAGGTAATATTTATAAACACTTAAAATGTTCGTCTTTACTTAAGAGAGTAGTTAATTATAAAATGATCCCCTAAGTGGTAGAAAATGCAGTTGTTTCAACTCTCTTTGCTGACATGATTTTGCTATTCCTGACACCTCTCAAGAGAAAAGTTCTCCTGCGGCCAATCAGAAAATTTGGACGAAGTCCAGAAAAGAGTAATATGTTTAGAGAAGCTATGCTTCACAGATAATGAGAAAATGGACCAAATGAGGATTATTTACTATGGAAAGAACAGAGGTTATTGGCATCTCCAAAACAAAACCTAGAGAAGCAAAATGAAGAAAAACAACGCAATTAGTCTCTTCAAGGAGACGAGTTGAGAGAGGATGCTAGAGAGCACAGGTGGGTACAGATTGCCCTTTGAACAACACAGTAGCTAGAGCAGCAACAACAAACCCCAAAAGCAATGAGAAGAACAGATGGGCATTCATTCATGTTCAGCATTTCAATAAGTTTCATTTTATGTTGTTCACTGTTAATTTTTAAATGAGAGCTTCACGGTTTCTTAACTTCCAACACGTGAGGCTATTCAAAATGGTGAATGAATCTTCTTCACCATGGTTGGTGGTAGTTTGGGTGGAGGGGGATGAGGGATGAGGACAGGATAGGTCAAAGAGAACTTTGAAGAGAGAAAGCAAGATACCCACCCAGGCAAGGAAGAGCATGTTTTCCCCACATTCCCTCCCGACAGAAAGCCTGGCTACTGCCAAAGGCAGGGCGCTGTTAAACATCTATCAAGAGTTTCATTCCATATGTCATCTCCTGTGCCCATAAATTTTGGAACTTGAGATGAGGTTGGCTTTAGGTAAGAAGTTGGAAAATCAGGGGTCAAAAACTACTGTCATATAGTCTTCCAAGAACAGAGGCTGTGATTAAAGGGGCTTTGGGGTGGAAGCGATGGGGTGGCAAAGGTGAGATTCCCATCTGTTTTCCTGAGACTTGAAAGAAGAACCATTTTATAAGCAGGCTATGTTCACTGGGAAAGTCATTTATTGAGGAAGTGGAAAGAGAGAATGAAAAAAAAATACAGCAAAGATGCATGAGGGAATGATCAGAGGCCAAGGGCTGTCATTGTTCACAGAATTTGAATAACTTGTTTTTGAAATGGAACTTTAATGGGTTGAATGAATCATGATGTCATTCTTCCACCCTTAATTAGCACAGGGGCATGTGGTAAAAGCTACTTAGGGTCAGCGCAGGCCCTGTCTCCTTTAATACAGTTCTCTTGCTTCTGCATACAGCCCTCCATAGGGAAGATATGGAATTTCATTATTTAGTTGGGAAGACAAAGTACAGGGTGCCCTCAAATATGTGTACACACTTTAACACCTGATTGCTCAATTGATATATTTAGATTTTTTGGGGGGGAGGGGCACCCTGTATATAGTATAACAACTTAGAGGATAATATGTTAATACAATTGTATCCTAGTTCACAATCTAGAGTATGTGACACATATTTTAATGGAAGTGCTAAGGGAGCCCAAATATATAAATATGTATATATGCAAAAAAAGTAGTTTCTCTTAAAAACAGTCACTTTAAGGGGTAATGTCCTTATTCCAATGATGCTGCCATTATTTGGAACATATCTTATAAAGTTAAATATGACTATATTCAGAACTTAAGATAAAATGTTTTAAATTTGTTTGTGTGGGTGTATGGATGGATGGATTTTTACTCCCACTAATCCTTTAAAACCCACACTAATTAGTATTGGAGAACTCCTTCCCAACCCCTCCTGCAAAATTCTCTCATTCAGTTATTTTAAATTAAATTAAATTTTTTCCATCACCATGTCTCACCCTTATTCCCTCCCCACTACATTCACCACACTGCTGTCCATGTCCATGAGTTCTTTCTCTTTTTTCTTCGTTTTCGTTCAGTCCGTCCACACACACCCCATCACCCACTTCCCACAAGAGCTGCCTGCCTGCACTTTATCTATTTTGCTTGTGAGTTCAGTTTGTTCATTAAATTCCATCTGAGTGAAATCATATGGTCTTTGTCTTCCTCTGACAGGCTTATTTCACTTACCATTATGTTCTCCAGGTCCATATATGCTGTTGCAAAGGGTAAAATTTTCTTCTTTTTTAAGGCCAAGTAGTATTTCATTGTGTACATGTACCACAGCTTTTTTAAATCCACTCATCTACTGATGGATACTTGGGCTGCTTCCAAATCTTGGCTATTGTAAATAACACTGCAATTAATATAGGGGTGCATTTATTATTTCAAATTAGTGTTTCAGGCGAATGATTTTTAGTAAATGCTTTTACCCCATTATTTAGCTTTTCCGTCTTCCTATTTATACTATCAAAGGTATGTCATGGAAAGCAAGGCATTTCATACCTTTCAATGTGGTCTATCTTCTACTTGATGTCAGACTAAGAAATCAAGCAGAGATACAGGCCTGACAAAGTCTTGGCCAAGTACGACCCAGGCTCTGGGGAGATAACTGTGCATCAGTGTCTTGTGTGGTGCCCAAAGAATCAATATCCACATCTTGCTCACTCCATGACAACTGCTCTTGCCAGGGTGTGATTTTGGTCTAGGCCAGTGGTTGGCAAACTCATTAGTCAAAAGAGCCAAATATCAACAGTACAACGATTGAAATTTCTTTTGAGAGCCAAATTTTTTAAACTTAAACTATATAGGTAGGTACATTGTTATTAACTTAATTAGGGTACTCCTAAGCTGGCCTTTGCTAAAAACGTCCTCAATCTGGTCGACCCCTTCCAACTCTCCCATCCACACTCGTCTTGTATACTTGTTTCATTCCGAAAACAGACTTCTGCGCATGGGCCACGAAGTTTCAATCGCACTGTACGTGCGCGCCCACATGTGGTACTTTGTGGAAGAGCCACACTCAAGGAGGCAAAGAGCTACATGTGTCTCACGAGCCGCAGTTTTCCGACCACTGGCCTAGGCAACTGTCTGTAGCTGGGGCTGAATCAAAGCAGCGCTGGTAGTTGGGTTACTGATCTCTCTCTGACAGCTGGATAGAGAAAGTTCTTTATCAAAAGGACCTCTGGGTAGCTCATCTCCATGTCGGCCCAATGAACTTTAGCCACAAAGAAAAAATGGATTGTGAAAATTAAAGGAAGAAGTGTATATAAAGTACTTAGCATAGTCTACTATAGTTAACATTCAAAATTCAAACTATTATCATCAGAATGTATAGTTTGGTTAAAATAAATACTTTACTTTATCCCTTGCAGTATCATTTCCTTAAAGGAACCACTTAAAGGTCTCCTTCAGAACTGTACCAAAAAACCTCTGAAATCTTGTGTCAGTGCCCTTCATCTACTACATAACAGTTTGAAATGTAGACTCAAAGATTTGCTTCAGGTCTGCCACTTAATGAGATCAAAACTTGGGAAAGTTATTTTCTCCAGACATCAATCTCTTCTACTACAGGTTTTTAATAATACCTGTCCTTTAGGGTTATGGTGGGAAGGAAAAAATGTACTGGAATCACCTAGTGTACACATTCAAGGCCAATGAATAGAAAATATTTTCATGATATTTGCTTTTATTTCTGGCATGTATCCATCATTAAATATCATACAGAGCATGTTTATTCTCCTAAAAATCATCTGTGCTCCATCATGTCATCCCATCCCATCTCCACAAACCCTGGCAATCACTGATCTTTTTATTATCTCTATAGATTTGCTTTTTC
>NW_006296540.1:2010049-2010487 GCF_000327345.1 Myotis davidii
TGTCACCATGTCTCACCCTTATTCCCTCCCCACTACATTCACCACACTGCTGTCCATGTCCATGAGTTCTTTCTCTTTTTTCTTCGTTTTCGTTCAGTCCGTCCACACACACCCCATCACCCACTTCCCACAAGAGCTGCCTGCCTGCACTTTATCTATTTTGCTTGTGAGTTCAGTTTGTTCATTAAATTCCATCTGAGTGAAATCATATGGTCTTTGTCTTCCTCTGACAGGCTTATTTCACTTACCATTATGTTCTCCAGGTCCATATATGCTGTTGCAAAGGGTAAAATTTTCTTCTTTTTTAAGGCCAAGTAGTATTTCATTGTGTACATGTACCACAGCTTTTTTAAATCCACTCAGCTACTGATGGATACTTGGGCTGCTTCCAAATCTTGGCTATTGTAAATAATGCTGCAATGAACATAGGGGTGCATA
>NW_006296540.1:2010539-2018758 GCF_000327345.1 Myotis davidii
CGTTTGAGAGCCAAATTTTTAAAACTTAAACTATATAGGTAGGTACATTGTTATTAACTTAATTAGGGTACTCCTAAGCTGGCCTTTGCTAAAAATGTCCTCAATCTGATTGAGGTCCGTTCACTGAGGTCGACCCCTTCCAACTCTCCCATCCACACTCGTCTTGTATACTTGTTTCATTCCGAAAACAGACTTCTGCGCATGGGCCACGAAGTTTCAATCGCACTGTACGTGCGCGCCCACATGTGGTACTTTGTGGAAGAGCCACACTCAAGGAGGCAAAGAGCTACATGTGTCTCACGAGCCGCAGTTTTCCGACCACTGGCCTAGGCAACTGTCTGTAGCTGGGGCTGAATCAAAGCAGCTGGTAGTTGGAGGTTACTGATCTCTCTCTGACAGCTGGATAGAGAAAGTTCTTTATCAAAAGGACCTCTGGGTAGCTCATCTCCATGTCGGCCCAATGAACTTTAGCCACAAAGAAAAAATGGATTGTGAAAGTTAAAGGAAGAAGTGTATATAAAGTACTTAGCATAGTCTACTATAGTTAACATTCAAAATTCAAACTATTATCATCAGAATGTATAGTTTGGTTAAAATAAATACTTTACTTTATCCCTTGCAGTATCATTTCCTTAAAGGAACCACTTAAAGGTCTCCTTCAGAACTGTACCAAAAAACCTCTGAAATCTTGTGTCAGTGCCCTTCATCTACTACATAACAGTTTGAAATGTAGACTCAAAGATTTGCTTCAGGTCTGCCACTTAATGAGATCAAAACTTGGGAAAGTTATTTTCTCCAGACATCAATCTCTTCTACTACAGGTTTTTAATAATACCTGTCCTTTAGGGTTATGGTGGGAAGGAAAAAATGTACTGGAATCACCTAGTGTACACATTCAAGGCCAATGAATAGAAAATATTTTCATGATATTTGCTTTTATTTCTGGCATGTATCCATCATTAAATATCATACAGAGCATGTTTATTCTCCTAAAAATCATCTGTGCTCCATCATGTCATCCCATCCCATCTCCACAAACCCTGGCAATCACTGATCTTTTTATTATCTCTATAGATTTGCTTTTTCCACAATGTCATGTCATTGGAATCATAGAGTATGTACCTTTTTCATATTGTCTCCAATCACTTAGCAAGATGCATTTAAGTTCCCTCCATTTGTTTTTATGGCTTAATAGCTCTTTTTTTAAGTTGAATAATATACTGTTGCCTAATTTATTCATCTATTCACCCACTGAGGGACATCCTCATTGCTTCCAAGTTTTGGAAGATACGAATAAAGCTGCTAAAAACATTTGTGTGTAGGTTTTTGTGTGGATATATTAGTAAGTTTCCAGTTCCTTTGGGTGAATATCAAGGAGTATAATTGCTGGATCTGATGGTGTGAATATGTTTAGTTTTACAAGAAATGACCAAACTGTCTTCCAAAGTAGCTATGCTTTTTTCCCCTACCAGCAATACATGTGAGTTCTCAAATAATAATAATAATTATATATATATATTCTTTCGTGTTTGAAGTATTACATAAGTCTCATTTTTCCACCATTGACCTCTCCCTGGCCGCCCTCACTCCCCAGCACATGCCCTCACCACCCCCACCCCCTTGAATAGTACAAGTTAGATTGGCAGAGTTTTTGCAAATTCTTGTTCTGATGTTTGACTTCTTCATATGCAATGGAGACATTGTGGTCTGCTGGGAAATTTGTTTTTGCCTCCTGTAGGGCTTAGCTGGTCCTTCTGGTCAGATTAGGGAACACAGACATGTGCATTGTGCTCTAAAAAGATGCCACTGGGAGTCAGGCTGAGTTTCAGAGGAAGCAAAGCAACTGTTGCAAAATCTGCAGCTTGGGGCAGTGAAACAGAGTTATAAGAGCTGTCAGTGAGAGCCTCCCAAGCCCTGCATTCATGACTGTGCTTCCCACACTGGGCATCCTGATCTCACAGGCTTCCAGCTTTATTATGATGATGTTTCTATTTCTAGTGAGCCCTGAGAACACGGAGAGATTATTGCATGAGGCACTAAAGGTGTGTGGGACTTATCCCTCAGAGGACCATTTCAAAGGGTTTGAGTTTCAACTGCCCTGATGCTTTAAAAATAATCCAGGGATTTAGAGAGTATGAACACAGAGTTGTGCTCAAGATAACAATATTGGTACACAAAGTCCTAAATTTATCACAAAGGATAGCAAGAGATCAGGGCATATTCTCACCCCCAAAGTATAGAGTAGGCTCTACAAAAGGTAGTTTATGGCTGGGGTTTTGAAGTGTCTAGTGTCACAAATTCATTACATTAAAAAAAAAAAAAGAAAGGAGAGAGAGAGAGAAAACTTTCAAAAACCTGACTCGCTCATTTTGGCCGATAGGCCAAGAGGGAGCGAATGACAGTTTAATATTTTGTGTAAATTAATTTGAAAATTCATAATATTTTGAAATAAAAATAATTGTAATAGGCATTTTTTCTTATTAGGTTGTCAATGTAATTTTCAAGCAGTTTATATTCATCACCATATTTTCTCCCAATGTGGCATTGTTTGAATTTTATACCTAATCTTGATGGCATTTGGGATGCAATGTATAGATTATGATAAAGAAGAAAGTATAATTTGTATATAGATGTAAAATGAAATACTGAGAAAAAATTCTAATTAAAAAAAAATTCTGCCCTGACTGGTTTGGCTCAGTGGATAGAACGTCGGCCTGTGGACTCAAGGGTCCCAGGTTTGATTCCGGTCTAGGGCATGTACCTTGGTTGCGGGCACATCCCCAGTAAGAGTTGTGCAGGAGGCAGCAGATCGATGTTTCTCTCTCATCGATGTTTCTAACTCTCTATCCCTCCCCATTCCTCTCTGTAAAAAATCACTAAAATACTTAAAAAATATTCACTTACACGTTTATTAAAAAATAATTTTATTTTACCAAAACCTAGATCTTATTTTCACTAATAAAATACCACAATGTCTCTGAAAACCAACTGTTTAAAAACATGATTATAGATGCACATAATAAATACCAGGCAGATATTTAAAATTAAGAAATACTTACATATCATGTATGTAAATATTTTGGCTTTGGAAAGGACACTTTCTCTAAAAATTAGACTTAGAAAAATATACACTGAGCAGCATTCAATTTGTAGAAGTTATAGTAAATTTCTTCAAGAGACGTATACCCTCAGTCAGGAAGTATACTTTCATATATCTAATAGATATTAAGATCCTCTGTTTTATGTTTTAAAATAATTTTTCAGATTTGCTGTATTTTATAAATTTCATTTTTTAAAAATTTTGCAATAAAGTTTAAACATTTCAAAAAACACTACAAAAGGAGATAAAAGAAAAAAAAAAAGATCTAGATTAGTTGCTATACCAGGCCCTGAAGACCATTACAGTAAATAAAAAATCTGTATCATCACTTTCACTATTGTATTCATCATATAGAAATCATCAGTTATTCAATCACATTTTTAATATTGAAATTGAGTTTGTTTGCACTGCAGTGGTCCTCAATTTTCCTAATGCCACAATCCTTTAATACAGTTCCTGATGCTCTGATGACCCCTAATTTCTTTGTAACAAATTGAACATAATTAAAGCATAGAGATTAATCACAAAAACAATATGTAATTATATATGTGTTTTCCGATGGTGGCCTGTGCCCTCCATGCCATGGGCTGACGGCCCTCCGTTTCACACACCTCTCTCTCTCTCACTTCAGAGCATGGCATCCAGATGGTGCCTGGCACCTTCAAACACGGCCCCAGACTCCCAGTGGTCTCCACTGCCAGACGGGACGGACCTGCCTGAAGGGCTCCCTGCCAATTCTTTTTTTTTTTTTCTAAATATATTTTATTGATTTTTTTACAGAGAGGAAGGGAGAGGGATAGAGAGTGAGAAACATCGATCAGCTGCCTCCTGCACACTCCCCACTGGGGATGTGCCCGCAACGCAAACATGTGCCCTTGACTGGAATCGAATCTGGGACCCTTCAGTCCTCAGGCGGATGCTCTATCTACTGAGCCAAACCAGCTAGGGCTGTTCTGTGCCATTTTATACAAGGGACGTGAGCATCCAGGGATCTGGGTATCATGGGGGAAAGCAATCCCCTGGATACCCAGCTACCGCTGTATGTACTTATATTTGATCTTACATCCAGTTATATTTATATTTCTCAACTTTTATTTTGAAAAAATATATATATATACTGAAATGCATCAAAATTAAAAAATATTTAAAAGAGTAATTCAATGTACACCAGTTTACTTTGGTTCACTAATTATTAACAAATTGCTATATCTCATTCATTTTATTATTCTCATTCATATATATTCATACTGTGTTTTGTGGGGTTTTTTGGTCACTTAAAAGCAAGTTGCAGACATCATAAAGTATTTTGTTGCCAAGTAGTGTAGCAAAAACATACTTGTATGTATAGTCAGCCATCCATATCCACAGATTTTACATATGTGGGTTCAACCACCCACAGATCAAAAATAGTATTTTTAGTCCACAGTTGGGTCCATAGAAGACTGCATGTTCTATCAAGTTGCAGACATCATAACTCCTCACACCTATTTCAGTGAGTTTCTCCTAAAATAAACAAACAAAAATTCTTCTACACAACCACGCTACCAATATCATATTCACAAAGCAAGTTTAAAACATCATGCAGATTATCCATATATATTTTCTATTTTAAAGGTAACTTTTTCCATTTACAGTTTACAAAGTGATCTGTGGTATTGTGAGGTATACGAATATCCTGTTCACCAACAAACTTACATCTGATGTAAAAGATTTTGAGTACTTAAGCTTCAATACTTATGTATTCATCATGGATATAGTTCAGGTTACCTCAGTATGTATTAATACTGGCTTGCACCCCTGACAGCAATTAGTGGCACAGCCTCACTCACAGACTATAGTGTCAAGCTTTTGCATATTTGTGAATCTGATTGGTGAGAAATGGTGATGGTGTAATTTGTTGCTTGTAAATTGACTGAACTACCATAGATATGTAGCTAGTGCTGTGCTAGGGCCGTTCGTACTGGTTCCCAAGAGCCACTTATGCATCTCTTCACAACTCCACTTTCAGCGACATCATTTTGGTTCCTTGAAACCAGTCACAAACCAAATCACAGTGGGATTACCTACCCTTTTGAAACCAGGATATGTTACAACCCACAGCTCCCTTCATCCCCAGAAATTCAGTTATTATGCAGTTATTTTTCTACGATTCTTTGTGGCCAAAATGGACTTCCTCACACTCCTTAACAACCACCCCAGCCTGCGACTTGGGACCTACCTGTGGGAAGGACGGGGTCAGCAGCCAGTGGAGAAGAGGTCTGTGTAGGTGAGAGCAGACAGCCCACCAGAGGAAGGGTACCCCGTACAAGTGACCTTTAGCATAGTACCTTCATTACAGTAGAAACAATGTAGATGACTGTTTCCAGTCTTTTTTTTTCCCCCATTTTAGCAACTAGATACATCATTCCGACTCATGTGGGGAACAGCCACTGAAAAGTGAAGAGACGATAGTTAGTGGTTTCCACTGATTATTTTTAAGAAATTAGAAGTTTCTGTATTACTGGTTGGTAAGATCACAGATAGAGGAAGCACATGTTTTCACTCCATCTTATATGTTGTTTCCAATTTAATTGGTAAAGAAGTTGAGGCTCAGAAGAATTAAAATGATTGTCTGAAAGCCGTACAGACAATTAAGTATCAACCTAGGGCTGGAGTCTTGAGCTTTTGTCTTTTCGCATGTGGTAGAAGAGCGTGTAGCAGTCAGTAGGTCACACCTGTCCTTTTAAATAGAGCAACTACACCACCACTCTGCCATGTCACTTGCCCAGGAACAGACAGTGAGAAGGTGACGGAGCCGGGATTATAAAAGCAGGTCTGACTTTCATCTCCGGCATCTTTCTGGTGCTCCAAGAAATCCCCTCCCTAAACCTGTGACATTGGTGCTCGTGGATTCTGAAAATGGGCTCTGGTGATTCCAACCCAGTATCCCTGAAGGGGACTTAACATAATAACTTTTCCCTTGCGTGATTGTGAAAATCTACAGAGATCAGAGTTAAAAACGAAACAAAATTTAATACTTGGCCACAAAAATACCCCAATGAATGAAAATGAAATAGCCAAAAGAGAGATTTCATCACTGATTTATATTGTATTTTAATATATTTAATTCATCGCTTTATTCTAAAAGAGTAAAATTTATATTTTTGGTGTAAAATTTCATGGTTTTGACAGATTGATCCAATCATGTGATTACTACCACAAACCTTCATGATGTCCCCAAATTTCAGCCTCTGGCACCCAGGGATCTGATTTCTGTTTCTACAGATTTACCTTTTACAGATGTTATATAAAAGGGGTCATGTAGTTTGTAGCCTTTTGAATCGGGCTTCTTACTTACAACAATGTACACATACTGTTGTGTGGACCAGTAAGTTCCTTTTGCTTCTGAATATGTATGAATGACTTACCGCATTTGTTTATTCACTCATAGTTGAAGTCTATTTGGATTGTTTCCAGTTTTGAGTGATTATGAATAAAGCCATGATAAGCATTTGTATACAAGTCATATCTCTTAGGTAAATACATAGAGTGGGATTGCTGGATAATGTGATAAGTAAAGGTTTAGCATTGTAAGACAATGACAAATTGTTTTCTAAACTGTCTGCAGCATTTTGCATTTACACCAGTATAATGAGATATTCTTCCCCAGCCTTTTGTATTTTTAAAGAATGTTATTCATTCTAATAGTTCATAGTGGCAAATCTTTATAGATGTAATTTGCTTTTCCTTAATGCCTAATGATGTTGAGCAAGTTTTCATGTGTTTATTTGCCATTCATTTATTTTCTTTGATTAAATGTCTGTCCAAATCTTTTCCTGTTTCTAATTTGGTTTTTATTATCTTATTATTGAATTTTAAGTGTTTTAGTATATTCTGGGTAGAAGTCCTTTATTAGATACTTGTATTGCAAATATTTTCACTTTATTTTGTGGCCTTTTATTTTTATTTTCTTAACCATGCTTTCACAGGTACTTTTTAATTTTGATGAAGTTTAATTTATACATTTGCTACTTTTATGGATTATGATTTTGATGTCATATCTAAGAAATATTTATAAAATCCAAAGTCACAAATATATTATCTTATGTTTTATTATAGACATTTTAGACTCTTAGATTTTATGCTTCTGAAATAACCAATTTTGAGTTAATTTTCATATAAGGTGAGAAGTAATGGGTTGACTTTTTGTTCTTGCTTTCTCCCCTCCCCTTCCCCTTCCTTCTCTTCTTTCCCTCCATCTCCCTTCCTTCCTTCCTCCCTTCCTTCCTCTCCCCTTCCTTCCTTCCTTCCTTCCTTCCTTTCCCCCCCTTCCTCCCTCTCCCCTTCCTTCCTTCCTTTCCTTTCCTTTCCCCTCCCCTCCCTTTCTCCCTTTTCCCTTCCTTCTTCCCTTCTTCCCTCCCTCCCCCCCTCCATCCCCCTCCCTTCCTTCCTTATGTCATATTGTTTCAGTGTAGTTTGTTGAAAAAATTATCCTTTCTCCATAATAATAATGTTACCTTTATTACAAATCAGTTAACCATCAATGTTTGGGTTTGTGACTGGATTCTATCTAGTCCATTTAAGTATTTATTTAGCCTTCTGCAAATACTGCCCTGTCTTAATTACTATGTAGGTTTATATTAAATCTTTAAATTTGGTAGTTAAGTGCTCCAAAATAATTCTTCATTTTCAAAGTTTTTTATGAAATTTAGAACTTTTGCTTTTTTCATATACATTGTATCATCATCTTATGGCTTTATAATATATTAAATATATCCTATCTAATAAAAGACAAAAAGGGTAATTAACCGTACCTCCGCTATGCTTCCCATCGGCTAATTAGTGAGATATGCAAATTAACTGCCAACAAAGATCGCGGCCAGCACCCACGCAGCTTAAGCGAGCAAGAGGTTTGCTTGCTCCAGTGGTGGAGGAAGCCAAGGTTCCCTGCCTGCTGCGCCTGGCTCTGAGCTCCGGAAGCAACAGCTCCAAAAGCAGCAAAGTTTCAATTATAGAAGCTAAACAAACCCCAGATACCTGCTTCCAGCCACCCGCGGCCTCAGAGCTGGGAGCGCCAGTGATGGCAACAATGTTTCAATTGTAGAAGGTAAATAAATCCCAGAATAAAAAGAAAAAAGAA
>NW_006296540.1:2019173-2020712 GCF_000327345.1 Myotis davidii
TTCAATATATATATATTTCATAATATATATATTTCAATCCAATCTTATAATATCTATTTTAATTGTTGTGTTCAGTATAGTTACATTTAATTTAATTATTGATATGTTTTACAATGTTATTTTCTCCCGAGGGACTGTGAGAGAGTACAAGCCAGGCTGAGGGACACACCCTCTCCCCGCGTGCACAAATTTTTGTGCACCGAGACTCTAGTATATATATATATATTTCATAAGATATATATATTTCAATCCAATCTTATAATATCTGTTTTAATTGTTGTGTTCAGTATAGTTACATTTAATTTAATTATTGATATGTTTTACAATGTTATTTTTTTCATTGTTCCTGAGATTTTAGCTCTATTTTTCCTTTTCTGCCTTTTTAAAATATAATTTGAACAGTTCTATACATTTAAATTTATCTATCGGTTTTGAGCTATATGTACTTTTACTTTTCATTATTTGTTGATGAATTACAATATACATACTTAAATTTCCCCAGTATATTTAGAGTTAACATTTTATCAAAAAAAATGTAGGTGCCCTACAAAAATCCTTAGGCCTTTTTATGCTCCCTACCTCCTTATATTATTGTTATTATATGAATTTAATCTACACTTTTAAAATATTATCAGAAAGGGTTATAATTTATCCATTCTGAACTCACACATATTTTAAACAACTTAAGAGTCGAAAATAGACTTTTATATTTTTCTTCAGATATTTAGCATTTCTGTTGCTCTTCTTTCATTCTTGATATTACAAGTTTCTCTCTTGTATCATTAAGGTTTAACCTGAGGAACTTCCTTTAACATTTATTTTAAAGGTGGTCTGCTGAGTCAAATTTCTCTCAATTTTTTTCACCTAAAAATGTCATTTTTTTCTTCTTTTTTATTCCCAAAATATATTTTCTTTGGGTATTGAATTCTGGATCAGCACATACTTTATTAAGCACTTTTTAAATGTTATAACTTTACATATGACTTATATACAAATGCTTATCATGGATTTTTGGTGAGAAAGACATTGTTTTTAGGCATTTTCTTCTACAGGTAATGTGTTACTTTTTTCTAAGTGGGAAAAAGATTTTTTGTTTGTTTTTTTTTTTTGTTTGTTTGTTTTTCAGTATTTGAATTTAAAATATCTAAGCAAAAATTTAGTTTAGTTTCATTTGTATGTGTTGAGATTACTGAATCTTTAAATTTAGATCCCTCATCAAGTTTGAGATGTTTTCAATCATTTATTCTTCAGATATTTTTTGGCACACCAATTTTTTTCTCCTACATTCTGTGAAATTAATGATACAATGTCAGAGTTCCTTAGATTTATTTACTAACTATTTTTCCTGTCTCTCCTTGGGATTGTATCATTCCTATTGACCTACCATCACAGACTGTTTCCTCTCTCATTTTCATTCTATTATTTAAATTCTTCATGTTATTGTTATTATTGATTAAGAAATTGTATTTTTCAGTACAAAAATTTCTATTTGCTTCATTTTTATTTATCTACTAAGAACTTCTACTTTTCAATTTATTT
>NW_006296540.1:2020835-2024401 GCF_000327345.1 Myotis davidii
TATAATGCATTCTGAAGATTTTTGAATATTATGTTGTGTAGGCTCTGAAACTTAAAAATGCTCAGAGAATTTCATCATTCAATAGCGTCTTAAGAATTTCAAGGTTGAGTATACTTAGGATTATGTTGAAATAAGGGCACATAAGGAACTTGTCTTAATATTAAGATTGCATAATAAGGGCAAAACGTTAACACATATTGTATAATTTTACTTGAAATAGGTAAGTGCAGTTGACTAATATTTTTACGAAGCAAAGACTCCTCCTCTTGCTAAGTCTACCTTTCCTTCCATTACTGGAATTTGGTACATTGAGATGAAAGGAAGTATCAGTGTTTTGAGATAAAGCCACTTTACAATGATTTTACAAAATTAGTTCTTTTAACAAATTACTTAGTGCTTTCTATATGTGTTCAGTGAGGCATATGTACAACTCTTATGCATTTTAGAAATAACTCCCTTTTTGTGTAAATAATATAAATGTACTTCTCAAAATATGTTTAATTCTGTTATTAGTAGCAGAACAATGTTTATGATATGAACATGATATTCTTTTATATATATAACTAGAGGACCAGTGTGTGAGATTAGTGCATGGGGGTGGGGGTATGGGGAGGGGGCCCTCAACCTGGCCTGCACCCTCTTGTAATCCAGGACATCCCTCTCACAATCCAGGACTGCTGGCTTCTAACCGCTCGCCTACCTGCCTGCCGCATCTCCCCTAACCACTCACCTGCCTGCCTGATTGCCACTAACCGCTCATCTGCCTGCCTGATCATACCTAGGTGCCTCTGTCTCGGCCCTTGCCACCACAGCTTCATCTGGAAGGATGTCCGGAATGACATCGGAAGGTTGTTTGGCTGTTTGGTCTAATTAGCATATTACACTTTTATTATTATAGATAGAAAATATTTAAAAATCATTTAGGCATTGAAAAAGTAAATTCTGCTAACAGAATAGCTGGTAAGAAATATATTTAAACGTATATTTATTTTATGTCATTAAATTATTTAGAAAATAAGTATATTGATAAAATAAGCTTTGGTCTAGAAGAAGTATTATTTCAAAACATGGTTATTGCAGCTAATCACTGCATTAACATAATTTTCCATGAGTATAGGTTTTGTTTTCTGTGAACTAAAAATTCAGCTCTCTACTTATGTGGTATCTATTACTACATATCAAAATTTTAGCATTAGCCATATAGTTATAAGAATAAAGTCCAGTAAACTGCAACAAATTCCTTTCCTTGTAGGTAATGTAAACTAATAATAAATAGGACAAGAGCAAGTATTTTAACAGTTGCACAGATTCCCTAGCATGCCAGATTACCATGCATTAACAGAACATCACATAGCAAATGCTGATTTACAATGGTTTAAAGACCAAATTGCCTATGCTAGGGAAGGCCCAGGCAGAGGAAAGCCTATATGTACATTCAACAAAGTGGTTTAGCAATAACCAGAGTGGTGTGTGTGTGTGTGTGTGTAGAACAAAATAGGCAATCTACTTCCATAGAATTCCGTGAGCTTTTGGAATGCAAATTTCAACTGTCAAATCTTAATTAAAAAGTACCAGTCAGCACTATTTAGAAATTGGAAGAGAACTAAGTGGTGGGTTGTTGGAAAATGTGCAACTCGCCTTCTAAATAGAGTAGGTATGCTGACAGGTATATAATTAACATCACATCAAGTGAAGGACAGGAAGCCCACTCGAGTTCCTTGAAGGGAGGAGCTTCAGCAATTTTCAAGGCAGGGGAAAAGGTTCTTCAGTCAGAGTTAATTTATAATTCCTTTTATTTTGAAAGAGAATTTACTTTTTTTGTGTTGAACTTCCCTGAACCTTAGAAAGCAGTGACATTTGCAGAGTGGAGGGTTTAGTCTCGGAGGTTAATGTTAACATAAGTGTATCGTTAGGACACTTTCCCAGTCTTACTGGACTTCTCCTATCTTTGGGTCACTGCACTTATCAAGTCAACATATTTTTTTTTTGCTACATTGTTTCTCTCATATATTAGAAGGTAAATTAGGCAGCTGTCGTTTGGAAGAATTAGAGATTTCATACCTTAGTATTCTTTCCTATGGAAATAACTTGGAACACTTAACATTCCCAGAGAGCTAGTACACACTTTGGGCAGTGATATGAGTAAGAGGAAAGCGTAACTCTCTGGGCTCATACTGTTTAGGAGAGGTCAGTAGAAAATTGCCTTGCTCGTGGTTTCTGTTAGAATTGTGTGCTAGTGGGAAATTTTCTAATGAGAATATTCTTGAGGAAAAAAAATATGTCTTTGGAATGATAGCAATGGTTAATCTACTACAAGATGCAAGATCAAAATCACTTCTGAAAGAAGTTTTGTCACTTACCTCATGGATGGGGACTCTAGAAAAGGATTGGGAGAGCCATTCCACTTTCAAAAAATGTAGAAATTGCACAGGCATGTGGGAAGGAGATGATGAATTTATACTCTTTAATAACGTGAGCACTGATTTCTCCTGGCACAGTGGAAATTTGGGGTTCCTGTATGGTAGAGAGGTCCATAAACATCTATTTTAGGGTATTGCTTTCTCATTTTACTTTGTGTCTATTTGTGGTAAATAGAGAGAAGATGGAGAAGTGGCACTTAGATATAGAAAGGGTCAGTTTCTGATGACCAAGACATAGAAAATGAAGACACCCCTTGTCACTCTCCCCAACACTGTCCACAACAGCAGGAGGGACTACGCTGTTTTCATCTTTCTTGGGAACAGTTTTGGGCCACACATCTGCTTTTGCTTTGCCAACTCTCAGCATCTGGGCAAACGAAGGGAAGGAGAGTCTTCCTCCAGGCTCCCGATGCAGAATGAAGGACTGCCCTGGCTTGCAGTGGGTGACCCAGGGGCCAGCAGAAAGTCTTCTTGGGAACCAGGACTTCTGCTAAGAGGAGTTTAGCTCAGTGGATAAAGCGTCGGCCTACGGACTGAGGGTCTCCAGTTCATTTCCGGTCAAGGGCATGTACCTTGGTTGTGGGCACATCCCCAGTAGGAGGTATATAGGGGGCAGCTGATCAATGTTTCTCTCTCATTGATGTTTCTAACTCTCTATTTCTCTCCCTTCCTCTCTGTAAAGAAATCAATATAATATATTCTTAAAAATGTGCAGGAAAGCAAAAACCTTGACAAAAGAAAGCCCCTGTGTAGAGTTATCAATGCAACCTAAAGTTATAGAACCCATCTACAACGAAGAGCCATGGCTAGTCAAATATAACTCGATTTTGGATAACCACTTGGGTTTGCTCATGCTCTGAGTCTGGGAGTGGCCGCAGTGGCTCACTTATACCTGGATGACCATCAGTGCTATCTTTGGAATCACCTGGCATTCGTTTGCTCCTTCTATAGCAGAGATGTTAAATAAGCCAATGGACCGGGTAGCTCACTTGGTCATGCTTTTCAAAATGTGTCAAGATCTCTGACTCCCAGGAAATTAATTATACTCTAGAGGACAGGGAACTTGGTGGAAAAGGAGTGTACTCAAGCTTTTGTATTCAGAAGATGGTCTTGGGCATATTTGATACATCTCACCCATTTCCTTGT
>NW_006296540.1:2024643-2033693 GCF_000327345.1 Myotis davidii
GGTGGGTTTTCAAAGATTACATTAGAGCCTGAGGAAAAAGCAATAAATAGTCATTCCAGATGTAGGCAGGAGAAGAGTGGTCCAGGCAAAGCAAATAGCATTTTTTAAAAGCCTGAATGTGAAAGGGAAGATGACATGAAGGTGAAAGGGAAGTTCATAGTCAGTAGAGTCAAATTTAGCTGATTATTAAACATATCCTGAGTGAAACTAAGACAACTTAGCATGTAAAATGATAATAAAAGCAGCCTAATATCATCCTAAAACATCTTGAAAAATGTTGACATCTTTATAGAATATCTCTTGTGGCCGCTGAATAGGGCATATATAAATCCTGTCAAGCATTTAAACTTTTAAAACTCCTCTTGACCTATTTCTTTGCCCTAATCCATCTTTCCTTTCTTTTCTCTAAAAACTTTTACCTGCTTCTCTTGCCAACTTACATCAATAACTTCAGCCTTCCTGAACTTTCTGCTAGAAAAACTGGGTTATGAAAATAGATATACCTATAATAAGGTATTCTAAATAGATTAATTCTGTTACCAGAATCTGAGTATCTAGGGAAATACATGGGTTACAGGTACCAAACCTCCCTTCCTCTGCTGTCGAAATCCCCATATAACTTTTGACTCTCCCAAAACTTAACTAATAGTCTTCTGTTGACCAGAAACCTTACCAATAACCTAAACAGTTGATTAACACATATTTTGTATGTTATATATATTGTATGCTACTGTATTCTTAAAATAATACAAGGTAGGAAAAGACAATTTGGAAAATAAATTCTAACTTCTTTCAATATTCAATTTCTAATGGTTTTAAAATGCGGATAACAAATCTATTTGTTTTTCCTTTTAGTTTATCTTTATTGTTGAAACTATTACAAATGTCCCTCCCATTGTCCCCTTCTAGCCTTCCCTCGCCCCCTACCCCAGGCCTCACCACACTATTGTCTGTGCCCATGGGTTATGTCAGTGGTTCTCAACCTTCTAGCCCTTTAAATACAGTTTCTCATGTGTGACCCAACCATAAAATAATTTCGTTGCTACTTCATAACTATAATGTTGCTACTGTTATGAATCGTAATGTAAATATCTGATATGCAGGATGGTCTTAGGTGACCCCTGTGAAAGGGTCGTTCGACCACCAAAGGGGTCGTGACCCACAAGTTGAGAACCACTGGGTTATGTATATAGGCATATATGTTCTTTGATTATGTGCCAACACTGAGCATATATGAATTCATACTCCTCTGAAGTAAGCTAGTTATTCTTATATTAGGATGAATAAGACTCTTAAAGGTAAGGTGCCATGACTGAAGACACCCCAGTATTTAGTGGAGAGCTCTGTATTTAAACTCAGGCCTCCAAATGGCATAGTCTTCTTTTCTTCCATTATCACATTTGTTTTCTATATCACAGTGTCAAAAACAGGTAGTTACTATTGGTGATGCCAGAGATATAATCTGTACAGTTCCTAGTCTCAGGAAAATGAGGTTACATTAATTACTTCTCAAAACATTGCTTTCTAGAGGAGTCATTGTAAACTCTGACAAAAATTATGTAAAAGTAGTTGGTTGATTTAGTCCTGACCTTTGGAATAAAATTCGAAAAATACAGAAGCTTGTGTAGAATCTTTATAATTCATTGGGGAAAGTACAAGGCCTTTTCTAAAGGAGTTTTCTTGTCCAGCCAGTGTGGTTCAGTGGTTGAGCAATAATCTATGAACCAGGAAGTCATGGTTCCATTCCTGGGCAGGACATATGCCCAGGTTGTAGGCTCAATGTACAGTGGAGGGCCTGCAGGAAGCAACTGATCAGTGATTCTCTCTTATCACTGATGTATCTATTTCTCTCTCCCTCTTCCTTCCTCTCTGATTATATGAGTTTTCTTGTTCAATAAGTTTTGGGCTTTTTTTTCCCCCTAGAGTAATTCAGGTAAGACAAAAACACAGTACTCATTGACTTGTGTGTGTGTGTGTGTGTGTGTGTGTGTGTTAGAAACTATTCTTAAAATGTATATCCCATATGTAAAACATAACACTTTTCTTATTTCTCAGGAAAATTTTGATTGACTCATAAATGGAAACATAACTATTAAAACACCCTACCCTAAGGCACAACACAGTGTCTATAAAGTTATTAAATCACTAAATATATAAAAAACAATGAAATGTAGTATGATTTTAGTATAGTTGATCCTTTCTATTCCAAACTTTAGGTAATTAGAGAATTCTGAAAATTAATGAAGCTTACTTTTGATGAAAATTGTGTATTGTATAAACAAGACCCAATGGAAGTTATTTTTCTTACTTTCTTGAGCTCTGAGTGAGCAGTAGTAACATACTGGCCTGGAAACTGCTCCTCCCTCCAAAAAAAAGAGGTTAACTCTATGAGTAAATTTAAATGAAGGCACATAGATTCTGTTACACATGAAAATCTCTGAGGAAATTAGAAGTTTTGGTCTCAGATATGCTAAGTTGCCTCTCATGGGTAATAATAATAATAATAATAATAATAATGTATTTATAGAGTCAATATTTTTTCAAACACAGCCGTTAAAGCAGTCATTAGGTTATGAAAATCAGGCAATCATGTTGATATATTTCTTAAATGAATGCTTTATATGTTTTTGGCTTCTTGTTCATTAGTCCCCCTTTGTTACCTGGCTTCTATCACAGATTCCTGAAGTAGGTTCCTAATCACCAAACCCTATGATGATAGCTTCCCAACATCTAGCATGGTGCTTGGCATACAGATATTTGGAAATGTTTGGCCATTCCAGCCATCCTTCGTTCCTCAAATTGAAAACCTGGGCGTCAGGTATGTTGCTTTATCTTGGTCCTTCTACTTTCTCTGCTTTTCAAGAGTGTCTTCTCTCACTGTTCCCCAAAACAATGCTCACTTCTAACTCACTTTTTTTTTTTGAAGATTTCAGCCTTTCTTTGGTATTACCAGAAGTTAATTCATTGTGATGTTTAAGCTTCTGTACTTCAACCTTCATGGGTCACTTTCAAAATCAAACAGAATGTTGCATTTGCAATATTGTTTTATTTTTCTTAAAGGTGCCCTTTCCTTCCCCAAATTGGTAAGTGTTTCAGGTGTCACCACACCTGGATCTGCCTATAATTTTACATATATGTGTCGTTTTTATCTAACTTCTTTTCTGTGTGTGCTATGCCCTGCTAGTGTACTCATTTTAATATTTTGTATGATGAAAACCAGCTGTTCTTTTTTAAAAATTAACACACACGCCCTATGTCCCCAACTTACCTGTTTCTTTAAGGGCTATGCAGTATTCTCAGTTATCCTACGTGAAAAACTGAGACTAGCAATGAAGTACTCTTCATCCTCATTTCAAACTTACAGTCCACGTGTCCTATCAGTCTTCATTTAGCTCAGACCTTTCTATTTCTGTTGATGCAATCCCAATCCAGGTCCTTGTTACCAAGTCCTCCTCCACTACTAACTTCCTAATCACCTCTGTATTTTAAGCTCATATATTACAATAGGTCTGGCTTCTGCCTGTGCCCTATTCCTGCCTGAGAGACTATTTTCACTACATCAGTCACAGTTATTTCCTTTAAACATACTTATTTTAACATACTTATTTCTTTAAAATATAATTATTTGCTTAAAACAAAATTATTTTTTAAAACATTTATTTACAGCGGAAATAATAGCTTCCTCTTCCTCTGAGCAAAACACAGTCTTTAAAGTATCTTATAAAAACCCGTTTGATCTTTGCAATTCCCCTGCAATATCTCACTTTCTACTTCTCTTAAATCCTCTTATTCCGGCTGTGCTAGTTTCCTGTTCCTCCCTTGAACTTTCTGGTACTCTTTGGCCTTAAGGTCTTTCTCCTGAATCCTTCCTCTGCCACGGACATATTTCTTTGAGATATTCATATCACTTACTCACCCCGGGTTTTAAGCAATGTGCCCTTCTTGATGAAGCTTACTGTGAGTTGTTTAAAATTGTAATTCCTCCACCCATTTTCTATCTCATGCTCTTGCTTTCTTTTCCCTGTTTATTTTTCTCCGAATCACCTAACGCCTGCTCACACACTATGTATTTATTTTTCTGTCTGTTTGTCTGTCTCCTGCTGCTGGAATGTAAGCTCAGTGAAGTCAGAGATTTTGTTCTGTTTTCTTCTGTATTCTGATCTCCTCCGGGAGTGCCTGACAGAGAGTAGAAACTCAAATGATTGTTGAATCTATTAATTGTTTGCAACATTTAACTAGTTCCCTGCCTTATAGCTCTTTTTTTCTCATCCACCTGCCACACCATGGTAAATTAATTGTTTTGTAGCTCAACTCTACTCATATAATTTTGCTTAAATTCTTCCATAGTTTCAAATTTCTCATCACAAGTCAAACTTCTTGGCACACTGTACAAAACCCTTCCAAGCTTTCTTTGCAGGCTCAGTTTCTGTAATTCACCTATAATGCCTGACGCTTTCCCCTCAATGTTCCTACTTCCTGGCATTTTATGTCGTTCCTTCTCATCCTTCACCATACATCCCTCACCTAAACCTGAGCATGGAAATGTTATTTGCACTTTGATGGGGCCTAGATGAGAAGCAATTGCATAAAAAAAAACCCAAACTTTTACATCAGCTCACTATCAGTGTTCCTCCAAGTATAAGGATATATTTATTGGAAACTAATTTCATTAGAAATTGGTTATTTTGTAATTTTTTCAGGTCATGGTGGCATTTGTTCCTCCTTGTACTTTTGCAAACCCTAGGACCTGAATGCTGACTCACCAGATAAATGCCTCTACTCCCACCAACATGTTATAGCTGAGAAAAATGAAGTGAAAATATTAAAACACTTATATACAAAAATGTACAATGAATACTAGTAGGTTAGTAATATGATATTTCTCCAAAAAGTCTCCTAGAAAAATCCTATTATATTCAAACCAGCTGTGGGATGTACAATACACAAGTTGTTTCTCATGCTATTGGGAAATATAAAGTATCCACCCAGATATTATTTAATTTATTTTAAAGTTTACATTAATTTTCAGAGGTAATGCGATATTCAACTTTTCTATCAAAATTATTAAGTATATGCTCCCATTAAAAGCTTGAAAAAGTTATTTACCAATAATTATGTTTTTCTTAAACAAAGTTTATTTTAGAGAGTTTTACAAAATAATTCTGAAGGAATTATTATTTTTTTAATAGCAACTGACAAGAAATTGAAGGAATTATTAGTTGGTATCAGTGCTTATAGTAAATTAATAAGATTTTAAAAATATTTTATAAGCTAAACTAGTTTGGATTTCAGACTAATTTTCTATGACATATATTATAATGAAGTTTTACTTTTAAGTTGAATGTATAAAACCAACAAACAAAAAACATGACAAAATACACACACACGCACACAAAATCCCAGCCATTGAAGTTAAAGTGTTTTTGATAGTGAACTGATTTCTGAATCAGATTTTGCAAGGTAGTAGTTCCAGTTAACTTTTGGCTTGCATAAAATTACAGACCTGCCATTTAACAATAAAATAAACTTGAGAAAGTAAAGGTCAATCTAATATTCTAAGCCTTCATAGCCACATCAGACTAATTTCTGCACTGATTCCATCCATTAGGCAAAAATTCCTCAACAAAAGATATGAAGGGTAGGCAAAGGAAAAAAAAAGGCAACACCAAACCACTTGAACCCATGGCTACAGTTAAACTTAAACTCGGAGAATATTAACATCAAAATAGTCTAACTCACAATCACTTGGAGGCAGAGAAAGTGGGCTGACATTCGTTAAACTACTAGAAGAATATTTGATATATCATTAGGAATTGGACCAATGCCAGGCAAGTGAGGGAAAGCAGGCAGGGTGCACAACTTCAAACAGAAGAAAGTAATCAGAGTGATATGATAGGTGTGATGTCAGTACGTTTTTTTTTAAGCCCAAGATATTGAAAGTAAATCTATAAACACCCAGAAAGCAATAGACTCACTAATATCGCTATATAGGCCTATAAAATATAAGTGATGTCCAACATTGTTTCTGCTTTCAGAAGGACTATGCTGGTAGCATAGTGAAATACAATCTGTGTTTTATTGGGGCAATAGTTGCAGCACTTTGCGAAGTGTCCCAGAAAAGTTAGCATTCGAACCTGTTTCAAGTTGGCTAGGATGTGAACATCGTCACGTCATTTGGCATGCTGGCTGAGCCGGTGCACAGGAAGGTGGTGATAAATGGGAGCACGTCCAGTTGGGAGGAAGTGGCTAGTAGGGGGGCTGCCGGAGCTTGGCACGGGGTCAGGTTTTATTTTCCATCTTTATTAATCATCTCCAGGGGGGGAATAAATTGCCTGCTAATGAAATTTGCAGAAAGCCCTAAATTTTGAGGTGTTGCCAACATGGTTAACAAAGGAGAAATAAATATAAATGGACTTAAGCGTGCTATTTATCATTTATTTGGATTTAATCAAAATTGTTCCGAGAATACATTTATAAGCAATTCCCACAAATTAAATTTTAGAGGGGGAAATCTCCATCACACAGCAAGACAAATGGGCTGATAGGAGGGTCGCCCTCTGTGTTCTGCAAGGCTAGAAGAAAAGGATATATCCTAGCAAAAATGCGTCCAATAGAATGTCCTCTTTTCATTTGCATTGAGTGCCAATTTAAAAAAATGGGAAACTTGCCAAGGCTTGAAAAATCTGTTTTAAGAATTTAGCTAAAACACATAGATTGAGAATGACACATATATTCTCTTCATCTTCTTTTTCTATTCTGGCATGCCCAGAAAAGATCTCTTTCCCTGACATCCTTTAAGGGAGAGAAGTGTTGGGGTTTTTGTTGTTGTTGTTGTTTCTGTTGTTTTTTGCTTTTTTTCTCTGTCTCATGTCAACACAGGGCCTGGAGGTAAGATGGGGATTCATATTGCTTCCCATTGCTGTTTCAGTTTGACTTCCAATTTCGCCTCCTATCAATGGGCCCCTCCCACTTTTTTCTCTCTCTGTTACCTTATGTTTTCCTTTTCATTTTACGGTGCGTAAACTCCACTTGTCTGTCACTATATATATTCCCTAGGATAATTCTCAACTCACTTGCTCCTCTCTCCTTTTGTTCTCCCTTTGGTAAGCCCTCACCTGATTAAGTTCAATTTTGTTCCACATGGGCACAGAGATGCTAAACGTGGATCCATACTGGCATGCCCCTTTACATTTATGGCCATATCAATGAAGGATGCCCTGGGCACTATTTAGTAATACTACTTTGTTGGCAATTCATCATCTTCATCTTCGTTCTGAGAAGGCTAGTTTATACTTTCTTCTGTCTTCTCAAACTTGATCCTTTTTTTATGTCTTAATTTTCAGGTGAGCACATAGCTTTATATTTCGTGGAGAAAATAAATCTGATCATAAGATAATCTCCCCATCTTCTCACCATCAAATGTATGGATCTACCTACACCTGTTCCCATAAACTCTGCTTTCCCTCCTTTTAGAAGAGTTACACACTCCCCTCTGAGTATTTCTTTCAGTGCATATGACAAGTTTTGGAATGGCGAGTTTTGTGTACATTCATCTCAAAATATTTTCTAATTTCTATTGTGATCTTTTGATAGTTTTTATATAGTGTGTTTTATAATTTACATATACTTGAGAATTTTTTAAATTGATTTTTAATTTAATTTCACTACATTCCAAGAATATTACTTTTACAACTTCAAGCCTTTTACATGTATTGAAGATCTTTTTTTACAGCTTAATGATCTGTCTTGAAGAAGATTCTGTGTGACTTTTTAAAAAAATATATTTTTACTGATTTTAGAGAGGAAGGGAGAGAGAAAAAGGGATAGAAACATCAATGATGAGAGAGAATCATTGATTGGTTGCCTCCTGCATGCCCCCTACTGGGGATCAAGCTCACAACCCAGGCATGTGCCCTTGACCGGAATCGAACTCGGGACCCTTCAGTCCACAGGCCGACACTCTATCCATTAGCCAAACCAGCTAGGGCGAAGAAGTTTCTTTGCACATTTGAGAAGAGTATTGATTCTGCTGTTTGGGGAGAGTGTTCTGCAAATATTTATTAGGTCTACTCGGTTTATACTGTTGTCAAGTCCTCTATAGCAAATAGCCACTCAGATTTCTCATGTTTGCTGTTTGCCCGAGTATTCTTTTTTCATTTTTCCTTTCAATTTGTTTTATATTTCTGAATATACAATTTGTCTCCAATAGAGCGCACAGAATTGGATATTATTGTTGTTTATTTGTTTGTTTTTATTTAGTATGACAATCTCTTCCTTTTGATTAATCCACTCACATTTAATATTCATATGGTTGAATTTATATCTGTCATTTTGTCTTTTTTGTATAAATAAGCAGATAAATGTTTGTTCTTATTTATTATTCTTCATATTAAAGTTAACATATTACAGATATGATATTTCAGTTATATTTTTCCACTTATAAATTCTATATACTTCATATTTGACTGCTTCGCATGACTTTTTGCAATACTTTTCTGATCCATGCCACTACCATCTCTTAATTATTGTTTCTCTTAATATGGCAACAGCTTTTTAATTGGTCATCCAAGTAGCCAAAGTTATATATTTTAAATCTTCATATATTCCTATTATGTTCAGAAGAAAATAAAAACCCTTTTCTATAATTCCTAGCACTACATATCTGTGTAGGTCTCCCTTACATCATTTCTAACCTACTCCATGTCACTCATCATGGCCTTCTTTGTTTGTTCATTTGTTTGTTACCTTAAATAGGACAATCATGACATCTTTGTAATTACTGTACTCTTTGCCTGAAATAGGTTACTCCATTTTTTATGCTGTTGTTATAGAATTGTTTTCTTTTTTTTTTTTTTTTTTTTTGTAGCATCCTTGTCTGGTCTTGATATCAGGGTTATCCTAGTCTCATAAAATGAGTTTGGAGGTGTTTCTTCCTCTTCAATTTTTGGAAGAGTTTCAGAGGATGGGTATTAATTGTTCTTCAAATGTTTGCTAGAATTTACTTGTGAAACTGTATAGTGTAGGCTTTTCTTTGTTGACAGATTTTTGAT
>NW_006296540.1:2035644-2037042 GCF_000327345.1 Myotis davidii
GTTGTGCGCGGCATTAATTTCCCGGTGTTTATCTCTGCCGCCATCTTAGTTTCTCTCTCCTAGAATTGTTTTCTTAATTTCATTTTCAGATTGTTCAATGCAAGTGTTTAGAAATATAATTGAATTTTATATATTGACCTTGTATCCTGCAACCTTTGTGAATTAGTTCTAGGAGATTTTTAGTAGATTGCCTTAGATTTTCCATCTACAAGATCATGTCACCCGCAAATACAGACTTCTTCCTTTCTGATCTAGCTGTCTTTTATTTCTTTTTCCTGCTTAATTGCCTTGGCTAGAACTGACAGTACAATGTTGAGTAGAAGAGGCAAGAGTGGACACGCTTGTGTTGTTCCTGATCTTAGGAGAAAAACATCCAGTCTTTCACCAGTAAATATGATGTTAGTGGGTTTTTCTTTTAATTGTTTTTAATATTTAACTTCTTAAATTTTTTGTTTTTTAAAAAGTTATTAGGATGACATTGATTAATAAAATTATATAGGCTTCAGGTGTATAATTCTGTAATACATCATCTGTATAATGTGTTGTGTGTTCACTACCTCTACTCATGGCTCCTTCCATTATCATGTATTCACCTTTACCCTCTCCTACCTCCCCGCATCCCCTTCCCCTCTGGAGAATACTAGATCTTTTCATAGCTTACCTCGTAACTTCATCCTAATCTCTTTAAAGAACCCTCCCTTGATCTCACTATAATCCCTAAACCAGGTCAATATCATCATATATATATATATAGTGTATCCACGTTTTATAAACAATTGTCCCTAGATCTTTATAACATTTGACCTATTGTTCAATTTTAAATGAGGAAATAACATGGTTTACAAGCATGAAACCCCAGGGGGCACTTCTTGAATTTTTGTCTCAGAATATTTTTGTTTTATTTTATTTCCTGATGATAAAATATTTGCTTCCTGAATAAAAAATAAAAAATATTTAATACCACGTGGTAAGCATTTAGACCTGCCATACTACATTGTTATAAACCATGGTGGGTTTTTTTGTTTGTTTTTTGGTTGGGTTTTTTTGTTTTGTTTTGTTTTTTGTATTCCTCACCCAAGGATATTTTTTCCCATTGAATTTTTAGAGAGAGTGGAAGAGTGGAAGGGAGGGAGGGAGGGGGAAAGAGAGAAAGAGAAACATGGATGTGAGAGAGACACATTGGTTGTGCCCTGACTGGGGCTGGGGATCAAACCTACAACCCAGGTATATGCCCTTGACTGGGACTCGAACCCACAACCCTTTAGTGAGCAGGCCAACACTTTAACCACTGAGCAACACCAGCCAGGCCAACATGGTTTTAAAGAGCTGCTTAATACCCAATATTATGAAAATACCATAATTTAATTTAGCATTTTTGGTTACACTGGTTCTAATTGT
>NW_006296540.1:2037451-2065103 GCF_000327345.1 Myotis davidii
ATATATATATATATATATAAACAACCGGTTGACCAAATGACTGGACTGCTGGACAACTGGCTGGTAGCTATAATGCACACTGACTACCAAGGGGCAGACATTCAATGCGGGAGCTGTACCCTGGTGATCAGTGTGCTCCCACAGTAGGAGCACCACTCAGCTGACCAAGGCGTGCCAGACACAGGGCTCATCGCTGGCCACCGCAGTGTGGAGACCACAGTGGAATAGCAGCAAGCCTACGAAGCCGTGGTGGCGGTGGCAGGCACAGTGGGGCCAGGATGAGCAGGAGCAGCAGGCAGAATTGGACTGCTGGTTTCAACCCGATCCCCACAGGCTACACCGAGGGAGCGCATGAATCTGTGCATCGGGCCTCTAGTTTTTTAATAAAATGGATCATAATTATACATATTTTTGTCATTATTTCTCATTTGAAGGTCACCTCCCTGTAGAATATGGCTTTCTTTTGCTCACTGCTTTATTTCCTGAACCTAGAATATGTCTAGTATAAAGAGTTGGTTATCAATAATTTTCATTTAATGAAGGTGTGAATAAATTATAAAAAATAAATAAAATAAATTGAGGAGTTAAAAAGAATCACAATAAGTGGAATAAGCAATAAATTTTTATCTAGAAAAATTCTGTATTGCTAATTTCTTTGTTATATTTATGTCTATTTGATTTCAATTATGGACAAGTTAAATAATTTAATTTGATACTAAACATAGTTTTTGGTGTCTTTACTATTGGTAATCAAATTGTTATCTTTTTAAATACAGTGGGGCCTTGACTTACGAGTGTCCCAACTAGAGTTTTTTGAGATACCAGCTGTCTCTCGGCCTATTTTTTGCATTGAGTTGATAGAGTAATTTGAGTTAACGAGCTCCTTAACGAGCTCAGGCTCAGAAAGAATTAAACTGGTAAGTCAAGGCCCCATTGTATTTATTTTTAAGCAGAGAGAGCTGGAGAGGAATGGCTTAATGGGATACCTGGCTTGACTTTGACTGCAAAGTTATAAACAAACTACACCTGATCAAGTGAATTCAGAACTTGTTGTGACTTATGTTATTTGTCGGCAGGATACTATAAAAGAGAATCTGAGAAAAATGTATATGACCTAATTTTTCATTACATTTATTTCCCAGAGCATTCTTATAGAAAATATAAAGACGCTTTCTGTGTTAAGAACATTTTTATACAGTTCTGTATAGTTACATAATTATTGTTCTGCGTTGAATTTTTACCCCACCACCTCTTAGCAGACAAGGAAACAAAATTTAAGGTGATTTAGTGTTTACTTGAAAAGCTGATTGAGAATAATTATTTTACCTTTACAAATTAATTACAACACTTCCTCTGATGAATTTGTGATGTTTTTACTTTCTCCACAAAAAATTGCCTTTGAAAGCTGAAAGCAAGATGACTAATGTTATAAAAGTTAAATTATTCTCTCTCTCTCTCTCTCTCACACACACACACACACACACACACACACACACACACACACACACAAGGTTGAAGCCTTACAGTGAAATAACTAAATTAAATAGGTGTCCTGGTATGTGTGGCTTTATCCTTCTACCTGCAGTCTAAAGTTTGTTAGTTCCCAGTGTCTGCTTTGGAAGCCATGTCGGTTGAGGTAAATTTTTTCTGGCCAGGAGCACTGTATACTCAAGCTTTCTTCAGAAGTCTCACAAGAAATGGAAACAGCCCTGGCTGGTGTGGCTCTGTTGGTTGAGCATTACCCTGTGTTCCCCGAAAGGTCACTGGTTCCTTTTACAGTCAGAGCACATGCCTGTGTTTGAGCTTGATTCCCAGGTGGGATGGGTGCAGCAGATTGATGTTTCTCTCTCTCTCTCTCTCTCTCTCTCTCTCTCTCTCTCTCTCTCTCTCTCCCTCTCTCTCTCTCTCTCTCTCTCCCCCCCCTCTTCCTCTCCCTCGCCCTCTCCCTCTCTCTCATCAATAAAAAAAGGAAAAGAAGAAATTGTAATAGAGGAGAAATGTATAATCTTGCCAATTAATTAGAATGGAAGAAATAGAGCATGGGGAGAAAACATGGTATAGCAAAGTTGACCTCTTGTACTTAGAAATATAAATAAATATAAATATACTTTTCTTCAAGTTTTTTCCTACTTAAAGATAATTTTTCCTTTTATGAATTGTGAAATTTAGACAAATATTTTGTCTAAGAAAAAAGTATAAATAAATTAGTTCTTTACTCATACACTTTAACTTTCTACTGTCTCCACCCTTATTAGGTTTCTTTGTCCTGAGTGACCTCTTACTCTCTTTCCCACTTCATTAATAAAACCTTGTTCTCAGGAAATGAGTTGACAAATAAATTTATACTAAGGCAAGAATAATAAATACTATCCTAACTATTGTTACCCATTTTCAGACAGTATCGCCTATCTTGATCATCTTTATCACTCATGCTGGCTGTGTCCTCAAAATCTCTTTCAACTGAGTGCATCAGGCACAATGTATCAATTGCTCATAGTTGGTACTGAGAAGATAACCTATTTTTTATTCTTGCACTAAAATACAAATAAGTTCCAAAGCAAGATGACATCATTTTCCTGAGGTATTTTGAATTTTTATTGAGAAAAAAGGCTGCATCGCTTTTAGATGATTGTCATGTTATAAGGAGATGGTAGAGACACATTTGTAAGACCAGGAGCTCACCACTCTTTCTGAACTTTGAAGAATGGACACTCCTCCTGTTGGTAGATTCAGTAGAAGCTATAATACAGTCCCGTGAATTTCTCTTTTGTTTCCTTGGTTAGTTTATATATGAAAGTCTGGTTTTCTTCTCTAGTTTGAAGCTCTTTGAGGATAGGAGTCATTCTCACTGATCTGTTTATCCTCCTTGGCCCGAAGTCCTGGAATGGCTTTAATAAATGCACTTTATATTTTACAGGTTCTCATATTTAACTAATTTCAAGGAAGACAGACCTAAGTCTGAATAGCTAGTCAATATTTAAATGTCGGTATGGAAAAAAGGAAAAGAGGCAGGGATTTAATTTCAATGTTTCCCTTGCAAGTGGTAGAAATCCAATTAAACTAACTTAGGCAGAAAAAATATGGTGTCTCCGTAAATAGTTTCAAAAAGCTGTTCAAGTGACTTTCTGGATCCAGACATGGCTGTTCTTTAGGTCCAAGAAAGTTATTAGTTCTCTCTCCCTTTCTCTCCATATCTTGATTCTACTGTTGTCTTTTTTCTTCAGACTATGTTCCTATTGCATCATGACAGAAAATTTAATACTAGGGCTTTATATTAATAGAAAATCTGAAGGGATACAGGATTTTCTTGGTGTAAATTCAAGTCTCTTGAATTACAATTGACTGGACTTTTCTGACGTCTGCATTAGGAATGATTATTATTCTCACTAACAGGTGTACAGGGAAGAAGAGGTGTATATATGTGATTAATGTGATTAAGAATGCTCTTCTTGACATCACCCTGGCTGTAGCTACAATTTGTCAGATGGAAGGAGATCAGCATGTGAGAAACACAAACATTGATGCCCTGGATTTAGTAGGTTTGATTCAGGAAACAACATTTTGCCAACACAGAGAAAAGTTAGAACACACGAATTTCTAGGAATATAATATGAAAAGACAGACATGGGCACTGCTCTTTGAGAGCTTAAATATGGAGTTTTTTTCCGACAAGATATAGAGAGCAGTTCAAGTGTGTTATAAGAGCTAAAATGACAGAATTATAAGGTTTTATGGGTGCACATAGGAGGGAGTACTAATCTCAATATCCAGTGGGCACAATGGCCATCCATAATATGAGGATATATCGCATTGGAAAGATATAGGATATTTCCTAAGGATATTTCCGTCTATCACCTGCCATCCCGAATATAGTAATATGACAGTATTTCCTGCTCTAATTTATGAGTCTCATTGAGTTATTCATATTCTATTTTACTAGTTCTCCTTATATTTGTTAAGAAGATCCTCAATGAAGAACTCAGTGATTTTTATGCAAGTCAGGAAAGTAGCTCTCAAAACAGTGAAAGGCAAGCTGTGCCAAGCCCAGCCCTGCATAGTACAAGGAATCCTTGAATCAGCTTATCGAGTTAGACCCTGGTTGTAAAAGAAGCAAAGTCAAGCAGATACGGAGAGGCAGCAAGTATAATAAATGGAATTCAACTTTGCAGCTAGACAGACCTGGTGACAAGTCCAAGCTGTGCTGGGTAAGGGATGGCATTTTATTCCGTGCGAATCAGTTTCTTATCTGAACAAAGGTAATAACACTTATCTTGAAGAATTTAGACAAGGGCCAAGTACCTGGTACATACCTGCTCTATAAATAGTGGCTTAGTCCTTGATTGTTACTAGGTAGTGAAAGTTTTTGAGATAAAGGAATAATTATTTGTATCTTCAATTTTTCTAGTATTTGGCAGTTTGCAAAATTAAGAAAGTAATCATTTATTGATCGTGTAATGTAAGTCAGGCTTAATAGGTACTTTATTCATATTGTATTTTATATATATATATATATATATTCTTCAAATATCCACTTTAAAATAAAGAGTAAGTGAAATTCCAGTTAAAAATGTTGGTGTTGTCTGTTAAAATTAAACAGATTTGTGCTTGAAATATAGCTCTATAGCCTCATGGTCTCCTGAAGCAGTTAGCACAGAACTAGGAACAAATGAAGTCACTATCATTTCTACTATTCATAATCTAAATATAATTAATCACATTGGGCTTCATTAGAGTACTTGAGTATTACATGAGAAACAAGAAGATGATTAAGCAAAATACATGGGATATAATTGAAACTTAATAATTATTATCTTTCCTTTATTTCATATTCCAGGGAGAGCCTAGCAATGTCATTTCGGTTGCACGAAAAGGCAATCCTCTCATATGTACAAAATGACCACCATGAACATCAATCTCTCCATTGATTTTTGGAGAGAGTGGAAGGGAGAGGGAGAGACACAGAGAGAGAGACATTGATGTTAGAGAGACACATTCATTGATTGCCTCCCGCATTCACCCCCACAAGGGCCAGTGATCAAGCCTGTAATGGAGGTACATTCCCTTGACCAGAATTGAATCCAAGATTCAGTCAACAGGCCAACACTCTACCCACTGAGCCAATTAAAAAGGATATAGGGCTTTATATTAATAGGAAATCTGAAGGGATACAGGATTTTCCAGTCAGAGTGAAGTGAAAGAAAAGCAGAAAGGGGATGTCCCAAAGAACTAGGAGATGAAAGTGTTTCAAGAAGAAAGATATGGTCAGCTACATTGAAGGCTACTCAGTGGTTAATTAAGATGAGTACAGAAAATCACCATCACCTCATCAATATGTATTCTTAACAACTGCATTTTCTGAGAAATGATTTGAATAGTGGCCACAGTGGAGTTGGTTAAAGAGTAACTGGGACTTTTATATCAGAAAGATGATAGATTACAGTAATGTGACACTCTTCCTCGAAAACCCTTGGGGAAAGTTACACTTCCTAAAAGTTACATTTTATGACATCATTTTAAAAGCATAGTCGACTTCCCAAAAAGAACAGGAGTCACCAAGTGTCACTGATGCACTCAGTGAGAACTGAATCACAGAGTGGTTAGAGCAAGAACTGACAGTGACATTGCCTTATGTGATGTAATTGCTAGTAACGTAAGAGTGTGATTGAAAAGACAGGCATGAGGATTCGGGTTTTCAAGTTGGTGAGATAATATGGAAATACATGCATAAACCCAGCACCTATGAAGGACTGTGCATCAGTAAAAGGGTTGCATAGAAAAAAATAAATCCACCCCCCCACACACAATGATAAAGTAGTCCATTTATCTCCGCTGTGTGTGTGTGTCTGGGGCGGGGGGCGGGGGGGGGAGTGTTGGGGTGGGGAGAAATACAAATCAAAAGCAGGTATTTCACACTAGAGCTAGCTCTCTCTTTTTTTGGTCTACAAATAGCAAGTATTAAAAGAAAGAGTAGATGTCGAGACTGCAAGAAAATTCTATTGTGGGGGGTTTTGCAAAGATAAATTCCTTCTAATCAATAGCAGTAATTTTAAAGAGGGGTGGAGATGGTTGTTTTAACCTCCAAGAATACAATATCTTATAGTGGATTTATCAAATAGAGATTGAAAAATAGGTATATTAAAAAAGACTGAATATTGTTCCTTCTGTAGAAGTATAAAGGACTATCTACTCTGAAAATTATTCCAACTATAGAACTTGACCATGCTTGAGAAACTCAAAAGGTCTTTTGCATATATAGCCATTTTTGGAATAAAAAAAGGAGAATTTTCAGCAACAAACAGAAAAAGATCATTGAAACCAGAGGTACACTAGTACTGAAGCTCTATGTGCTGGGGTATTTTTAAATAGCAGTGTTTGTTGTTGTTTTTTTGTCTCAACATTTATATTATGAAAATTTCAAACATATAGGAAAAAATGAACAAGAACTTAATAGGAGATATGTATACTTTTCACAGCTAGTTTCTTCCATTAACATTGATAACACTTGTTTTTCCATGTAACCATTCATGTATCCATCCATCCGTCTGCCCATCAGTCCCTCTTACTTTTTGATGCAGCCAAAGTAAATTGCAGACATCAGTTCACTTCAGCCTAAATATTTTTGGAATACATGCCATTAATTACAATTCATTTTTATAGTTTTATTATGATATAAAATGTATATACAATAAAATAATAAATTTTAGACAGTTTTGACAAATGAAAATAAATACAACTGTGAAATCCACCCTCAGGATACAGAATATTATCATATTACCATTATCTTAGTAAGTTCCCTCATGACTCTTTCCAAAATATGCTCCTACTACTTCCTTAGAGGAAACAATGTTCTTAATTATTTTCTTGATTTTTTGTTTTATATACATGAAATCTCACTGTACGCACTCTGTTGGGCAAAAATTCTTCTACTCATTATAAATACATTTAAGATTCATCCATATTATTGCATGTATCTATGCATTTCATTTTATCTTGAGAGGTATTTCATTGTTCAGAGTATAATTTGTCTATACATTTTCTTTGAATCAAAGAGTGTCATAGTACAGTGCTATCGAAAATTATAGTATGAATAGCCAGATGTGGAGCTGCAAGAGGGGCAGGGACGCCCACTGCCCTTTACCCCAACGCTGCCCACATCTTGGGTATTATAAATAATGCTGCTATTATAAATAACACAGGGGTGCATATATTCTTTCTAATTGGTGTTACGTGATTTTCAGGATATACTCCCAGAAGTGGAATCTCTGTGTCAAATGGGAGTTCCATTTTTAATTTTATGAGGAACCTCCATACTGTTTTCCACAGTGGCTGCACCAGTCTGCATTCCCACCAGCAGTGCACTAGGGTTTTCTTTTCTCCACATCCTCGCCCGCACTTGTTTATTGACTTATTGGTGGTAGCCATTCTGACAGGTGTGAGGTGATATCTCATTGTGGTTTTAATTTGCATCTCTCTGATGATTAGTGACAGTGAGCATCTTTTCATATGACTATTGGCCATCTGTATGTCCTCTTTGGAAAAATGCGTATTTAGGTCTTCAGTCCATTTTTTTTATATAAATCCTCACCCAAAGTTATTTTTCCGTTGAGTTTTAGAGAGAGTGGAAGAGAGGGAAAGATAAAGAGAAACATTGATGTGGGAGAAACACATTGGTTGGCTGCCTCCTGCATGAGCCCTGACGAGGGCCCAGGTTGGGGCGGAACCTGCAACTTAGGTAAGTGATCTGGACTGGAATCAAACCATTTGGTCTGCAGGCCGAAGCTCTGTCCACTGAGCCAAATCAGCTCGGGCCTTTGTCCATTTTTTATTTGGATTATTTGTTTTCCTGATGTTGAGTTGTATAAGTTGTTTTATATTTTGGAAATCAACTCCTGATCAGATGTATCATTGGCATATATGTTCGCCCATACAGTGGGATCCCATTTCATTTTTTTGATGGTTTCTTATGCCTAACCGGTGTTATAGTTTTTTTTCTCTTGGGCTTATAAGAGATTTTATGTGAGGAAATTTATTCAGTTCTTATCATTTCTAACCAGTGCTTGTAAAATATGAATTGGGAGAGGAATTCCCATGCTTGGCTGTTGGGATTTTTTTATTTCTATTTATTGAGGTGCTTTAATTAATTAATTAATGTATTGTATCATTTAAACTCCTTAGATTTGTTTTATGGCTTTGTGGGGGTAGTAATGGTGGTACAACTCTGTTGAAAAAGCTTTTGCTATTATCTGTGAAATTGACTAAAAAGGATGGATACCCAGTCCTGAAGGTTCAATGGGGGCATGATAAAGGGTCCATGCCCACTAGTGGTGTACCTGGCAATGCAGTTGTCTGCAGACTGACCTTTCTCAAAGCGTCTTTGAGGGAGGTACACCTAGCGTCACCCACATTTCAAAGCTGAGGGAACCGAGGTGTGGAGGTTAAAGAATTTGGGCCTTGGAGTTAGTGAAATGTGATGAAAGAGTTCTGTCTCTTTCTCTTACTTTTTTTTTAATTTCTTTCTTTCAAAGTAAAAATAAATATAAAATATTTCCAATATACGTAAAAAGACTATAATAAGGCTTCCATTACCCCACTACCTGTGTTTGAGTTGCTAATCTTTCCATATTTGCTTCATATCCCCCCATACAAATAAACTTCAACTGAAATATTTTTCCATCCCTCCTCCTCTGCCTTCTTCCTTAGAAGAATTGAAGTTAGTATACAGAGTTTCCAAACATGTTTTGCTACTTCTGGATATTACCTAGTCACAAACTGTCTTTGAGGTTGTGTATTTAATATTTTACATAAATGGCATAATTCTATATGTGTACAACATGCATTTTTAAATTTGTCATGTTTTTGAGATGCACATAGATCTTACTTCAGCTGCTAGAGAGACTTCTGTTGATGAATAAATTAGTATCCTCATTCCCTTGCCAAGAGAAAATGGGAGAGTCTTTCCAGTTTCCCACTGTTACCTTTTCTGCTGAGGACAGCTGATCTGTTTCTACTTTTTTTACTATAATAAATTGTGCCACAATAAGTACCTGAGACAAATAGCCTTTATATCATGTAAATATTTCACAGGATAGAGAAATAAACAGAAATATGTTACCACTACTAGGCAAGAGCAATTTGAAAAAGGCAAGTCACAGACAGTCTCACTTATTAATATTGATGTTAAAATATCTCTTAAATATTAACACATCTAAGCCCATAGACTATAACAACAACAACCAAAAAAACATACAAAAAAACCCCACAAGCTAACAATTCAAGAACGGAAACACACACATAGTTATCCATCAGTAGCAGGTGGAGTTTGACTTAGGAATGTGAGTCTGTTTAATCTTGAGAGATAATATTAGTGCAATTAAGCACATTTGTAGATCGAGAAGGAAAATATACTGCATCATTATCATGATTTGTGTCTAAGAAGCACTTGATAAAATTCAACATCAATCAAGGATAAAGCAAACAAAACCAAAAGTTCTCTTATCGGGTCAGAAATAATTTGGCATAGCTTCTACAGAAGTATCTACAATCATAAAGTTGATGTGCATCAGTCTTAGGTCTGTTTTTTGTCCTTCTACCTTATTAATGGGTGTCCTATACAGGACATATTGTTGTTTATGTTAGATTTTTACATAAAAGGCAATATTTTAATTGTTTACAATTTGCCTTTTTTTCTCATTCAATATTATGGATTTCAATTTTATTTAATATTATGGATTTGTCCATGTTGGTATCCGTAGTATAATTCATTTTTTATAACTCATGTATAATATTCCTTTGTATGAATTAGACATAGGATATTTATTAATCCTATTGAGGGAGTGGTAGGGGAGGTTTTTGTTGTTGTTATGGACAGAGTCAGTGAGCATCCTGGGATGTATCTTCTTGATGCACAGTTTTCATCAAAGTAGAACAGCATTAAAATTCTTCATATGCTGCCAAATTGCTCTACAAGGCAGAGAAATTGACACCCCTGCTAGCAATCACTAACCATCAGTTTTTGCTGGGAGCCGGTCCATCCTTGCTGTTTCAAGGGACCTGGCATATATGGCATACTGTTCTTAATATGTTTGCTCACCTTCTTGGTGCTGTGTTTTAACCAAGGTCACCTCTCTGAGAAAGGTTGTTTCCCCAGGTAGGGATTTTCTCCTGAAGTTAGGGAGGGAATAAAACCTCTTAACTAAGTGCCAGGTGGATAATTAATCTCTTTAACTACGAACAATCATGCTGAAGCTACATAATCTTTACTCCCTGGATTAGTTACTAGAAAAAAGAAAGTGACCCTACATTGGAAACTATTCTTTTGTCTGGCAAATCTACCTGATCTGTGCACCAAACTTGCCATTAATTCACATTGGCCATCAATGTTTCCGTGTGTTTTCAACAAAACCAGAATAATTATTAAACTAAATATGTAGTGCTACTCACATTTGCAACTGCCACTCAAGGACTGCTGAAAACTACGCTGTCTCCATGTCATTCCTTCTTCGCCGACTCCGTCCACACCTTTGGGGACCCCTGGACCTGCTGGGGTCGGACCCCAGCAAGTTTTCTCTATATCCACGCTAAAATTCAGTGTTTGTCAGTTGTTTAATTAAATAGAAAACTAACTGAGAATGGGATTATACTCAATTCAAGTTTACATTTTCTTTTATTATGATTGCTAATAAGATTTGTATTTTATTGACCAGTGGGTTCCTATCACACTATTTATTCAAAAATTTTGCCTTTTTTTAAAAAAAAAAACTGACTTAGTCATCCATTTATTATTTAATTGAAGGAAATCTTCAAATATGTTGTATTTAGGTGTTTTGTTGGCTATGCTATTTCTTATATATGTAGCTTGACATCTTATTTCACTTCTGGTATCTTTAGTAAAACAGAAATTTCATTTTAAAATGGCCAGATATATCAGTCTTTTCTATTATGCTTTGTTCTTTTTGTATGTATTAAATAAATACTTTCCTATTCTGAGATCATGCACATATTTTATCATATCTCCTAAAAATTCTATGGTTTTTCTCTGTAAATGCCTGTAAAGTGATATTAAAATAACCCTGTGACACAGGAATTATTGTCCAGAGTGATAATACTGAAGTTTCATGAGATAAAGTATCTTGCTTTCCATTTCAGAGCCAAACAAAGGCAGCCTTGGGACTGAAATCTGTAACTTCCGTTTATAAGCTCAGGTATATTTTCACTGTACAAAATCATTAAAATTTTAAATATATTCTCCTTAGAAATACTTGCATTTTAGATCAGAAATTCTTAGAAACTTAGCATCTTATACCAATATAATACAGAATTAATGGTGAATATCTCAGATGTTTTGATAATCTTGCAAATATGTTACCTTGAGATATACGGGAAAGAAGTAAGTAGGAATGCTGCCCAGCTGGTTACTCAGTGGTTGAGCATCAACCCATGAACCAGGAGGTCACAGTTCTATTCTTGATTAGGGCATATGCCTGAGTTGCAGGCTTGATCCACAGTATGGGGCCTGCAAGAGGCAGCCAGTCTCGGTGATTTTCTCTCACCATTGATGTTTCTCTCTCTTTCTCTCCCTCTTCCTTCCTCTCTGAAATCAATAAAAACAAAAAGGAAATAAATAACAGTGAATTGCCTTGGCCAGTGTGTAGTTACAGCATTGGCCTGCCCTCCCAAAGGTCTTGGGTTTGATTCTTGGTGGCAACCAGGACCCAGGCCTTCACTCCAGCCTGAGCCTTCAGTCTTCGCTCCGTCGCTTCACCCCTATGTATGCAAATTAACCTCCATCTTTGTTGGGTTAATTTGCATACTCTCCTGATTGGCTGGTGAGCATAGCAGAGGAATGGTTAATTTACATGTTTGTCTATTATTAGGTAAGATATATATATATTAGAAATGCAATATATAGCTTTAGTCACACCATATGCACTATTTTAGCCTATAATGATAGTTGATTTTATTATACAATTGTTATGTACTACATACTGCACACACCTAATTTATCTCCTTTATACTTCATAATAATCGTATACTATATAGTTTTATTAACCCCCCTGAAGAAGCAACTGAGACACAGAAAGGTGAAGCAAGTAGCCAAGTCACACGGCAAAGGTGGGATTCAAATTCAGGCGATCTGGTAGTTACTGAACTTGTAGTTACTGCATTATACTTACTTTATATATCCTAGATTCTGCTCACCTAGAAGACTTTTCTTAAATAAATGAATATATAAATTTCTACTAATAATCTAGGTTTATAATATCAAAATTAAAAAATACATTTAAGTGAACTCCCTACTACCCCATTACTTCTAGGAAGGTTATGTTATATATCCAGTATGAATTTTCTCTCACAATATATCATGAACATCATTTGTACAAATACCCTTTTTGTAGATTTTAAAATTGAGGATGAAAAATGGCTAAACATTTATATGACAGATATCATACATTTCACAGTGATGATAAAAAATTGATGGAAAATATTTAGGGTGTATATATATAACATCCAATGACTAGAATTTATAAATAGATAGTTGTAGCTCTACCTAGCTTTCTGCAAAATTATCAGTTGTGATTAGATTTGGTTATGTGCATCAGAAATCCTGAACTTGGAGAGGTTTATGCATGACAGCATTTATTTATAGTATTTATCTCATCTGGTTGCTGTAAAATATAATAGATAATTATTATAACAAACCTAACACAGTGGTTGGCATATAGCAAGCTATTATTATTGTTGCCTTTGTTATTATGATTACTCTAAAATCACCTGATATTATTATTGAACTAGAGGCCCGAGGCATGGATTCAATGCACCAGTGGGGACCCTTGGCATGGCCTGTAGGGATCGGGCTGAAACCAGCAGTCCAATGCCACTTGCCGCTCCTGCCTGCCGCTCCTGCTCATCCCAGCCCCACTGTGCCTGCTACAGGCTTGCGCCCACCCAGTCCGTTCGAGAGAAGCTCACGCGCCACAGGGGTGCTTGCCAGCCCTTAGCCCTGCTTCTGGCACCCGTTGGTCAGTTGAGTGGTGCTCCCACTGTGGGAGCACACTGACCACCAGGGGCAGCTCCTGAGTTGAACGTCTGTCCCTGGTGGTCAGTAGGTGTCATAGCGACCAGTTGACTGGTTGGTTGGTCATTTAGTCATTCGGTCACTTAGGCCAGGAGTCCTCAAACTTTTTAAACAGGGGGCCAGTTCACTGCCCCTCAGACCGTTGGAGGGCCGGACTATAGTTTAAAAAGAAAACTATGAACAAATTCCCATGCACACTGCACATATCTTATTTTGAAGTAAAAAAACGAAACGGGAACAAATACAATATTTGCATTTGCATGTGACCTGTGGGCCGTAGTTTGAGGATCCTTGACTTAGGCTTTTTTTTATATATAGATAAGATTACTTTTTGAGATATCAGCCTTTGTGTCTCAGTATCTTTCTGAAGGTCACAATTAAACTCAAAGGATACCAGGATCTTCTCTAAAAAACTAAATGCTACCTTGAAATTAAAGCAAAATAGAAAGTGAAAAAATATAAACTTAGTAAAGGCATGTAAAAGAATCTCTACTCTTTTCATTTTGACTTTTCTGAGGTTTGCCTAAGATTCAAATAGTCACTCCTAATGTTATCTACTGTGCCTATAAAATCCAGCAGGATACAAAATATGCATTAAGTAAGACTGGTTGGGTCTTTGAAGAAGGTACCAATATCTTACCATTCATCTTCCCTCCACCACCTGCCACCCCAACAAAACTAAAGAAAGCCTGGTGTGCATAAAGCTCTAAATTTTTGATAAAAATACTAAATTTGAAAGACTGTCAGATTGCTTAAGTGCAATTAAGTAGGACGAGGTACTGGAATGGGTAATAGCATAAGCTATTCAAAGAAAGATTATAATACATTTAAAGACTCTCTTCATGATTGTAACAGATAAATACAGGCCACACTGGATGAAAGAAAGTATTCATACAATTATCAAAGAAAAGAAATCAAGGCCTCAGGTGTGTGAGATTTCAGGATGAGATACCCTGGAGATGTATAACATTCATTTGAGGACAAGAGCTTTGAAAAAGGGAATTACCCCAATAATAATAATATAATGCTTTTTATTCCAGAGCATTTCATAGAAAGATATGAAAGCTGTTTTGATCACATCATCCTAGCCATAGAATACAGCAGGGATTTAACTATTTAAAGCTACTGTATATAGGATATTTAAGTGCTGAAACAATAGTTAAAGTATATTTAAATAACCTTTTTTTAAATAAGGAGAATTGAGCAGGGCTGGTGCATCTACCTATAAACCAGGAGGTCATGATTTTATTTCTAGTAATAGCACATGCCTGGGTTGTGGGCTTGATCCCCCAGTAAGGGGCAGTGCAGGAGGCAGCCCATCTGGATGATTCTCTCTCATCATTGATGCTTCTGTCTTTCTCTCTCCCTCTTCCTTCCTCTCTGAAATCAATGTGTATATATATATTGAGAACTGACTGCATGATATCAAATGTATTTTTTAATGTCGTAAATTAATGATTTGGACAACACATTTTGTGGAACATTCAGTACTTAAACATTTCCATGATTTTGTGACTTTTTTAAAATATATTTTACTGGTTTTTTACAGAAAGGAAGGGAGTGGGATAGAGAGCCAGAAACTTCGATGAGAGAGAAACATCGATCAGCTGCCTCCTGAACACCCCCGCAACCAAGGTACATGCCCTTGACTAGAATCGAACCTTGGACCCTTCAGCCCGCAGGCCAACACTCTATCCACTGAGCCAAACCAGTCAGGGCTGTGTGACTTTTGACAAGCTTTTCTGCATCTTGGTTTCTTCATCCCATATAAGGCAATATATCTAAAAAACTTTGTAAATGATTGGGTATATTATAAATATAAGTTGTTATTAATTGTGTCTAAGACTTAGCTGAACTCTAATTTTATAAAGAAGCTAAATAATGCTTATATTGTACATGTAAGAACTTGTGAAAAAATTAGTCAGCATTTCTGAATGGAATGAAGCAAAGGCCTGTAACTCCTTGTTTATTATAGTACTCTAACACTGATTACATTGGATTCTAATTTTTTTTTATTGTACATTTCCCTTTGAGGGCAGAGCTAAAGTCTCTTGTGTCCAGTTTCTACTGATTCAGAGCGTAAGTTGACATTTCTCTTTATTTTTCACAAAATTGAAGAAACCATAGTGAACACACACACACACACACACACCTACCTACTTCTCAAAGCCTGAAATCCTTTAATCCTTTAGGCTTCTACCATCCTTTTATTCTTAGAGCTGACATATAAGAGAGCGCAAGTTTCAAAAATAGCCTTTGTTCAGTATATTTCTATAGCAGTGAACTGATTATATACATGATGGATCAAATATATATAATTATAGTCATTGCACACAGTCATAACCAGCTGTGAATAAAAAGAGTTAGAAAAAATTAAGTAACTTCTAAATCTATAGTTCAGAATTCTATTGACAAAAAAACTAAAGGAAAATTGATGTAAGGCAGAACTAATTACCATCTCAAATCAGAATGTCTGATTTTATTAGGAAGAAAGAATGTAAAACAAATAACATGATGTAATTGGAAGAGAATCCTCCTTAATTTCTACTGGCGACTTTCAGAGGCCACGGGATAGTGCAGTAAGGAGCTTGTCCATGGGGCATTCAAGTGAGAGCTTGACAGCACAGATTCTGATAAAGCATTTCCTATAAACACACACATGCACACACAGCCAGGAGAGTGATGTATTTCCCCTTGATGGTTTATTTAAGTAAATATTAATGTTCATTGTCATGTACGTTACAAAAGCAGTTGGTCCGCTAACATGTTCCAAGTTCTGTTTTATCTGTTCTATTATTTGGAAAGTGTGTTTCATCAAAGTGTGGCAGGAAGCCATAAAAATCGTGTACTGAGGGAGAGGAAATACATCATCTTGGGGTAAGAGAAAGGTAAGAATGTAGCACTGCATACAAGTCCTTCAGTTGATCTCTTACCTCCCCCCCCCAACCCTCCCCAGCCTTCCCGCTGTCATTTGACAGTCTGTTCGATGCTTCTCTGCCTCTGTATCTATTTTTGTTCATCAGTTTATAATGTTCTTTATTACCCATAAATGAGTGAGATCATGTGGTATTTATCTTTCTCTGACTGGCTTATTCTACTTAGCATAATGCTCTCCAGTTCCATCCTTGCTGTTGCAAATGGTAAGAGTTCCTTCTTTTTTATAGCAGTGTAGTATTCCATTGTGTAGATGTACCACAGCTATCTAACCCACTCATCTGCTTATGGGCATTTAGGCTGTTTCAAAAACTTAGTTATGGTAAATTGTGCTGCTATGAACATAGGGGTGCATATATCCTTTCTTATTGGTGTTTCTGATTTCTTGTATGCATGCATATAAGCATAACCAATGGACGAAAGACACTGGGAGGGGGGGTGAGGGCATGTGCTGGGGGTAAGGTAGGCTGGGGGAAGGTCAATTGGGAAAAAAAGGAGACATATGTACTACTATTTGTAGTACTTTAAACAATAAAAAAAATAATGTAGCACTGGACAGGGATTCTAGCTACCCTCTAGGTAAGCACCTAGGAGGTAAGAGCCAGCCTTTAGGTTATCAGAAAGGCATCTTGGGTGGATATATATTATTATGCTTTTGTAGAAGTGGAAGAGTGTCCTATGATGATGTTCACTTAAGAGAATTACTAAGATGGATAACAACTCTTAGTCATGTTTTGAAGAACCATATTTGGAGTAGCCTGTGCTTTAACTCAAATGCACATGAGTCTAAGGTATGATTTAGCCTGTATTTTATCCCTCTCCTTTCTCTTTTACATAGAAGATGGAAGTAACATACAAAACTAATTTTTAATTTCCAATTTTGGCTTGGCCATTTATTGGTTATGTGGACTTGGATAATTTGTAACCTCTTGTGGCTTTAGGAACACATTTTATAATAGTAATTCTCTCTTGCTTACCTGCCATATATATTATTATTACATAGAATATAGTCCTCTCAATAATTCTATGAGGTAGATAGTATCAGTTCCATTTACTAAATTAGAATCACAGAAGTAAGGGACTTGCCTGAAGTCAGCAGTAAGGGGGTTGGGTCTGGGATTTAAATGTAAGTCGTCCAATCTAAAGTCAAGGTACATTAAATTCTACAGTTCGATGGAGAGTTCTATAATGTGGTACTCAGGGATGCTGGGGAAGCACTGGGTCTAACATAGAGAGAAGATAGTTGCTTTGTTTAACACATGTACCCTGTATGTAGGACACTGCAGCAGAATCAAGGTGAATAGGATGCAGTCATGCCTGACAGAGACTTCCAGACATGGTGAGAAAGAAGAGGGCATGTTCATAAGTAAAGCATTTTGAAATTATATTGCAATGTGTGCCATAAAAGAATGAAAGCAAATTATTTTGATGATTAAAAAGAGGAAGGAATCATGTTTGAAAGTCTTACAAAAGAGGGCACTTTGCAGGAAGAGTAAAGAGGATTGTAGCAAAGCTGTTGTTACTAGTTGTTGGAAGAGAAGGTGTGATGTGGGAATCTCCTGGAGAGGAAATTTTGTGCTGGGGGTAAGGTAGGCTGGGGGAAGGTCAATTGGGAAAAAAAGGAGACATATGTACTACTATTTGTAGTACTTTAAACAATAAAAAAAATAATGTAGCACTGGACAGGGATTCCTCCAAAAGTATACACACACTTTGAATAATAATAAAGACAGTGTTTGTTAAATACATTTCATTTTCTAAATTGAGCTGACAGCTGTTAAAGTGTGCATACATATTTTTGGGACACCCTCCAGTTTAAACAAAACATAGGAAAAAAAGGATACCATATAATTTAAAAGTAGAAAGTTTTGTCGTTTTATTAGTGCTTAGAAAATATGGAGAATATTTTGTGGAATGAAGCTGGCACTCAGTTGACATGATGTTACATAGGATCTTAAATGGCATGTTTAGCAATGTAGATTATTCATTAGTTTAATGGTTCTTACATTTAGGTGACCATTGGAATCGTCTCCAGAGCTTGTTGAAACCTAGAGTTCTGGACCACACCTTGGATTTTACGCCTAAGTGGATGTAGTGTGGGCCCTGAGAGTTTGCATTTCTGTCATGTTCCCAGGAGATGCTGATGCCACTTTGAGAGCCACTGCAGAAAGCAAAACTAATGCAGAAAAGGCTTATGAGCAAGGAGACAACTGGGTCAGGGTGATGCTTTACAAAGTCAATATTGTAGTCAATTAACATACAGTTTGAATTATGCAACAAGAATAAATTCTAGAGATATTCTGTATATTGTCTCTATGGTGTTTTACACTTAAAATTTGATTAAGAAGTTTTATCTCACTCTGTCCAGTTGCTTGGGAGTGTTGTCCCGTACACCAAATGTGGTGGGTTTGATTCCCGGTCAGGGTGTGTGTGGGAGGCAACTGGTTGACCCATCTATTCACCTCTCTCTCTCTCTCTTTCTCTCTCTCTCTTTCTCTCTCTCTCTCTCTCTCTCTCTCTCTCTCTCTCTCTCTCAAAAAAAAAAAAATCAATTAAAAAAAGAAGTTAGCCTTAGCTGGTTTGGCTCAGTGGATAGAGCATCGGCCTGCAGACTGAAGGGTCCCGGGTTGGATTATAGTCAAGGGCACATGCCCCTTTTGTGGGCAATCCCAGGAGGGGGCATGCAGGAGGCAGCCGATCAATGATTCTCTCTCATCATTGATGTTTCTATCTCTCTCTCCCTCTCCCTTCCTCTCTGAAATCAATACAAATATATTTTTTTAAAAAAAAACACAATGAAGTTAGATATCATTAAATGCTATTACCACAATAAAATAAAAATTTTAAAGGAAAGTTACTCTTGCTTAGGAGGCCGTTGCAACAGTACAGGAAGTAGTTGCTTGAGTTGTAATAATAAACAGTGTAGGAAAGGCCAAATAAGATAGTCAGAGGTCTCCGGTTTATTCCCATCCACTTTCGTTTCAACCTTCATCTACATCCCTATGAGAATCGAGAAGTGAAAACCTAAAGTAGTTCTAAGAAAGTAAACTATAAAAACAAATAGGAATAATCTTATCAATTCAGTTTAAAGAAATATGCATAGGAGGGTGACCCTTGCCTGTAATAAACTAAAGATAATAAATAATCTGAAGAAGAAGGCAGAGGGGAGAGAACAGTCATGGAGCTCACACCGGAGAGAGCCACATAATTAAAGTCTGGCGTTTCCTTTCCAAAGACTGACCAGGGAGAGGTCCTAGCTTCCTAGATGTATGTTTTCCGTGGGATACATTCTTTCTCATATTCAATGACTAACTTTCAAGCTTAATATTTCAGCTCTGGCCACAATGAAAAGACCGAAAGGAAAACCAAGCCAGTGACAGAAATGGATACGGTCCTTAGGAAGAAACCGAGTCATTAACTACACACTCTGAACAAGTTCTATGTGGTCAAAAATAAGCAGCCATCATATTTGGGCACTAGAGGAATTAGGTTAGATTTCGGACTTTGAGGACAACGTGAGGTTTGCATTACCTAATTTGTACGCAAAGGCAAAATCCCTGCTCTTCATTGTTTGTGATTGGGTTAACAAGTTCAACCCAGAGAAAATTAATTTAGCGATATTACGTAAAACGGCCAAGTAAAAAGAAAGAAGGAAGTAAACTAGATGGGGAAATTGATGGCAGGCATATAGTATATTAAATTCAGTTTTCAGTCGTGTGCCTTTTTAACATCAGAAGTAGGGAAGCAGTAGAACTGTCTGTCCTGGGTTATCTAATAAAGTCTTGCCACATTGCTACTTATGAATTTGTTTAGCATAGCAATTTGTGCAATAAATTTAGAATTTAGAGGGAAGAAATTTCCAAGCTCTCCGTACTCTGCTTTGGGAGTTACAATATAACAATGGCATTCTCTAGAGAAGAAAATCAAGGAGCCCAGCAACCCATCCCAAGCTGGATTTTGTGAGATCAGCAAAAATGAAATGTGTACCACGAGGTCAGGGACTGTATAAATCCTGGGATTAGATTTTCAAGTGAACATTACAACTCAGCGCCAAGCTGAGGAAGAGGCAGGGGAGTTGGTAGTTATGGTGATATGCTGAATCTTTTGCCAAATGTTGAGAGAATGGGAAAGAACAGGGGAATGTAATCCTGTTGTGTCTATCCTGAGCGCTTGAGAGTATAAATCATTTGAAAGTTATTCTCATGAAATACAATACAAAAACCTAATCACCTGAAATTTCTGTCACTAGATTCAAGGGGAAGCTTAACCATCAGTATCTCCAAAGACCTGGTTCTAATTGCTTAATTGATTTATTTAAGAAGACCAGAGATCTAGGGAATAAGTAGAGAAGGACCAAGTTCTATATTGGATTTTATTCTCAGAGAAGCAGCATTCATAGGTGACTAAGAAACCATGGTTTGGTCAGGAAAACATTTAATGCATAATTTTGTACCTGATATACTAGACACTATTGTGGTAAGTTTTTAAAATGCAGAAAGAGATGGGATATTAGATATATAATTACGGTTATGATAAGTGACATAAAAAAAGCAAGTTTCAATATAAAAGTTAAACAGGTCAACATAACCTAGTTTTAGAAGTTAGAAATCTTCCATGGAGAACAACTAAAATTTGTCCTTGAAAGATGGCTGATGATCAGCTAAGTGAAGGTCTGACATGCATGCTGGGTGAGGCAGTGTCATACATACAGTCTCAAAAGTATAAAGTCGCTTTATACAGCCAAAGCACTGATGGAAATGTGTAGTTATAAATACTGAGAGACGTAAGAGTGATAGAAAATCAATGAGGCAGAAAAGGATGTGATTTATAAGGAGCTGAAGAGCAAATAAGCATTCATTTTGTGTGTGTGTGTGTGTGTGTGTGTGTGTGTATAGAAGAAGGATTGTAGAAACATATATATGTTGTATTTATGTATATATACACATATATGTCACATTTTATTTTAAGCAAGGTTATCATTATAACCTTGGATGTTGGCCTTTTTGACTTCTGTACAACTTGTAGCAGGACTGATTTTGAAACAGAGTATGTGTTTGTGATATTCCCTAGGGCTGTTCACTAACCCTAGAGTTTTCTCTTCCAGTCCTGGGTAGGATTGCACTTCCCTGGATGTGGAAACTAAGAGAGGCCTCATGACTTGCTTTGGCCTATGCAATGTGAGCAGGACTTTGGGTGTCCCTCTCGTGTAGATGCAGGAGGGGCCAGTGTGCAATCCTCCATGTCCTCACCCCTGCTGTCACAATCATGAAAGCTTGGGTCCAGACGGGTCCTCCATCAGCCCAGCTCATGGTAACAATGATGAGCAGAATACCCTGCTTCAGCTGCAGCACAAGTTGATGCTTATTATATCAACAGAACATTTTAATCACCAGACACTGGGTAAATTGGATTATCATTTTACTCCCCTGTATCATAACATGGATATTCAGAGTATTCTTATCACTTGATAATTGGCTTTCGAAAATCGATCAAATGGAAGTAATGCTAAGAATGGCTAATTTAGAAAATAATAAAGCGTGGCCTTCTAGATGCCAGAAATGAGCTTTTCCTTCCAATTCAGAAATACCATGCTCTGCTCTTGCACTCTAGACCACTTCTAAACAGGTGTGGGTAGACATCATGTGTTGAAGTTATTTGCAAACTGAATCATAAATAAAAACTATTAATTATTAATAATGCATTACAGAAGTTTGGGAATTATTGACTTAAATAATTAGAATGGATTCAACATCATTCCCTTTATTTTGCATTGTCATGCTTTTTTGGGAATGAAGAGTGCATGAGAACGTAATACTGTGTCATACTATGTGTGAAGCCAACTGTTTGTAGCATCCCAGGCCAAGTTCCCATGTATAATGCTTATGTCTGTTTCCTCATTTACTAACTAGTGATAACCCTACTAGCCTGTTTTCTAACAAGGGTAGATCAGTGTACAACACAGAGTAATAGATCCAGTAGTTGCTTGTACATAGTCAGGTTCTATACGTAGCACAGTTATTATTGTTAATCTGTTATTATTGTTAATAAAAGACAAACATGCAAATTGGCAGTACCTTCGCTATGCCTTAAGCCACGCCCACCAGCCAATCAGAGCAACTATATGCACACTACCCCAACCAAGATGGCGACCAGCAGCCACAGAGCTGGAGCAAGCAGGAGGCTTGGTGGCCCCAATGATGGAGGAAGCCAAGCTTCCCGCCTGCTGCGGTGGCTCTGAGCTCCACTCAAAGCAACAAAATTTCAATTATAGAAGGTAAATAAATCCCAGAATGAAAAAAGAAAAGAAAAAAAGGAGAGGCTAGGAGCTTTAATCGTCAGCGGGCTTGGACAGCCTGAAAACGGCCATCAGCCCCTCACCCAGACCAGCCAGGCACCCCAGCAGGACCCCCACCCTGATCCAGGACACCCTTCAGGGCAAACAAGCCAGCCCCCACCCATGCACCAGGCCTCTATCCTATATAGTAAAAAGGCAATATGCCTCCCAGCACCGGGATCAGTGGAGCCACGAGACCTCCCGGCACCGGGATCAGCGTGAAAAAAAGGCTGATGGCTGCCAGTACAGTGGTGGTGGTGGGAGCCTCTCTCACTTCCTCAGCAGTGCTAAGGATGTCTGACTGCAGCTTAGGCCTGCTCTCTGCTGGCAAGTGGACATCCCCTGAGGGCTCGAGGGCTGCCAGAGGGATGTCTGATTGCCAGCTTAGGCCCAATCTTCTGAGCAACAGGCCAGCAATTCGTCATCCCCTGAGGGGTCCCAGACTGCAAGAAGGCACAAGCCAGACTGAGGAACCCCCCCCACTCCCCGTGCACAAATTTTTGTGCACTGGGCCTCTAGTAAGTAAATAAGTACCACTACTAAGTTCATTCGGGAGGTAGAAAACAAAGTGAAGATGTATGCTGATATTATTAGGTGTGAATAAAAGTTGGACACAGGTGAAAAGATGTCTAATAAACTGAGACACAATGCTAGATTGTAAATGGGAGTATAGCCACTCCAGAATTCCAAGGCAGGGAAGAAAGAGTATTCACGGATGTAGGACCCAGGAAAAATTTCACCAAGAATCAAAGATTGGGGCTGCGTCTTGATTGCTAGGGAGGATTCAGAAACTTGGGTAAGAGGGAGCATGGAATGATGGGATGTCTGGTCCTGCATCCTCACTCTTGTCTGCACTGGCCCAGTTGATACCTAGCTTTACATATCTTGCAGAAAGTTGCTCTTAAATTCACAGTGCAGTTATTGCAACCCTCATGCAAAAATTAGAATCAGCAATTGTAGCTGCAGGGATATTTGCGGAAAAGGATGTAAATTATAAGGGGCGAGGACAAAATAGAAGTGATATTTCTTGAATGTCAATTCAGGACAAAGAAGCAGTAGACACTTTGCATATATATCATTTAATTCTTGGACAACTGTGCAAAGTGGGTATTATTTTCCTCGATGCAGAAATGAAGAAACTGGGGTTTGGAAAGCTTAAGTAACTCTTTCAACACTTTATAGCATAAACAGTAGAGCTAACATGCTTATCCAAAGCTATCTAACTCCAAAGCCTACAAGTTAGTGGTGGTGGCTGTGAGGATGGAGGGGATAGAAATCATGCACAAATAACAAAATGCAAGACAGCACATGATAAGACCCTATAGCTGATATCTAAACTAGGGTAGAAACTCTAGCTGAAATTGACTTAAAGTACAAGGCGATGCACTCTCTTAGGCACGATGAGATTCAGGACAGCGATAGCAAACAGCTTACTTGTGTTATGAGTCTGTTAATTTTTATGTCTCCCAAGTCATCCTCAGTGCTGCCTTTAATCTTAGGCTCAGAGCAAGATGGCTCCAAGCATCATAGCCAGATCCGACAAAAATCAGAGGGAAAGTATGGGATTCTTTCATCATGTGATTTCATTCTAGTAGCAATGGAACTTTCCCCACAGGCTTCCCAGCAATTTCTCCTTTTTGTCTTGTTCATAAGTGTGTCATGTGTAAGTAGGAGGAATAGGTTGCCCTTAATAACACTAGTAACATTTCTTGAGCACTTACTAGGTACAGATAGTGTTCTATCTGCTTCACATACATTTGATTCTCACAGAAACTGTATGAAATGTTGATGTTTTGTTATTGTTATTATTCAGCAATTTAAAGTTGAAGAAACTAAGCAAGACAGAGGTGGAGTCATTCTCAAAGGTAGGAAGTGGGCGTGCAAGTCAGATGAGTCAAATAATTGAATCTATACTCAATCTCCAAACTGCATTGCATCCTGTCATTCGACCTTAAACTAAACAGACCATTTCTGGACCTGGAAGTGAGGTCTGTGTCCCTGAAATGCCTGGCTCATTTGGTATTAGCAAAACGATGAAGGAATGAGATGCATGCTAACTGGGAAATGCCTGCAGTTCAAAGAGGAATTCATGTATTCCTGAGAGCGTTAGTGAGTCATCATGGAGGAGCAGGCATGAGACTTCTTTTGGTGGATAGATGAGATTTCTTCCCTCCTGTTAGAAGGGTAAGGGATGATTTTTTTTTAAAGCTCAGTTTTGTTGAGCAATTATATACCAAGCACTGTGCTAACAGTTTTATATACATTTTTAAATTTCTTTATTGATTAAGGTCTTACATATGTGTCCTTACCCTCCATTGCCCCCCACCCTCCCCACTCATGCCTCACCCCTCTGTTGTCTGTGTCCATTGGTTAGGCTTATATGCATGCATACAAGTCCTTTGGTTGACCTCTCCCCCTTCCCCCCACTCTCCCCTACCTTCCCTCTTAGGTTTGACGGTCTGATCGATGCTTCTCTGTCCCAGGATCTGTTTTTGTTCATCAGTTTATGTTGTTCATTATATTCCATAAATGAGTGAGATCATGTGATATTTATCTTTCTCTGACTGGCTTATTTCACTTTCATATACGTTTTTAATTTGATTTTTATAACAACCATTTGCCATGCTCATTTTGCAATTGAGGAAACACAGAACTTGGAGAAGTTAAGGCCCAAAACACACCACTAGAAAATAATACAAGAATTCAAACCTTAAAGTTCTGACTCTAAAGTTTAGCTCTTATATAATATATTAGATTTCATATATAAAATACATATTGGAACTAGAGAAAGAAAAAAATCCCCATAATCATATAAGCAGAAAATCTACTTCATTTCATGATTATAAACTCAACTGGCCATCTAGGCTGACATCCTTGCAAATCCATTTCAAACCTCCTCACCTACTAACAATCAATATAAGCAAATTTGAGAATCTGCCTTTTTCATCCTGCTGTGCAACGCAAATTAAATAGTTCACCTGTCTGTCTCTAGCTAAGCTGGTCCTGAAGAGCAGGAACCAGGCTTTTGAAAGAACTCTGGGTATCTTTCCTTTGTTCATTTTTTAGCTGTTGCCAGGGGTAAGGGTCAGTGTCACCGGAAAGGCTGGACCTTTCTCTAAGTCCACCTTGGTTTCATTCACAAAGAATGAGGCTACCGTGAAAGACTGGAAGCATGGGCCACGATAGTCCATAGATTGCTTGTAAAAAGATTTTGGTAATTAGTCAGGGAAGCTGTCTGACTCTACTATAGATGCTTACTAGTGGGAAAATAAGTATTTTTATAGCTTTGCTAGTACTCTAGATGTTGAAACCAACATCCGTACAAATCTTTGGGTTCCATGTGCTATGTGCTGTCAAAGAGAGAGAAAAAATTGTCAGACTCTGAAGTTCCATCTGGCACTTACACAGTAGCCTATAAAGTGGGGTCTGTGCATTTGGAATTTCACTTTAGTGGACAGTCCTCTAATTTTAAATGGCAAATGAGTACAAATGACAGTAATAGCATGGTCATTAGCGCTAATCTCCAGATTACAAAGCAGTTTCACATGTGTTAGAATTTTTTGAATACTCAACTGGAATCCTTTTAATGGTTACTTAATTAAAGGGAATTGGAACTATAGTGATATGGCAATTGAAATTTTTTAAAAAATGAGAAAGAAATGTCGCAGCTACAACTTTTATTTATTTTAATTTGAGAAAATGTACTATCTTTGCAGAGAATGTAAAAGAAGAGCTGAAAAGCATTTTTTCCCCCAAAGATAAGTGTGTTATACTATGAATCATGAAGTTGCCTCATATTCAGTTGTCATTTAGTCAATGTTATTAACTTGGTTTTATAATAGCTTTCGGGGGGTTGATACTCATAAAGTAATTCAATCAGTAAGAGCAGGTTCCTTAACCCCTGTTCCAGCAAATCTCTTCTATTGATTTACAGGGAGTGTGGCAAATGAAAAGAAATGCAAAGCAATCATAATGCTGAATGCACTATCAGTCCTTACAAGCACTTGGATCTGGGAGCTCATGCTTGTGCATGCATTGCTACATGAGCTTCCTTGTCAATCCATCTCAAGAATTATTAGGGCACTTAAAGTACAACTTCTAAATGTCACACACAATCTTAATTCCAATCTTTTTTCATTTCTGGGGGAGCTCTCTATGCTGTAAGTCCAGTTTCCCAGCTGCATTGGCATAGGTATAGGTAGCCCTCAGAGGGTGTGCAGTTGCAGACATGCACTGAGTCAAGGGCACAAAATGTTGGATACTGTCTTTGTTTAAAAGATATGTTTGGGGAAAGGGGGAGGTAAGAGATCAACCAAAGGACTTGTATGCATGCATATAAGCATAACCAGTGGACACAGACAGTAGGGGGGTGAGGGCCTGTGCTGGGGGTTGGGAGCAGGCCAGGAGAGGTCAATGGGGAAAAAAAGAGACATATGTTTAATATTTTCAACGATAAATAATTTAAATGTAAAAATAAAATTTATGTATGGAAGTATATCAGAATTTTTCACTAGAACCAAAAATTCAAGAAGAGGCAATGTCCATTTTCCAAGATTTCAATCTGTATTTTTTTTTTTTAGACAAGAGTATTGTTATGTTACTTGGAAAAGATAATTTACCTTTTCTAATCTTACCCAAGTCTCTATTTAAAAAAAAATCTCCTTAGTGATTCTGTGCTTTTAAAATGAGAATCTTTTCCTGCCAAGAGCCATTTGGATATTTATAACAACATTCGAGAAACATACAAAACTATCAACTTAAAAGTTAGCCCACTATTTGGTCAAACATTTAACTAGCTCATCCCTAATGCCTTGTCAGGGCCAGACCAAATGATTTCATGGGCCTTATGTGGCCCAAGGGCCAGATGTGTCCCCATCCTTGTTTTATTTATTACTAGAGGCCCAGTGCACTCGGGAGGGGAGGAATGGGGAGGTGTCCCTCAGCCCAGCCTGTGCCCTCTTGCAGTCTGAGGGCCCTCAGGGGATGTCTGAATGACAGCTTAAGCCTGCTCCCCAATTCTGACTGAGCAGTGCTCCCCTGTGGGAGCACACTGACAACCCAGGGCAGCTCCTGCGTTGAGCATCTGCCCCTGGGTGGTCAGTGTGCATCATAGCAACTGATTGTTCTGCCATTTGATCGATTTGCATTTTAGTCTTTTATTATATAGGATCATCTTTTTAATCTTTATTGTTGAAAGTAAGTAGTATATATGTCCACTGGAATTATGTATATAAAATTTTCTCTAAATATTTAGTGCTCGCCGAAGCTGGTTTGGCTCAGCGGACTGAAGGGTCCCAGGTTCGATTCCG
>NW_006296540.1:2065295-2104812 GCF_000327345.1 Myotis davidii
TTCATTTCCTACCTGCCAGCAATACTCTATTTCTATTTCTCTTTTTTTAGAATATTTATATGAATTCATGTATGTTACATATTAAATCTATTGTGATATTAATGTATTTGATGCTTAAATTATCTCAATTTTGTTCAGTGAGAATCACTATCGTTAGTATATACACTCCTTTTGACACAAACTCATTCTTCTATGAAAGTTTGTTTGTTACATTTCCTGCCCATCCTGGAATTAGCTAACCTTCCAGGAAGCTGTTTATCTTAGTAAGGAATGATGGAGACCATTATCAGAGAAGTATAGATAGTCATACTTATGGCTTTGTTATTGTTTCTTGATATTTTCAGTGGCTAGAACCAGGGGATAAGTATTTCGGGGGGGAACATAATTTATATATTATATCTAAATGAAATGTAAAATAGTTGATTTTTACTTATTTTATACTTATAATTTTTTTCTCTTAACTATGAAATACTGGTTACAAAGCTTAAGCAACCGTTAGGATGGAACGACCGGAACGACTGGAACGACCAGAGCAACTGGTCACTATGATGTGCACTGACCACAAGGGGGCAGATGCTCAACACAGGAGCTACCCCCAGCCCGCAGGCCCCAATTGCCAATGAGGCCTGCAGGCCAACCTCCTGGTCCATCCCTTGGCCAGCAGGCCCTGATCGCTTGATTGAGGCTGGGCCCCTGCCCTGGGATGGGGAACCCAGGGTGGGTGGTGGCAGATGTGGCCCCTTCCCCAGGTGGGCCGAGGGCCAACTCCCTCAGGACTCGCGGCCAACTTCCTGGGTCCCTCCCCTGGCCCTAATCGGCCTGCTGCCCACCTGCCGCATTAGCAATTGGTCCCTCCCCCTGGCCAACCTCCAAGTCCCTCCCCTCAGCCAGCAGGTCCAGATCGCCTGATTGGGTCCAGGACCCGGGCTGCGATGGGGAGCCCAGAGTGGGTGGTGGTGGACATGGGCAATGAGAGAAGGAGAAGGGGGAGTGGGGAGGTGGGGAACCTGATCAGCTCTGATTGTCGGCCAGGCCTAGGGACCCCACCCATGAATGAATTTCATGCACCGGGCCTCTAGTATTAAATAATAGTCTAATTTGTCTTATGCTCTAATGTATGAAATGGTTTCAAATTAATAGTACTAATATTACTACTCAGCATAAGAATACTGAGTAAATCTTAAGATTCTTTTTTCCCAATTCTATTTGTCCTTTCAATATATTCCATTTTACATGTATAGTCAAAATATGGTATTTTGAGTCACCTGAGAAAAAAATTGTATCTACTCTTATGTCACCTTGTTGATATACAATTAGGTTCATTCGTTTCTGTTTGCACTCACTTGTAGGAATAGCTTATTTTAATCTCTCAGTTTAATTTTAATTTTGAAATTGTGCTAACTTTAGATTATCCCAACATCAAAACTATATAACAAGGTATATTTAGAGGATTTTTGTTTGCTTATTCTTCCTCTTCACTAGACTATTTAAAATATCCTTTTAATCAATAAGATGGTGATAATAGTATCAACCTCAAAAATTATTTAGTGATTTAAGATAATATATGTAAATTTCTTAGCATAGCACTTTGTATATTGTTAATTAATGCTGGATAGTATTAATTTTATTATTTGTCAGTGCAATCTGAAAATATATATATAATTTACCAAATGTTATTTTAGCCCTTTATGTGCCACCTGTGTTATGGTCATGAACATATATAAAACATAGTCCCATCCTTTGAGGAACTCATAGTGTCATTCCTGTAATTTGAGAAGTTGTCTCAAAGAAAGACTTGCACTTGTCTAAATAATGTATTACTGGAGTATCAGTTTTCCCCTTTAGTTGTGATGTGAACAAATTTGACCAAACAACAATAGATGAAGCATAGGAGCAAATTCAACTAAAAACGATATCTGATTATATTCATATAGTGTCTGGAAAAACCCAGGCAGAGCCTTTTTATGTGGGATATTGAACTAGCATATTGATTTGTAGAACCTAACAAATGTGTACAAAGTCCTTGACCTGCTGCTCTCATCTCAAGCTACTGGTAGCATGTGTGATAAATAAGTTGTTAGCTCAAATGGACAGGAGGATCAAACAAGGGGTGAGCAGGAGAAGCTAGAATGCGGCAGGACAAACAAACATTTACTCGGGAATTTAGCTAAATCCATCAAGGAACACAGTGTGTGCTGAAAGGGAGGAGAGCTGACTTCTACAACCACACAAAAGGGAAGCCAAAATAAAGTGCCGAAAAGATAGCCAAAGGCTATTTGCAGATAGAACACAAGGATTTCTCTGAGCTTGATTTTACATATATGTATTTTATAGTAGTAATAATAATAATAATAATACTGATGGCGATTCTATTGGGGCTCTAAATTAGAGATGAAAACCTGAGCATTGAGGGTAGACAGGATGAACAACGTCCTCAGCGTCACTCAGCTACTAAGTGAAAAGCCCAGACTCCCCCCGTTGTTCATGTAGTAACTACCAAACTCTCGCTCTGCTTGTGACACTGCCCTGGAAGTCTCTAGAACTCCCAGACCTGCATCATTTCTTACTTCTGGTGTCTTTCCTCTTACTTCAAAGGTTCATTGCATTTGGTTGCAGAGATAGATTCCAACATTTAATGAATATGACTGCTAAGAACTTATATATTTCTCTGATTGATCCTCAGGCCAACCCAATAAAGTATAAAGGATTACCCCTTTGAAAATGAGGAGATCATGGTGTAGAGATTAAATATCTGTCAACGTTCCCACAGTTCACACAGCAATTAATGAAGCTGGCATTCTAAGATTTACTGAATCCAGACCTTGAGCATTACCTCCTCTAACAGAAAAATTGTGACATAGGCCAAATGAATTCGAGCTGTTAGCTTTTTACGGCTCAGCCCCGGACTCCCCCTCTGCTTCTTATTTTGTTTCATGATGATAGAAAACCACCATTTCTATAAAGTCTTTTAAGAATGATCTGGGCAAATCGTTTATTCCCCCAATGTGCTCCTGTGGCAAATTGTCTATTTTGCTATTCTTTTTCCTGCCCTGAGTTTGCTGTCAGGATTTTGTCACTAGACTTTGCGTTTCTTATGGCCAAGAGGTTGCTTAACCAAATCTTTAAAATGTTAATGCACTAGCGAATGTCTCTCTAGAATCAAACATCATTGTTATTTAGAAGGTTGTCTTTTCCAGTCTTTTGTTTTAACCTGGTTGGATATGATGGGTGAAGGAGATGATGGAATGGACTTAGGATAAAGAGGAATAAAGTAACTTAAGTGAAGAAGTAGATCCTGGGATGGACTTAGGATAAAGAGGAATAAAGTAACTTAAAATACATCTGCAATGATGAAATCCCATGAGCAAAAGAGAGGAAAAAAAGTTAAAAATAGAGTCTCATATTTTGCAAACTAATGAATTATTTGGGCTCAGGTGCTTACTGATGCTTTTGCTTCAAGAACTGACTGGAACATAGGGATAGTAGAGATGATTATGTAACCTGATGTGCTAATATACATATTTTTAATTAGGAGCAAAAGGTGGTTAAAGAGAAGAAGAAAATAAACACTGGTATAAATAATTATTTTATAGTGTGCAGGGAATGCTTGAATGGATCCTCAAAGTGTGCCCTGAGGATCCAAGGCCACAGATCAAAAGAGATAAGAGGTTTACCAGTGGAAACGTACAGATGTGTGAGACTGACGTTAGAGATCTCAGCAAGGAGATTAGAGAAAAGGGAGCACCCAGGAGCTCAGAATAACTAATCTCTTCTGGGAGGAGGTTGAGTGGGAAAGACTTAAAGGTGTGGTAAGGAGGTCCTCTGGGGCACGCACTGCTGAAGGGAGCACACAAGAGGAACTGGGATAGATGCAACATAATGATATTCTACTTCAGGGACAACTAGATGTATCAGGCTTAGGAATCATCCCTATTGAAATCTTTGTTCCAATTCTCACTACTTTTTCATTTCTCTGAACCTTAATTTCTGGGAGATGGGGAAAAAAGTAGAATAAAGAGACAGATACTCAGTTTTGTATTTTTTTTCCTGGAAGTATAAAAGACATAATGCATGCAAAGTACATAACTTAGTATCTGGCATATTTTAGGTTATTAACTTTTCTTCTTCCTTTCTATACTTTGCACTTCTGTTTCCTTGTGCATGAGTTTAGTTACAGGAGCAGATATTAAAATCCACTAGGGTAATACAAGAAAGATGAGATAAACAAACAGGAAATTACGTAATAAAATATCAATAGAAAAATAGAGAGATAGTTTGAAATGAAATTCCAAAGCAGATAATGTTTAGAATTATTTTATTGGTAAGAAAACAGAACGGGTATTTAGATTCTAACAGTGGGACCATAGGACACAAATGACTGTTTTTCAGTCTCTGCTCTTTATAGCTATAGAATAAATATAATAACACTGGGCATCTGTATAAAAACTTGGGAGTAGGTAGAATGTATATTTAAGTCCATTAAAGATATTTAAATCCACAGCCATCAAATTGTTTGACCTTTGTCAAATTAGAACTGCCCTGGCTAGGTATACCTAGTATATGCATCTGTTGATTTTCTATCCCCAAAATTCAGATTGCTACACATATACAGGTGAGTTAATTTGCAAGGTGTATAAATAAAACATTTAAATCATTGACCTATTATTAATGAGTAAGGAGCTAGAGATAAAACCTGAATACAACTAATTTAGATACTGCCAAGTAAAACAAATTATTTATTAAATCATCAGTGTTGTTCTTAATCAAACATTACCATAGAAATTAATTTTAAGTGACACTTAAATCAATAATAAAAATAATATTCATAAATTTATGAATAATATTCATAAGCATACATTTATAAAATATTATTATTGCTGTCATTATTAATCACAATGTTAATATTGTCATTTTTAATTGAGTACCACATCTGATATTCTCAACAATCCTGGAAACAAATAAATAGTGTTACCTCACTATTCATATTTAATGCCTGAAAAAGAAATGATGCTCAGAATGGATTATTGTCTCTCAAAGGTCATAAAGTGAGAAAACAGAACGTGAACTTGAACCAATTTTTCAAATGTCAAATATCTTGTCCTACTAGTCAAACTATGCTTTGAATACATATAAAACCAGGTCAGATTGTTTGAGGGCTTCTGTGTATTAAATTGTGAAATATCACTATTTAGTCTATTATTAGAAACTGAATACCTAAATCTCTTCCAGGCCACTGTTCTAATTAAGTCCCTGTCTTAGATTTCTAGGATGGACAAAACAAAGTATCACTGAGTGGGTAGCTTAAACAACAAAAATGTATTTTCTCACATTTCTGAAACCTGGAAGTCCAAGATCAGGTGTTGTTAGGAGTAGGCTCCACAAAGTCCTATCTTGTCTCTTAGATGGCCATCATCTTCAGTGTCTTCTCGTAGTCTTCCCTCAGTGTCTGTCTTAATCTCCTGTGGATGAAAAAGGGGGCTGTAGTACATTTAATCAAACGTAATTCCAGGGTGATCTGATCATAAATTCCTGACTGGTCAGGTCATGGTGTGTAGTCTTGCCCCAGGCCCACAACTTTCCTAGTAAGAGGTTATCTTTGCCTTAAGAAAGCCCTGTCTATTGTTTTTGTGTATCTGGGTTAACACACCTATGAAAATGCCTCTTTTTCAGACCCCTGAGAGCACCCTCAAGAGAGTACATAATCCTGTTAACTATCCTATAACCTAACCCCCACCACACACACTCTTACTGTCTACCACCTTCATGTGATCTTCCTTATGGTCCTTTTTTAATTTCAAATGTAGAAAAGAAATCACAAGACTGTCATACTTAAGAGCATTTGAAATCTTGCTTATTAACAATGTTTCCACTTTGGCTCAAATAAATTCTTATTCAATTCTCTACAGGTTTGCATTTTTTATGTTGAAACTCCTCTTCTTAAAAGACACTAGCCATACTGGACCAGAGCCCACACATACGACCCCATTTTACCTTAGTTAAATTTTAAAAGACCCTATCTCTACATATAGTCACATTCTGAAATACTGGAAATTAAAGCTTCACTATAGCATAAGCATCCTGAAATACTAATTCAAAAGAATATGTGCACCCCCATGTTCATTGTAGCATGATTTACAATAGCCAAGGTCTGGAAACAGCCCAAGTGCCCATCAGTAAATGAGTGGATAAAAAAGCTGTGGTACATTTACTCAATGGAATACTACTCAGCCAAAAAAAAAAAAAAGAAAAGAAAAAAAAGAAGGAAATCTTACCTTTTATGACAGCACGGATGAACCTGGAGATTATTGTGCTAAGTGAAATAAGCCAGCCAAGTAAGACAAATACCATATGATCTCACTTATATGTGGAATCTAATGAACAAAATAAACTGACTAACAAAATTGAAACGAAGGCATGGCTACATGGAATAGACTTACAGCTGTCAGAGGAGAGGGGCAAGAGAAGACTGGATGAAAGAAGGTGAAAAAATTACCCAAAGAATACCCTATATGCATAACCTGTAGATGCAGACAATAGTGTAGTGATAGCCAGAGGGAATGAGGGGTGGGGTGGGGGCAAAGTGGAGGCGGGCCAAGGGGGGAGAATGGGAATGGAAAGAAACTTTGCTTGTGGTGAGGGTCACACAATCCAGTGTGCAGATCATTTTTTGTTGCGTTGTACACTTGAAATCTATATATTTTTGCAAACTAAAGTCACCCCAATAAGTACAAATAAAAAATAAAAGTGTACAACCCAATAAATTCAATTAAAAATAAAAGTTTGGGGGGGTGCACAATTCATCCCCCTCTCTTTCCAATTTTATTGAGATATAGTTTACATGAAACATATTAATTTCGGGTGTACAATGTAATGATTTGACATATGTATATATTGTGAAATAAAACCACAATAAGTTCAGGTAACAGTCACCACACTTAGTTACAATGTTTTTTACTTGTGATAGGAACTTTTAATATCTACTCTCTAAGCAACTTTCAAATATACAAAAGAATAATGCTAACTATAGTCACTGTACTGTACATTATATCCCCAAGTATTTATTTATCTTATAGCTAGAAGTTTTTAACTTTTGGCAACTTTTACCCATTTGCCCCAGCCCCTACTTTTAGCAACCACAAATCTGTTCTCTGTATCTATGAGGTTTTTGTTTTGTTTTTTAAGATTCTGCATAGTGAAATCATGTAGCATTTGTCTGAAATTTCACTTAGCATAATGCCCTTAGCATAAGGTTGCAATTGGCAGGATTTTCTTTTTTATAGCTGTATTATAGTTATATTCTTTGTCGATTCACCCATTGATGGCTGCTTGTATTGTTTCCATGTCTTCTCTATTGTAAATAATGAAATAATGCTGGGATGAACAGGAGAGTCCAGGTATTTCTTTGAGATAATAATATCATTTCCTTCGGATATATACCCAGAAGTAGACTTGCTGGATTATATGAAAGTTCTAGTTTTAATTTTTTGAGGAACCTTAACTCTTGAATTTGGGCATAGTATAAAAGCACCAAATGAGAAACAAATAGCAAACCTGCCCCATTTTTTCCTCTGGCTGTGTTCTGGAAGCCCTGAGTGGGTATCTGGGAGGAGCCAAGTGTCATAGCTGTAAGAGTCAGACAGCACCTGGGAGAACTCTGTCATCTGTCGGTAGTGATGGTGAGTTGTGTGTAGCTGCAGCAGGAAAACCTGAGCATGATTCCTATGAGGGAAATCTCCCCTCGTATCCCAGGAAATCCAGGAGTTACGTTTACAGTTCGTAGCCTTGTATCAGGCAAGTTGTGGGCCTCTGTGGTGTTTTATGTAATATTTGAAGTTGCTAGATGTTTGTAGAAGTTGTTGATGGGGCCACTCTAATTTAACAATAGGTTGGCTTCTATTGGATAATTGAGTGAATAAATAAATGAATGATTAACATAACCTCTGAATTCTTTATATTTAGTTCAGACTTTTTCTAATCTATGATTCAGATGTTTATCTCACTAAGCAAAGGTATATAATCCAATTATCCTTTCTATTCTTGATTTATCATGCAGTAAGATATCGTAGAAAGGAGATCTTAGTGAAAGACAGTCTTAGGTTTGAATTCTTGTGCCAGTCTTTGTTAATCGTGAAGTTAGTCAAGTTATTCCGTTTTCATTGCCTTAACCTCCCCATCTGGATAAACTTTCCTGCATGCAAATACTAGCTCTGTCACTTAGTAGGTGAGAGTTCTTAACCTTTTTATGCTTCATTAAAATGAAGGTTAAAATAGCACTGACTTCATAAATGTATTGTAAGGATGAATCATGTTAACATGTAAAACGATTAGAACCCGTCTAATATATGAGAAACACAATAAATACCATTTATTATAGCCTGTGAGTTTGTGATAAAAGTCTTCTTTCATAGGGATGTTGAACAGCATAAGGTGGGCATAATGTAGGGTCTGTGATATAGCAGGTGCTAAATAAAAATTAGATCAATTTGAATTAGAACAGAAATGAAATTTAAATTGAAAATCCATTTTCTCATTCTCTTCTCCTGGCTAAACTGGCTCTTAAGCCATGGATTTGGACTGAAGTCCTAGAGATCTGGCCTGGAATGAGGATTAACTGTAATAAAAGGTGTGAAGCTGAAACACTGTCAAGGAGAGAAACCAAAGATAAAGGAAGGTAGTTAATACAAAGAGATCAAAAGAGATGATATCTTGATATCAGATGGAGACAGACTCCAAAATTACTGGAGTATGTAAAGGTTTTGATGGCTGGTAGGAGAAGAGAGGAGAGGAAACATACCAGGAGAAATACATTTCCTGGTTTACTGGTTTATAACTGTGTATGCTTTTAAGGCACTGAAATGCGGTATACCACTGACCAAACACATTTGCGCAGTGCCTGTCCAATAGACCATTCAGCTGTTGGGGGAAGAGGAAGGACCTCCTGATTAACCTACTTTTCTTGCAAAGAAGCAGACGGAGATGGGAAGCTCCTGTTTCACCCCTGAGAAGTGTTGTAAGACACCTCCAATCTCTCTACCTTCCTTGATTTCATCCTGCCTACCAGGAGGAATATTATTTCTCATTGATGAAATTGGAGCAGAGGTAAAGTATATCCAATCCTTTTGGATTGTGCTCTTTCTGTCTTGGACCTATTTGCATTCAGAAGAGATTAGTTCATTTTCACTATTCCTGCTTGCCATAGTTGCCATCCTTACCTCCTCCATCCACCTGCACCAGACACAGACACTATTGGGGAAGTGGTCTTTGACTAGATGTCTGAGTCCTTTAATTCAATAAACAGGAAACCCGCACTTTGGGTTATGGTACTGATATTCCATTGTAATCCCTAGTTAGTACCTGTTTCTGTTTATTCTCCCATGGCACCAAATGTTGGGGTTTAGAGTTTTCATTAATCAAACTCTTCTACCATTATCGCCACCCACTGATTTAATCAGTCTGAGATGAGTCAAAGATGGGGATGGAGAGTGGGACTGAAAGTCTTCCTCATGCTGTTCCCTCCTTGGCATGGATAAGTCATTCTCACCTCTCAGGGGGAAAAAAAATAAGGATTGAAAAAGTAGGATAGCTGTCATTTCCCACTCAATAAGAACCAACATGAAATTATGGTGCTCGCATGTCAAAGATAGAATCTTAAATTTCAGTCTAACCCTATTGTTCTAAAATAGTGATATTAAAATCCAAATTATCCAATGACTGCAATAAACTTTATATAATTTGAGTGGAATTAAGACAGGGAAGGAATTAATTTTAAATGTTTAAAAGATGCCTATTTATCTTTTTTATGTAGTAATCCATAGAGGCATTTTATGTACTCCTCTGTTCTAAAAATAAAGTCATGTTCATAGAGTGATACCAGAAAGCAAATTGATCAAAGGCTAACAACAAAAAGAACTGATAAATATAAATGCACCTTGTAGGGGTGTCTGGGTGGGTGTCATGAGACTTGTATTAGATCTATCTTAATTAGCAGCTTGACTGTCTCAGAATGGTGTAAATAGTATAGGAAATTTGAAAATTAGGTAGATTTCAGAGATGTAGCATAGACTAAGAAAAATAGAGAAACTGATTAGAAAAAGAAGTAGGGAAATTACCGCAGAGCAAATAAATTAAATGGAAAAACTCATTGGACAGCATAGAGCAGCCGTGGGCAAACTACAGCCCGCGGGCCGGATCCAGCCCGTTTGAAATGAATAAAACTAAAAAAAAAAAAAAAAAAGCCATACCCTTTTATGTAATGATGTTTACTTTGAATTTATATTAGTTCACACAAACACTCCATCCATGCTTTTGTTCCAGCCCTCCGGTACAGTTTAAGAACCCATTGTGGCCCTCGAGTCAAAAAGTTTGCCCACCCCTGGCATAGAGTATAAGAGCAATTATTTTAACAGATTGGGAGGGATTCTATAAAGGAGGATTGTTAAAGATTTCTCTCTATGGCAAACATGGTCTTTAGTTTGTGGACTTTTATAAAACTACTAGAGGCCCGTGCATGGATTTGTGCACTGGTGGGCGCATGGCCTGCGGGGATCAGCCTACTGTGGGAATGCTGCTCATCCCAGTCAGCCATGTGGCTATGGACCTGCCCTCTGAGTTGCTGCTGAATGAGGAAATTAGTCTGAGCTGATATTTCTGGATAATGTCTTGGGTAAAGGCGTATTCGGTGTCTGAAGGAACCTGGCAGAGAACTTTGCACCCCAAAGCCACTCAGTGAATGTCCTTGATGTGTGATGCCAGGTTGGTGACACCATCAGGGATGTTCAGGGCAGCCGTGCTCCAGGATCCTCAGTCATCAGGACAGCCTCCCCGGGGGGTCCACAGTCACGTCCCCTCTTGCCATTTGCCTGTGACAGCTCCCCGCACTCTTTCTAGAACACACCTTAGAGGTCCTGTATCAGCTGGTAGGCCAGGCCAGAGTCTGGATTGTCTCAGGTATTTGATAGGTGCAGAGACTCAGCCTCACACTGGGCCTGCTAGTGGTCATTCCTACTGTGGGAGCAGCCGCTCATCCTGGTCAGCCAAGTGGAGCTCCTACTGTGGGAGCACACTGACCACCAGGGAGCAGCTCCTTTGTTGAGTGTCTGCCCCCTCGTGGTCAGTGTGCATCATAGCAACTGGTCAACTGGTTGTTCTGGTCATTCTGGCCAATCTGCCATTTGGTCTCTGGGCTTTTATATAGATAGATAAATAGATAGATAGATACATACATACATACATACATAATTAGAGGTTTCTTATTCTAATAGATTCTTTGTAACAACTTAATTGAGATATAATTCATATTTCATAGAATTCGCCAATTTAAAGTGTAGATAGTTTTTAGAATATTCACAATATTATAAAGCTATTATCGCAATCTACTTTTACCTAATTTTCATCACACCTAAAAGAAACTTTGAACATCCCCTGGAAACCTTTGATTTACTTTTTGATTCTATGGATTTTCCAATTTTGGACATTGTAAATAAATGAAATCTTATAATACATAGTGTTTTCATGGTTCATCCATGTTATACTATGTTATCAGTACTTCATTCTATTTTTTTGTAGTATTCCATTCCCTAGATGGCTATACCAATATTATGTAACCATCTGTTTATCAGCTGATGGACAATTGGTTTTTTCGCATGTTTTTACTGATATAAATGCACTGCTATAAATATTCATGTATAGTTTTTGTGTGAACACATACTTTTATTTCTCTTGGGTCTATACTTAGGAGTGGAATTGATAAACTGATTTCCAAGGCAGTTGCACAATATTATATCTCCAACAGCAGTGTATGTATGAGAGTTTTAATGTCCCTACAGCCTCACCAACACTGTTCATTATTGTCTTTTTTATTATAACTATCCTGGTAGTTGTGAGGAGGTATTTTAGTGTGGTTTTGATTTGCCTTTCCATGATCAATAATGATGTTGGGGATATTTTTATGTGCCTGTTTGCACCTTGTTTATATTTCTAGTGAAGTTTATATTTATATCCTTTGCTCATTTTAAAAGATTATTTGTGTATATATTTTTGAGCTGTAAAAGTTCTTCATATATTCTTGATGAAATCTTTTATAAGATATGTGATCTGAAAACATTTTCTTTCACTCTGTGGGTTTTATAGTCACTTCCTTGATTATATAATTTCAAATATTTTACATATTGAAGTCCAATTTATTTTTTCTTTTGCACTTATTCTTTTCTTGTCATATGTAAGAAAATATTGTCTAACACAAAGTTACAAGAATATATGCCTACCTTGTTTTCATAGAATTTTATAGTTTTAGGTCATATATATTTTGGATTCATTTTGAATAAAATTTTGTATACAGTATATATGGGAGTCCAACCTATTATTTTCCACATGATGTCTGATTGTTCAACCACCATTTCTTGAAAAGACAATTATTTCCTCATTGAATTGTCTTGGCATTCTTGTCAAGAATCAAAGGACCATAAATGTAACATGCTATATCTGGACTTTTAATTCTATCCCATTTACCTATCTGCCTATCCATTTACTTAGAAAGATGGGTATATTGATACTAGTATTTATATTAGTGGGATATAATATATTACCAAGATAACAGTGATAACAGATAACAGATAAAAATGGGATAGAAAATATACATGTCTATTCTCATGCCAGTATCACACTGTATCAATTATTATAGCTTCTTAGTAAATTTTAAAATCAGGTAATTAAAATACCTAACTTTAGTCTTTTAAATTTCAAGATTTGTTTGACTATTCTGGGTCCTTTGAATTTTAATAGGCATTCAAGAATCAGCTTGTCAATTTTTGCAAAAATAAAAAATAGTAAAAAATAAAGCCAGATGGGATTTTAATAGGAATTGTGTTTAATTTGCAAATAGATATGGGGAGGATTACCATCTTAATAATATTAAATCCTCCAATTCATCAACATATCATGTTTTCCATATATTTAGATATTCTTCAAATTACTCTCAAAAATACGTTGAAGCTTCATTGTACAAATCTTATTCATATTTTGTAAAATATATTCTTACATATTTTATTTTTAATATGTTTTTAACAATTAAACTTTAAAAATTAATTGTGGATTATTCATTGATATTTATATATTGATTTAGTATCCTGCAACATTTCTAATCAAAAAATCTTTTTTTGTGAGATTTTTAGGTTTTTCTAAATATACAATGTATCATTTGCAAATATAGTTTTAGGTTTTCCTTTCCACTCTTGATACCTTTTACTTATTTATTTAGCCTAATTGCTCCATCTACTAGGTTGAATAGTTTTTTTCCTCAAAATTCATGTCCACCAGAACTTCAGAATGTGATCTTATTTGAAAATAGGATCTTTGCAAATATAGTTAATTAAATAAAATGAAGCTGTATTGCATGAGAGAGGACCCCAAAGCCATCCTATACAATAAAAAGGTAACATGCAAATTGACTCTAATGGCAGAATGACTGGGAACGATCGGTCACCATGACATGCTGACCACCAGGGGGCAGATGTTTAATGCAGGAGCTGTCCCCTGGTGGTCAGTGTGCTCCCACAGGGGGAGCTTCGCTGAGCCACAACCAGGATCATGGCTGCAAGTGCAGTGGCAGTGGTGGGAGCCTCCCCCACCTCCTCTACAGCGCTAATGATGTCTGACTGAGGCTTAGGCCTGCTCCAGAGCTGCCAGAGGGATGTCTGACTGCCAGCTTAGACCAATACCCTAGGGAACAGGCCTAAGCCAACAAGTAGACATCCCCCAAGGTGCCCTGGACTATGAGAGGGCGCAGGCCGGGCTGAGGGATCCCCCTGAGTGCATGAATTTTCATGCACTGGGCCTCTAGTGTTCTTATTAAAAGGCCATGTAAAGAGATACAGACATAAAGGGAATGAATATGACCATGTGAAAGCAGAGGCAGGTATCAGAAGCTAAGAAGAAGAACGGATCCTTCTCTAGAACCTCAGAGACCATGGCCTTGTCAACTTCCTGACTTTTAGCTTCTGTAACTGCTAGAGAATCAATTTCTGTTATTTTAAGCCACCCAGTGTGTGAGACTTTGTTGTGGCAATCTTGGAAAACTGTTGTATGAGATAAAGAGATAATTTTGGAGCCATATTGACCTGAGATGGACTGCAGCAGTATGTCACTAATTAGCGCTGAGTCACTGAGCAAATAATTTAAGTTTTTCCCAGTGCCTTTTTCAATATTTGAAATGGAAGTAGGAAAAGCACATACTGTGAAGTTTGAAATAGGTGATTATTGTAAATAGTATTTTTTTCTTTTTGTAAATTATATTAATTAATTTTTAAAAAATTATTATTGTTGTAACTGTTGCCATTCAGTGAAACTATGTACTAGAGAAGCTATTATCCACAACAGAATCTTAAGAGAAGTTAGGTCTTTTAATTGAGAAAAATAACATAGACAGTTAACATATCAGTTTGACTACTTCCTCTTTGTGCTTTGGACTGAATTTGTATTTTCCTCCTTGTTTATAAATAGTTCCCTACTCTTCTGACTACAAACTATAACAAACTATTCCATAGGGACAATAACTATTTTTAGTCAACATCCATCCCTTCATGGATCGCATCCTCGGCTTAACCCCACCTTCCTGTGATCATAATGATGATACCTCTTTACTCACTAAGAGAGTTCATTCTCCATCAGCTGAAACTACACGGTGGCTCTGACATCCCAGAATGAAGCCTCGCCAACGTCATTAGCTGGACAGGCTCTCTTGCTAACAGCCACTTGTTTTCTCTTGTCAAGTTTACATTTCTTAGGGTGAGGCGTTAGGTGAGATTAAACAGAGCAGTCTTTTAGAAAGCTCTTGACACATGCGTCTTTGACTGTTCGTAGCCTAGGTAGGATCAATAGAAGCTTGTCACACACATACATACAACTGTGCTCAAAGTAATGGGCACTGACTAGTACAATTTTATTTGTACCTTTGCAAAATGTTTCTGGACAGAGGTCAGCCCAGCATTTGTGGGCGAATGCTTGCCTCTGGTATTTACTTTCTAGTAGAGATTGTTGGACTGCTCACTTGAGTGTGATTATGAAAAATTTTCAATACACATATTGTGATTTCCTCCACCACTCCCCACCTCTCACACACACTCAAACGTATTTATTGCAAAACTCTTACACTTAGACAGAGCAGGTAAAGAAAAGGCACTCTGAAATCAGCCAGATCTGGGTGGGTGTTCCACTCACTAGCTGTGTGACCTCTCAAAACCTCACTTTTCTGATCTGTGAAATGGAAATTAATAGTATGAATATCATAAGCTTTTGTGGGTTTTTGTTTACAAGTCTGTCTCCTCCTTTAGATTTAACTCTTTGAGGTGAAGTCCTGTAATTTGTTTCTACATCTTCATCATCTACTACTTGGCACATTTAAACTTTCCACACTTGCTGAATGAAGGATGGATAATGTTTAAATTAGGTTTATTTCTTATACAATGTCTGATTTTTTTAATCAAGTTATTTGACTTCTCTCAGACTCTGTTTTCATAATATCAGAACTAAAATAGATAATGTACAGAATAATGTTTTAGGTCTTTGCCAGTGTTAATATTCATGTTGTTATTTGTTGTTCACCATTGGGGGATGGAAGATATGTTTCCATATAATAGTTTCTTTTTTAAAATATATTTTATTGATTTTTTACAGAGAGGAAGGGACAGAGATAGAGAGTTAGAAAAATCGATGAGAGAGAAACATTGATCAGCTGCCTCCTGCACATCCCCCACTGGGGCTGTGCCCGCAACCAGGGTACATGCCCTTGACCAGAATCGAACCTGGGACCCTTCAGTCTGCAGGTCGACGCTCCATCCACTGAGCCAAACTGGTTCCGGCCATATAATAGTTTCTTTATTTGAATTTAATTCCACAACATTGGACTTTTTCTCCAATGCCTGTTCATTTGTACCCAAAGGCATGTATTCAGCTGAGTAAAATGGAATCCAGCAGCACATGCACTATTTAGAAGAACCATAGATCTGTATTTGAAATGCCTTGCTGGAGTCTGAGAGCATCAAGAATGAGAAACTCATCATCACTCACCACTGTGTCACCATCTATACAGACGTTATCTCTTGATAGTTTTCACCTTATTTTCAGAATAATCACATTTCCTTGCATTTTGTGGGGGAAATCAGCATGACCCAACATGTATTGGCTTTAGGCAAAACATATGCTTTGTATTCATCAAAGTTTTCAGCAATACCTACACAGTCTCTACTAATAATTAATTTTTAAGTGATTCCTGGTTATTTAATTTCTCTCTTAATCTAAAATATCATAAAGCAGACTACTTTGGACTACCTTCTTCCTCCCATCTTGGGTTTGAGGTGTTAGCAAACAGCAGTTCTAATATTTCCTTCTTTTCACACTTTGGAAGTTGGTCAATTTCAAGTTTACTTAAAGGGACGCAAAATGAATGAAGTTACTAGTACGTATTTTTCCTACAGGCTACCAAAGATGCAATCTTGCTCTCCAATTAAGGATTCAGAGAAAAGGCTCCGTGGTATCATGAGGTGTCAGGAGGTGCCTTACATACAGGATGCACAAGTGGCAGCTGGTTGCTGGAGGTAGCTAATGTGCAAATTTACTAATTAGAGAAATGCAAATTTCAAAGACATGTTCTATTATACCCTGGAGCCATGCTGAGGAATTCAGCAGAAGAAGGATTGTAAAAGTGCCCACCTCTGGGGGATCTTGGAGCCAAGATGTGTCTGGTTTACACTTATTGCTACACATTGAGGCAGCAGCTATTGTTCTAGATGCAGAAGGTTAAATACAGGAGAGGTTTAAATTGGACAGAATCTGATCGACGTTTAACCTGGATGACCTACTTGTGAAATCATTTGACATCACAGAATCCCTTACATTCCAGGTAGTTAAAGTTGTGCAGTGTATTGGCGGTATGGGAAAGAATTGGGTTAAATATGCATGTGTTCTTTTCATTCCTGAGCAACTGACCAACTATGAGAAAAAAATGGATTAAATTGCTACCAGAGATATGAACAATTGTAAATAGTGTTCAATTGATTAAGTTGGTATAAGGAAATCTGTAAACATTCCAGAATTCTAGGAAAGAGTCTTTGTTAAAATGTATTTGCAGCCCTAGCTGGTTTGGCTCGGTGGATAGAGCGTCAGCCTTAGGATTGATGGGTCCCAGGTTCGATTCCAGTCAAGGGCATATGCCCAGGTTGTGGGCCTGATCCCCAATGGGGTATGCAGGAGGCAACCGATCGATGATTCTCTCGCATCATTAATGTCTCTCTCTCTCTCTCGTTCCTCTCTGAAATTAATAAAAATATATTTTTAAAAAATGCATTTGTATATTTTTCTAAAGAGAAGGTTTATGGCTTCTATTTCCATAAGGACAATCTCAGCCTCCAAGTGTTAAAAGAATGCTATTGCAGTCTTATCTGTAATATAGGCAGTTCTGAAAATGTGTCAGCCCATTTCTCCTCAGCTCTCTGCACTTACATTAATTGATGCAGGGTACGAGGTGATCTCATGACTTACACTATTTCATAAATGTAGATGCCAAACCATTTGCTCTTTAGATCACCTTTCATGCCTTAACCCACGCTTTCCTGTGCTAGGCTTATTGGATGCAGCAGGAAGACTCGCTTTGCCTTATGAGTCAGGCCATGGGAAGGTCTTGCTTGTCTAAGCAGAGACACAAGGGAGAATTGAGTGAAGGCATGACTTCCATAGAATAGGAAAGTACTGCCTCCTCCCCTGGTCATTTTTCTGTTTTCTCTTTCTTATTCTACTTGTTTTCCCTGCACTCAATTCCAGAAGCATGTGTTTTTTAAATATAGGATTCCTTGTTCTCGCTCCAGCGCCTCTTGGACAATTGCCGGGGCTCTTGATCCAGCACCTAGAAGGGTTCAGCAAATCTAGAGAAAGGCTGTGTGTAACTTAATAAGAGTCCAGGGACGAAATATAATTTTGAAAGGCATTGGGGGTCAGAGGAGCCTAGCTAAAGAAACTAAGTTCTCCTCGTCTCCGGACCCCATGCTTTTTATTAACACAAATTGTTCTGAGGCAAGGCAGAGATATACACTTCAAAGGATCACGTTCTTATACACAGTCTATTGTCAGAATGGCGAGAATTAGCCTACAGCCTACGGCTGTTCAGGTGTTTGGCCAGTAGGAGGCAATAACATGTAGATTAAGATGCCCTGAGCTGTCTGGCAGTCAGGCAATGATTTTAATGTATCCTATTCATGTTTGGGGAAATGCCCTTTCCACTCCAGATTCAGCCCTGCTGTCATTCTGGAATTGGCTTCCGGCAATTAATGTGACATTGGCTCATTATTTTATCCTGTTGCAAAAGAAAGGTCACAATTTGGGCCTTGTTTTCTTACATGGTTTTTGGGATGACCAAATGAGATGATTGTGAAAACTCTGCAAAAAACCCCACAAACCTCTAAAAATATGTGTGATTCTGCTTATTTTAAAACTGGCTAACTATAATTTTCTTTTTACATGAATAGGGAAAACTATTATGGACACTTGAGTTTTATTAATGAAATGACTGTTTGCCAAAACCGGTTTGGTTCAGTGGATAGAGCATCAGCCTGCGGACTGAAGGGTCCCAGGTTCGATTCCGGTCAAAGGGCATGTACCTGGGTTGCGGGCACATCCCCAGTAGGAGATGTGCAGGAGGCAGCTGATCGATGTTCCTCTCTCATCGATGTTTCTAACTCTATCTCTCTCCCTTCCACTCTGTAAAAAATCAATAAAATATATTTAAAAAAAAAAGAAATGACTGTTTGAACTATTTGGAAACTTGGTTTTCCATGTACCTCTGCTGATACAGAAAAGCTCACCCAGCCCTAGGCACATGTTCTCAGTTGTTTAGGGGTTGCGAGTCCAATCCCCAGTCAGGGGTATGCGGGAGGCCACCAATTGTTATTTCTCTCTCACATCAATGTTTCTCTCTTTCTCTCTCCCAAACAACAACAAGAAAAATACACCTCACCCAGTGGTAGGAGAGTGGGTGGGTTAAATGTCGGTGTTTTGGACTCTGCAAAAGGAAAGGTTTTCCATTTGTTTGTGGTAATTTGGGGTATGTTTTGTTTTTTATATTATAGACAAAGAAGTTTTGCTTTATGAACATATAGATTTCTGAAGCTAGTTCTTGTGGAGTTCAGAAGAGATAAGCTCTGTATCTGTAGCCTCCTGAAAAACATTTTTTGAAAAACATCTACATTAAGAGTTGGGAAAGCACCGCAAGCCAGTTTTATCCCATCCCACAAGCCACCACACTGCTTTCTGGAGAGGTTGCCTGGTGGGGGAAGGAGCAAGTTTGCCACAGCTTGAGTGGGGAGCCCATGGCAGGTCCCTCAGTGGAGATCTGCTGTCTCAGCTTCCCACCCACAAGGGAGAAGAGTAGGCTTATTGGTGAGTGTTCACTCAGCATCTCCCTTAGTGGATTTTAAGGATTTATGAATGAAAAGAGAGTTCCTTTTTTTAATGACACTTACATCTGGGTCATAAAATCACAAAAATCTTGAAAGAAATTGATTGCACTTATTAGTTAAAAGGGAAGTAATGACCCAATGACCTCCCCTCTTTGCAATGTTATCTTAAACCCTTTTATAACATAGAGACACCCACATTTCATTAACTCAGAGACTATTAATATATACTTTGCACTTATTGGTATGAATCATTCTGAAGCTTATCTCTGCATTAAGTATGAAGAAAAGATACTATGAAATAACAGAAAAAATATATATATTGTTCTCTGCCCCTGTTTCCCGGCACAGAGCTCCTAAAAGCCTTGTAATTTCCTAAATGACACCAGCACTATGAGCACCTTTTGTTTTAATATTGGGTCTTTCACGCTGCTTCCTGACACATAGTTCCTAAATCTCTTGGAATTTCCTAGGTAGGAGTGTCTTTTTTTCTAAATGAGGTGACTCAGGTGGCCCCTGGAGAGCTTCAGGACTGGGCTGGTGACCAGAGAGACCAAGCCATGAGTGAAAGCTTGGAATGTTCAGCCCCATCTCCCATGTTCGGGTAAGGGGAGGGACTGGAAACTGAGTTAGTGGCAATTTTGCCTATGTGATAAAGCTATAAAAATTCCCCAAAGTGTGGGGTTCAGAGAGCTTCCTGGTTGGTGAAAATATCCATGTGCCAGGAGGGTGGTGAACCCCAAATGCATTTGGACAGAAGCTCCTGTGCTCGGGACCCTCCCTCTGTATCCTTTATCATATTCTTTATTTTATAATATGCTAAAGGCCCAATGCACAAAATTTGTGCAAGGGTAGGCCTTCCTTCCCCCCACTGCCAGCACCAGCTTCCTGTCAGCACCCGGGTCCCAGGCTTCCCTCACAGCCCTGGCTTCGTCTGGAAGGACATATAGGCTAATTAGCATATTACAATTTTATAATTATAGACTAGGGGCCCAGTGCACAAATTCATGCACCTTGAAAGGAACTGTGGGCCATAAGGCTACGGTAGGCACAGGGGATGTCTCAGCCCATCCTCCATGCCCCTACCCGGCACCTACCACAGTGGCCCCCGGTCCCCAGTTTTCCGGCAGCCCTGCTCCAACCACTGCTGCTCCCACATACTGAAGGTGCCAGCCCCGCTCGCACCCGCTGAGGTGTGGAGTAATTGGGGCTGGTGCCAGCAGCAGGTGTGAGCAGGGCTATCACCAGCAGCAGGTGTGAGAGGTCGTTGCCAACTCCGATTGTCCTTCAGGAGCAGGGGAAGGTGGAGAAGCCCTGAGGGGGCAATTGGAGCTGGTGCCGGCAGAACCATAGTGAACAGGAGCAAAAAAATTCCAGTTCCCACCAGAGGCTTGCCCGTATGACAGCAACCAGCACCCCACCTTGGTCTGGCGCCCCCACTTATCTGTTCCACCATCCTCCCTCAGCTAACAACTGCCATGTCCTGCACACGCCCTCTGGTGATCAGTGCATGTCATAGTGACTGGCTGTTTGGTTGTTCTGCCATTCAGTCTATTTGCATATTAGGGTTTTATATATATACTAGAGGCCCAGTGCACAAAAACTTGTGCACTCACGGGGGCCCCTCAGGCCGGCCTGTGCCCTCTCGCAGTCTGGGTTAGGGTCAGTTTGCATATTACCCTTTTATTATATAGGATAGAGGCCTGGTGCATGGGTGGGGGCCGGCTGGTTTGCCCTGAAGGGTGTCCTGGATCAGGTTTGGGATCCCACTTGGGTGCCTGGCCAACCTGGGTGAGGGGCTGATGGCTGTTGTCAGGCTGGCCACGGCTCCCAGCCACCGAATCTTCCAGTGGAGGCTGGCTGGAAGCAGGGATCTGGGATTAATTTATCTTCTGTAATTGAAACTTTCTTGCCTTGAGTGGAGGCCACAGCCGGCCAGGGCAGGTGGGAAGCTTGGCTTCCTCCATCACCAGGGCAACCAAGCTTCCTGCTTGTTCCAGCTCTGTGGCTTCCGGCCACCATCTTGGTTGGGTTAATTTGCATATAGTCGCTCTGATTGGCTGGTGGGCATGGCTTGGGGCCTGGCGGAGGTGTGGTCAATTTCCATGTTTCTCTTTTATTAGATTAAATAAATTGGTAAACGTGTTTTTCTGAATTCTGTGAGCTTTCTTACCAAATGATAAAATCCAAGGAAGGGATCATGGGAAACTGATTTGTGGCCAAGACAGGCAGAAGTTGTAGGTCACCTGGGGACCTACCACTTGCGATTGGCATCTGAAGTGGGGGACATTCTGATGGAACTGAGTCCTTGAGCTGTGGGCCTGTGCTAACATCAGAATTCCATTGAATTGTAGGACACCAGCTTATGTCACAAAGAATTACTCGTTGTGGGGGTTTCAGGGCTACACATCCAGAGTCAGAAGTAAAGGAGAAGCACACAAGTGTCTTTTTCAGAGAGATAAACTTCAGTATTTTATATGGTACAACAATAATGCAAATTGTACATAGGATTTTATGGTATGTTTTAAACACAAGGTTATATAAACTGCTTATTTTCAGATTAGTAACACCAAGTAAATATGTTTTATTCATTAAAATAGTCCAGGCCGCCCTAGCCGGTTTGGCTTAGTGGATAAAGCATTGGCCTGTGGACTGAAGGGTCATGGGTTCCATTCTGATCAAGGACACATACAGGGATTGTGGGCTCCATCCCCAGTAGGGGACATGTAAGAGGCAGCCAATTGATGATTCTCTCTCATCGTTGATGCTTCTATCTCTCACTCCCTCTCCCTTCCTCTATAAAATCAATAAAACAATAAAATAAAATAAAAATAAAATGGTCCAGACCAGACATTAATTTATCAACAGCTTGTTTTCAATTATTTAGAATACTGTGAAAATCCTACTTTTTTAAAGAAAAAATCTGTGATTCAAATTTTTCACTCTTTAGACTAAGCTCCCTCCTCAAATAGTCAGAATTAGTAAAATTTGAATAAAGAGATTTTATAAAAGAGGTTAACATAAGCAGAGAATAATTTCATCAAAACATCATATCAAAAGGCAGTCATGCGTTGCTTAATGACAGAGATATGTTCTGAGTAATGTGTCATTAGGTGAGTTTGTCCTTGTAGGAATGCATAGAGGCCATGATGAAAAAAACAACACAGGATTAAATCAAGCACAAGAGAAAATGATGCAATCAAGAGATGCAGTAAATAGGAGATGTATGAGGCTGCTGCCGGCATAACACAGCATGCAAACTTCTTTTTCTTAGTGAGTAGAATGAGTGCATTCTAAATGATAAAAAGCATAGTAGAATAAATACATAAACCAGTGACATAGTTGTTCATCCTCCTTATCAAGCATTAAAGTCTGCACATAATTGTGCTATACTCCTATGAGACTGGCTATGAAGCAGGCATATTTACAGCAGCATCCCACAGACACATGAGTGATGTCACTAGGTGGGGGGAATTGTTCAGCTTCATTGTAATCTTATGGGACCATTGTTATATGTGCAGTCCAAAATGTTATGAGGCACATGACCGTAATGCTAAACAAGATTAATCCTTAAATAGTGACACAGTAATTCTCTCGAACCATTGAATATTGTCAACAGTAGAGTAACTGTTTCTTAAGTCTCATACACAGCTTTTCTCTTTATAAGCCAATATGTTATGCTTTTTATAAACATGGTCTTCACAGCAGCTTGACTCTAGATAGGTTTGAAAGGGAAAGGAACAGAGGCTTAAAGAGTGCAAATGACTTTCCCATGTCATAGGGCAGTGATGGCGAATCTATGACACGCGTGTCAGAGGTGACATGCAAACTCATTTTTTTGGTTGATTTTTCTTTGTTAAATGGCATTTAAATATATAAAATATATATCAAAAATATGAGTCTTTGTTTTACTATGATTGCAAATATCAAAAAATTTCTATATGTGACACGGCACCAGAGTTAAATTAGGGTTTTTCAAAATGCTGACATACCGAGCTCAAAAGGTTCGCCATCACTGTCATAGAGCCTCATATTGGATAAGGAGGGGACTCTAAGTAAATTTTACTTTCCACGTTAGGGAATTAATTCAGTACAGGCATACCTTGTTTTATTGTGCTTCACAGGTGTTGCATATTTTTTACAAATTGAAGGCAAGTTTCTCCACCAGCAAGAGACTACAACTCGCTTTATTGTGATACTTGCATTATTGCAGTTGTCTGGACCAGCGATTTTCAAGCGGTGTGTCGGGCGCCACAAGAATTTTTAAGCAATACCTGATTATTTGGTCAGGGGCACTGACCTCTTTTCCTATAGATTGTCAAATAAAAAATGGCACCTGCCAATACAATATCAGATATCCAGTGAGAAAGAATCAAAACTATACCTATGTTTTTGTCAGATCGGCAAAAAAAAAATGTTTTTGTGTGTTTGCTGCAGAATTTTAGTAGTTGGTTTATGTGTGACATAAAATGAAAAAGGTTGAAAATGCTAGTCTGGACAAAACCCACAATGTCTCAGAGATATGCCTGTAAAATGTTAAGGACACTTAAAAAACTCAAATTTTTGGAGGAGGACAGATATGTTTCTAAACCTGTTAATCTTATCTATTTATCTATCTATTGATTGATTGATATATTGATTGATTGTTGACACTATTACAGATGTCCCCCATTACCCACCTCCACTCAGGCCCCATTCCCCCCTCCCTCTGCTCATCACCTCAGTGTTGTCTGTGTCTATAGGTTATGCGTACTAGTATATGTTCTTTGGCTAATCGCTTCACCTCCTTTCACCCATCCCCTTCACCGCCCTCTCCTATGACCTCTGTCAGTCTGTTCCATGTATCCATGCGAGTGTTCATCTTCTTACTAGTGATATAATTTTAGAAAAGTCATTTCTTCTCTCTGTAACTCTGCCTTTCCTTCTGCAAAAAGGAGTTACTAATAAAATAGTAATGAAGTTTGGGGATATGATAAAATACCTTAAAACACCCTGGCATATAGCAGCTTGATGGTAGATGTTTTGAGTTGCATTGTGAAGGAGCAGTGGTATACGCTGGATTTGGAGAGAAGTGACTTCCAGTCTAGCTTTGTTTATTGCTGTGTTTGTGACCTTAGGCAAGTTTATTCCTCTCTCTGTAATCCATATACAAGATGTTTATTTACTTGGAAAAAAATACCATCTAGAAAGTGATACATGATGCCTGACATGTGGCAGATAGTGCATAAACAGATGTTTCTATTAGACCAACCAGGTTGCCTGTCCATCTTCACTTGCAGTTTGTGAAAATAAAATTCTAGTATATGGGTTGGGTCTTTTCTTTTTTTTTTGAGCTCCTATCACTTTTTAAACACTTTATTTTGTTTCATTTTTTTCTATCACAATTCATCACTCTTATACCCTCTTCCACTTTCCCACAGTCACCAGACTGTTGTCCATGTGTAAGAGTTCTTCCCCCCCCCCTTTTTTTTTACTTCTTTCTCAATTCCTCCATATCCCCACCTTCTCCCCACCCCTAAGAGCTGTCAGGCTGCTCTCCATCTATGAGTCTGTCTCTATTTTGCGTGTTAATTCATTTTGTTCATTAGATTCCACATACGAGTAAAATCATATGATGCTTGTCTTTCTCTGACTGGCCTATTTCACTTAGCATAATGTTCCCCAAGTTCATCCATGCTTTTGCAAAGGGCAAGATTTCATTCTTTTTCTATGGCCAAGTAGTATTCCATTGTGTGAATGTACCACAGCTTTTTTATCTACTCATCTACTGATGGACACTTGGGCTGCTTCCAAATCATGGCAATCCTATCTAGTAAAAGGGTAATATGCAAATTAACTGTCACTCCATCACAAAGATGGCAGCACCCATAGCCACAAGATGGTGGCACCCAGTCCCCTTAACCCTGCCGGAGTCCCCCAGTCCTGAGGGGGGTGACCCCTGAGAGTGGGCAGCATGAGCAGCCTGGCTGTGGAGAGCCTCTGGGCAGTGGCTGCAGAGAGCCTCTGGGCAGCATGCATGCAGAACGGCCGGGAAGGGATGCTTGTGTTGTTGCTGCAACAACAAGCCTCTGGGCAGCGGGTGCAGAGCGGCCAGGCCCTGCAGAGAGCAGAGAACCACAGGGAGTGGGTCTAAGCTGTTAGGGCTCCCGAATTGGAGAGGCCTCCCTGAGGGCTCCCAGATTGGAGAGAGTTCAGGTTGGGCTGAGGGACCCCCCCCCCCGCACGAATTTTGTGCATTGGGCCCCTACTTGTAAATAATACTGCTATGAACATAGGGGTGCATATATTCTTTCAAATTAATGTTTCCAGTTTCTTCAGATAAATTACCAGAAGTGGAATAACTGGGTCATAAGTCAATTCCATTTTTATTTTTTTTGGCTGCACCAATCTGCATTTCCACCAACAATGCATAAGGGTTTTCTTTTCTCCAAATCCTAGATAACACTTGTTGATTTATTGATGATAACCATTCTGACAGATGTGAGGTGGTCATTTGAATTTATCTGATGACATTGAGCATCTTTCCATATGTCTATTGTTCATCTGTATGGCCTTCTCTTTCAATGAGGAAGAGTGTGAATCAGAAGGGGAACGTCTGTTTGCCCATTCAGGTCCTTTGTCCATTTTTTAAAGTGGATTGTTTGTTGTTTTGGCGTTCAGCTTTATAAGTTCATTATACATTTTTTTTTAATGCACGTTAGGACCAGTGGTCCCTCATGTTCTTTACCTTCACTTCCGCCCTCCCCTCTGGTTGAATTTCATTAATGCTCCTTTTCCTCCTTTAAAGAGATTCTGGTCTAGGGAGTCAGTTTCTTTCACCTCCCCGCCCTCCGCACCACACGAGCTGGGTGTTTCCTAAACCAAGGGAGGCAGTCCCTGCATGGGCATGGCCTGGTGGAGGAGAGAAGTGTCCCCTGAAGGAAGAAGTCCCCGTCAGGCTCCCGGAGAAGCAGGGTTAGCCCCCATCTAAGGCCTGGATGGAAGCGAGCTTCCTGGGTGGTAAGGAGTCTGTTTTGGAGCAGATAGTTCACAGGGTGATGAAAGGCTGACTTTGGTGTCTGTGTAAGCTTTGCTGTCCTTTATTGTGATTCAGGCTTGTTTTCCCAAGTCCTTTATTAGAATACATTATAGAGGGGCAAAGAGAAGTATTCTCTGATAGAGAAGTAGTTTAGAGAAAAGTGAAGAATTCTATCCCATGATGAATATTTTTCAACTTTTATGTGAAAAGTCTTAAGCATATACAAAAGTAGAGAAGGGGAGCATCAATATGTCTCTCACATATCTCTCTCTCTCCCTCCCTTCCACTCTCTCAGAACAGAATCTACATTTTGATTATTAACACCTTATATGATCTGGTATGAAATTATTTTTTTTTAAATATATTTTATTGATTTTTTACAGAGAGGAAAGGAGAGAGATAGATAGTTAGAAACATCGATGAGAGAGAAACATCGATCAGCTGCCTCCTGCACATCTCCCACTGGGGATGTGCCCGCAACCCAGGTACATGCCCTTGACCGGAATCGAACCTGGGACCTTTCAGTCCGCAAGCCGACGCTCTATCCACCGAGCCAAACCGGTTTCGGCATGATCTGGTATGAAATTATATTACAAGGCCATATCAATCAAAACAGCATGGTACTGGCATAAAAACAGACATATAGATCAATAGAACAGAATACAGAGCCCAGAAATAAACCCACACCTTTATAGTCAATTAATATCTGACAAAGGTGAGAAAAACATACCATGAACTAATGATATTCTATTCACTAAATGGTGTTGAGAAAACTGAATAGATACATGCAAAAATATGAAATTACTTCACACATCTGAATAAAGTCGAAATGGATTAAAGACTTAAATGTTAGACTCAAAACCATAAAACTCTTAAAAGAAAACATAGGCAGTAAAATCTGGGACATTTCCTGTAGCAATATTTTTTTCTGATATCTGTCCTTGGGCAAAAGAAACAAAAGAAAAAATAAACCAATTGGACTATATCAAACTAAAACATTTTTTCACAGCAAAGAAAACCATCAAAAAAAAAGAACAAAAAAGAAAAGCTAACCCACTGAATGGGAGAACATATCCAGTATATGTTGATATAGAGCAGTGACATGCCACTCTCACATTTTAATATGATTTATAGAAAAAAGTAATTATCAAAAATATAAGACAAGTAGGAAATTTTTTGAATCGACAGAACTTGACTCTATGTTAGGTGAAATCTGGGAATTTATTTCTTGTACTTCATCTAGAATTGTATTCCTGGTTATTATGATGTTCGCCTGCCGTGGACTTAGAACTTGAATATAGCCGAAACTGGTTTGGCTCGGTGGATAGAGCATCGGCCTGCGGACTGAAAGGTGCCAAGTTTGATTCCGGTCAAGGGCACGTACCTGGGTTGCGGGCACATCCCCAGTGGGAGATGTGCAGGAGGCAGCTGATCGATGTTTCTCTCTCATCGATGTTTCTAACTCTCTATCCTTATCCCGTCCTCTCTGTAAAAAATCAATAAAATGTATTTAAAAAAAAAAAAAAGAACTTGAATATAGCTCAAATGGAATCCCGGCCTAAGCCATGTGTGGTGATTTCAGCCAGATTCAGAGTGCACAGTCTCCTGCATCTTAGTTTAATTTCTCTCTGTTAGCTGTAAGTTTTAGGGAATCAGGGGACCATAGAAAACCAGCAGCATTTTGACCCCAATAAATCTCACCCTGACTATACCGTCACTGTCACCACTTCTCTCCATTTCATTTCACCCCAACCCTTCACTTTTACATTCCTTTAATAACTTTTTTTTAGGTTGAGTTTTGATTCTATTTCAAGATATTCAACATTCAGCAATAAATACATCCTACCTTAGGCATAGCATTTCAAAATTATGCTCAGAAACCTATAAGTCTAAGTTAACTTTCAAAAGCACTTCATATTCGCACAAAGAATTTCATGCTTACATCTACTAACCTGCTAGTAGCTCCATTGTTCACTTAATTGCTTTGGTCTAATCCAACCACACACTCTATCATCTTATGGTTGTCCGAGATGCTTTTGGCATCGCAGAAGGGCAAAAATTCCTTTCTTACAATGTCTCTCATGGTCTGTGTGTGCCAATACATGTATATTTAGTAGGGGCCTACCAGACATATAACTCTGATTTAAATTCAGGGCTCTCAAAAACAGATAAAAAGTTCCCTCCCTTCCCCCTCCCCAGATGCCCTGGTCTAATGAGAAACACACAGCTACACTGGTTAATTGGGCGTACTATGATGAGTAACATGAAGGCATATGCAGGACAGAGTGGGAGTTGGTGGTGGGGAAATGAAGGTGAAATGCATGCAGATCCATTGTCTCAGAGGAGCTGAAGGAATCTCTGTCTCTCTAATGGAGAGTGTGGTTTCTTGAGTCAGACTAAAGAATAACACGTCCTGCCTGGCTGGCATGCTCAGTGGTTGAGCATCGACCTGTGAACCAGGAGGTCATGGTTCAACTCCTGGCATTTACTATTGTTACTATTATTTCTTTAATCCACGTTCCTTCCATTTTTTGAAATATACTTTATAACCCTTTTAAAAATAATTTTAGATAAATAAGTAGTTGGCTTTTAAGTTTTTTTTAAATTGCAATCCACTCTAATAAATACAGTTAACATAATATCAGCACATGCATATATTTTGTGTAGGTACCTACATACATTCATATAATATATAAATGTATAAAATACTCTAATATTTTCTATTTTATTTTATTCTAGTCTGTTAAGAGCAACCAGGATTATTCTTGTCACAGGATACCGAATTTAATTTAATGATATAATCATGGACTGAAGGCTGTTGTTGGAGCACACAAATAATTAATTATGTAGCGTGGCACATGCCACAATAGAAATATATAAAGATGCCAAGGAACAATATAGGAGTAGAGTCTAATGAGTCACTGAGGACAAGAACTGGATTATGGTTATTTTTTGTGCTATAGCATTTAACATTTAGCTGGTTCTTAATAAATACTTCTTAAATTAATGAAGTTGGGTGAAGTTAGCATCACTTATACATAATCCTCTAATATGGACATTGTTTTCTTTAGCTGTAATTATGACAAGCGCCAGGCATATTTGCCACCACACTCGCCTGCTCACGGCAGACATTGTAATGGCACCCAGTTTCTTTGAACCTCGGGTTTTCCGCAAGATACTGATGCAGGCAGCTGCTACCAATCTCTTGGAACTGCATGGATGGTGAAATCTGTTTTAGGAAATTTCTTTATAACTCTATTTATTTGTATACTACTGACAGGTGGACCCAAGGCCAGTTCACTATCTGCCTCTCCTTGGATTTTCTCCTTTCTGAAAGGCAAGCACAAGGTCTTCTCACTCATTTCAACTCCAATGAGCGCCTGATAGGATTCCTGGCACACAGTGGGCTCACATATTGAGATGCTATAAATTTGTTGTCAATTTAATGCCACTTTCCCATCAAATGGGGCTGTTAAATTGTGAACATATTCCTGCCTTCCTGCTTCATAAAATACGAGCACTCTAATCCCAGATGGCACATCCTCCAGTAACATATGGACAGGACCATTCATAAGGAGTGCTCTTTCAGGAGCCGGCTCCGCTCAGCTGAGGAGGCTGTGTGGTTTTGCCAAGACATTTCAGGCTCCTCATTGAGAAGGAGGGTGAGTCGGTCTTAGCTGTGTAGCCAAGGGATTGAGAAAAAAGTTTGACACACATCTCTTTCCTTAAAGGATATGGACTTTCCTAATTAGGGGGAGGTGAGACTGATGGTGTTGGGAAACCTCCCCCTCTCCAGGTGCAGGGCGCACACACCTTGCAGTGAACGTATATGTCTCTGTGTTTTGGGTTGTGGTTCTCTATGACCAAAGTAGGCTGTGCTGGCCCTTGGGGTGCATGCTCAGGGAGGGCACCTGCAAGGAAGAAAAAGGGCCCGATGTTTACTTCTCATCTACCACGTGCCACTGGCTTGGCATCCATTTTGGATATTGTATTCAGGGTGAGGACTGGTAGTAGAAAACACTTGAAAGGTAACAGCCGTCAAATGATGAGGAACCCTCTATACTACGATAAGGGTTCAGACTGTTCCCTCGTGAGGGAGTGTCAGGATTAGGTGTATGTGTTAGTTTCTCAGCATATAGTGTAGAGTTAACAGTGCAGTCCTCTCTGCTGTGTCGCTGTGAGAAAGTCCCAAAGCAGGAGTCACTGTCACTGCTGATAGGAGCTCGATGTCTCAAAGTCTGAAAGAAACAAAAGGGGATGAGTTAGGTATAAATGCGCCTGACCGACGTGTCAGCAATCCACAGTGAATACAGCTGGGCCAGTTCCCTGTTGAGCTTTCCCTGCACAACCAATGTCACTCCTGTGAATGAAGTTTCAGTGACAGAGCTGAGGTCCTTACCCTGATGTTTCTGACTTGACACTAAGCTGTGCTGCCTTTCACAGTGAGCTTTCTCCCTGCAGCCTGGTACCTACCAAGTGGTCAATCAGTGATGCTCGCATGGACAGACAATGGCTCATTTCAGGGGACTGTATCAGTGCATCTCTCCTGCAACCCCACTCCTACGAAGCCTGCACGCTCAGCATTCTCCCCTGACGTTCCCTTTCCTTTCTGGCCACTGGCGCCTGGAGCTGGAGCTAGAGCAGCTATTTATAACCCTTTATGTTGCTTGTGACACTGCCCCTTGGACTGATGGCCAGGGCAGAGTCCCAGACCTTTTGCTGCATGCCAGATAAACAGTCTACGGAGGTGTCTGCAGGTCCTTGTAATCAGATGACTAGTATTTGTAGGAGATTTAAATCATGTTTGCGTGGTTTACCAAGATGGAATCAGGGAATAAAAAGGTTTAAAATATGCAGTGAAAGTTTCAGTGGCTTACCAGTTCATTGTGGTCTTTATGTGCGTTGTATTAAACAGAGTGCACACAGTCAGCACAGTAACCCTCTCAGAGGCACAACCTTGGGGAGAGATGGCCTGTACTTATGCTTCTAACACTGCACTATGGGCAGCACCCACATAACTTTATCAAATCCTTACAATAATTATAAGATTCAGGCATTTTAGGTCCCATGCTTCTTATGGCAGACATACAGACAACTTGTCCATGGTTTTACAGCTTAAAAAAAAAAGGGGATCTATTTAAACATAGATCCCAGCACCTGCGGAATCCTGTGCAGACTCAGCCTTTTATTTAAATCCTAGCGGCTGAGAAAGCCCGGCTTAGGCTTCTGTAAATTTCTACCATCTGCTGAAAAGCTGGAGCATCACCTCGCCCCAACACTCTCTTATTACTGGCAAATAAATGTCAGCGTAAAGAGCGCGAGAATCATCCGGTACCTTAGCCTTCAAGAGGGGCATCCACTCCACCCTGACAGTGCTTCCCAAGCATGCTGGGAAACACATAGATGAGTGGGGCCGGCGTCTTAGGGGGTGCCTAACCTTATGTTCCTGAACACTTAACTTATTAAAATTCACAAAGAGAGACCTTATGGTGCCATCACTTTATCCACCTAACGTCATCAGTATGGCTCAAGGGCTATGGCTTTGTACAGTCATCCTAGCGGCCCAGAACATATGGTTTTACTTCTCTCTAAAGCCTCAGGGCATCTGACGGTACGTTTCATGGATAATGGATAAAGGCTGCCATACCAGTAGGTAACTTCCGTTACATCAATGTTGCCTTCATGCCAAGAATGCTGAACCAATTCCAGGAGGTTCTGAACTGACCTCGGTCTGTTCTGTCAACAGCAACACCCTCAGGAGCAGCAGGGGAAATGCTTCCTGCAGGTTGGAGCTCCCCTATGTTAGCAGGAGCTCCTTGAAACAGAAACTTAGGTAACACCGTTAAGCCAAAGGTTGCAGCTGCCACATTTTTTTTTAGCTGTTGCTCTGATTGTGTTAATTTGTTCTTTTTGATACCTTCCCTACTGCTTCTGGGTGAGAATGTGTAAGTTTTTGTTATAATAGCCTGGAGGAACTATTACAAGTGTGTTTTGAAAGAATATCCAAAGAAAGTAAGATAAATGAAAATGTTTTGCACGTTATTTCCCAGGATCCCTACAGCATCCAAACTATAAGTAGAATCACTATTTATTGGTGTCAATATCTTCCTAGCAAGTAAGCGCAATTCTATGAAATCTGCATTCCATTGTCAGTTGTTCAAAAGGGTCAATGTCTCCTCTCTCTCATAATATTCAGAAATAGTTACCAAAGGCCTGGAAATCAACTAAGCTCCGCAGTAGATTTTCACTTATTTTGAAGAGGAAAGACATGCACAGTTTTCATATCCTCAAGAGTTACTATATTACTAGAAGCCCGGTGCATGAAATTCATGCACAGGTAGGTCCCTGAGCCTGGCCAGCGATCAGGGCTGATTTGTGGAGTGACTGGCAGAGCAATCGGGGGCTCCTGCTGGCATCCACCTTGGCTGGCCTGGCGCCACCCGCTCATTAGCCCCACCCTCACCGCTGCTGCATGTTGGGGCCTGTGGGCTGGGGGCAGCTCCTGCATTGAGTGTCTGTCCCCTGGTGGTCAGTGTGCATCATAGCGACCAATCATTCTGTCTTTTGGTCAATTTGCATATTGGGCTTTTATTATATAGGATAGGGAATGCCAGGAGGGTACATGGGAACCAGGTTGAAATGAGTCCAAATTCAAACTCTACTAGTACTGGCTCATCTTCAGTAAATTACTGAATGTTTTGACCATTGGCACTCTTATTACTTCCCTCCCTATTGCGTTGTTTTATGCACTTGTTCAGGCTTCCAAATTAGTACTCATCATGGACTTCCTTATCCCAGTTCTGCAAATCTATGTTTAGAATCTTCTTAATTTCACCTTTTCTCATCAGCTCCATAACCCCAGATTCTAGTCCAAGACACCATCTGCTTTTACCTGAGCCACAGCCTCCTACTTGGTCTCCCTGTTTTCACTCAGGTGCCCTTTACAGGAAATATTGATCTCCGTTATCACTCCGTAGCCAGATTGAACCTCACAATTAAAATCAGGTCATGTAATTCCTTAGTTGAAAGCCTCCTTTGGTTCACATTAAAATTCCATATTCCTTACAGTTGTCTACAAGATACCATATTATCTGACCCTGGTCTTTCTTTTCTCCTTCCCCCCTCCCCCTACTTTTTGCCATAACCACTGGGTTCCAAACAACCTAGCATTTTTGGTGCTTCTTGAACAGACTGAATTCTCTTCCATTTCAGAACATTTGCCCTCATTGTTCCCACCACCTAACATTCCTTTCCCTAGAATATTTATATTAGATCCTTCATATGACCAGGGATCAGTGAGTCCTTCTATGAGTTCCACTTTTAAAGTAGAACTTATCCCCATCCTGACTCTCTGTCCTGTAACTCTGGTGTGGTTCTTCATTTAATCATCACTACCTGCCTCCATTTTGTATGTTTATTTGTTTACTAGAGGCCCACTGCACGAAATTTGTGCATGGGTTGGGTCCCTAGGCCTGGCTGGCGATCAGGGCTGATCTGTGCAGCAACCAGCAGGGCGATCTGGAGGCCCCTGCTGGCACCCACCTTGGCTGGCCTTGGGCATTTGGGCTGGGGGCAGCTCCTGCATTGAGTGCCTGCTCCCTGGTGGTCAGTTCGCATAATAGCAATCAGTCATTCTGCCATTCAGTTGATTTGCATATTAGGCTTTTATTATATAGGATGAGACTAGGGATTATTGTTTCTTTTGTCTGGTGTTGAATCCTCAGTATCCAGAGAACTGTCTGCAAATAACAGGCAAGCATTATATAGTTATTGAATAAATTAATAAATGAATGAATAAACTATCTATTTTCTAAAAATGACATTGATAATCTTCCTTTGTAGGGACTCTATAAGGATTAAAGTTAAACTATAAGGCAATTAATCATGTCTACCATGAGACTCTCATAAGTGGTTGTTATTACCTCTAAAATTTAAACTAGCTAAATGACTAAAAATGGATTTCAATGGTAAGCAGTACTTTTTGAGATTGCATATAATGCAGTGAATTTAAATAGTGTAATGGGGTGCCTGGGGATTTTTGAAAACTTACATCCTGATGTAGACACTGCACCCTCATATAATATTGTTGAAAGTAAAGCTCTTCATTATATTTTAGATTTATGTACATATTAAAATTTTTTGACATATCCTAAAAGTATAGCATTTGTAGAATTATTTGTACTATTATTATTATTATGATGATGATGATGATGATGATTAGCTGTGTGGTGTAAAGGAATACTGTGATCCCTAGGCTGAGCTATGGCTGTGATTGGCAGTAGCTATGGTTGCCATTGTTTATAGAAGAGACCACAGTGGAGACCATTGGAGGCCTGTCCCCAGCGGCCCTGAATCCTTCCCTGGTACCAGAGGGCAAGCTGCTGAGCTCCAGGCTTGTATTTACTTGAATAGTTCACACTCATTTGCTCAGTCACATCTGCTCCATGCCAGCCCTCCCCGAATAACTGAGGAACTTTCCTTGCTTTGTACCACTCCTCTCTCCTAATTCATTCTCCTTTAACCTTTGCAGAGGAGGGCTTTGTCTGGGCCACTTGCTCCTCTCAAGAATACTTCCAATGCTGGACTATGGACACGCACCACGGAATGTTCCAGTGTGTCTCTTGAGTAGTGAGGGAGGGGCGGGGAAACCTTTGTTAAAATCACCGAGCTCCACCCCAACTTTCCTCTGGATTGTAAGTCCCTTCACCTCACGTGTACAAACTAAAAGTAGTTCCTTAAGGGAGTTTCCTTCAAACATCAACCTCAGCACCAAGCTACTCTTGATTTTTTAAAGGAGGAGAAAATGGCACCCATTTATATCTCATTATCATTTGATTTGTTTACAAAAACAGGCAAACCACCACCAAAATGTACTGTATGCATTCACTGTGCTATTTTGTTCATCTTGAGAAGTTATTCTCAAATTGAAAGTAGGTCTTAAAATCATTGGTATTTTAGAATTCAGAAAATATATAAGCACAGAACAATGACTTTGTCCCACTGAAACTATTATTACTTGGCATGTTGGTGCCAAATCCGATGCAGATCTGATAAACTGAGGATTCTTTCTCATTTTCATCTTACCCAGAGTGCTGTTTGAAATATTTCTACCTCAAGCACAAACCCTGTTCTTGCTTCTTTGAATGAATGAACACTGATCTAAAGCTTACTTGGCAGGGAGAGTTCACCCTGTTGCCTTCTGCCTAGAATGTAAACTTTTCAGGCTTAGTAAGAAAGTGAATAGTTTGGAATCTGACTGCAGTATCAGAAAATAAGAGGTTTCAAAGAAAAATAAATAATTTTTAAAACCTGGAAACAACAAAGATATTCTTAAGCAGGTGAATGGATACATAAACTGTGGTACTTCTGGATAATGGAATATCATACAGAAAAGTGTAACCAAGCCGTGAAAAGACATAGAGGAATCTTAACGGTATATAACTCAGTTAAATAAGTCAATAAGGAAAAGTCTGCAAACTATATGATTTCAACAATATGACACCCTGGAAAAGGTAGAACTATGGAGACAATGGAAAGATCAGTGAAGCCAGAGTTGGGTGGAGAGATAAATAGGCAGAGCACAGAGGTGTTTAGCAGTGACAATTTTAATAATTAGATATACGTCATTATACATTTGCCCAAACTTATAGGAATTACAACACCAAGAGTGAATCCTAAGGTAAAATTATTGACTTTGGATGATTATGACGTGTCAGTATAATGTCCCTCTTGTTATAAAGAAGAAAAAGAAAAAGAAGGTACCATTCTGTGGAATAATGTTGATAAAGGGGGACTCGATGCATGTGTGGGGCAGAAGGGATATGGGAAATTTCTGTAGCTTCCTGTCAGTTTCATTCTGAACCTAAAATTTCTCTTTAAAAAATAAAGTTTTAAAAAGAAAAATAAAGGAGAGAAAGATGGGTGTCTTTGATGTTGAGTGAGTCAAAAATAAAGAAACAACGCCCACTTGCCCTGTGATCTCTATCTCCAAATAGGACCGTGTCCAGTATAAACTCTGAAATTCATCTAGTACAGATCAGAACTCTTCTTAGGAAGTCTCATGACTTGCCCTTGATTCTGATTCACTCTTAGTGGGGGGCATGTGAGTTGGAGAAGTAAACTGTTGGACTATTCTTCGAGAACAAGGGTGGGGTCCTTTTTTTCTACCAAGATACATTTAGATATTTATAACATAATTTGAGGACCATACAGAATTATCAACTTAAAAATTAGCCTATTATATTTAGTCAAAATTTAATTAACTCACCCCTAATGCCTTGGCAGGACCAAACCAAGTGATTCCATGGGCCTTATACAGCCCTTGGGCTAGACATTCCCCACTCCTGTTGTAGAGGCTGCTGATAACTAGACAAGGCAGATCCAAATATTGGGATTCTGCTTACCACAAAACTTTATTAAAGAATAGGCTTAACTACGGATTTTTCTTGAAGGATCCAATTGCATAGGATCCTATTTTATTAATAAACGTAAATCAATAAGTGTATAACTCCATGTGATTCTTATTTTATTAAAAAGTTTCTCACTATATTGCAAGAACACTCTATAAACCAACAACAATAAAAGATATAATATGGGGGATCCTTTTCCCCTCCCTACGTGGGAGTCTGTACTTGTTCTTCAATAAATCTCCACCTTTGCTATAAAAAAAAGGATATAATATGATTTTTTAAAATCAGGGAAATCTTTATTATGGTTTAATATTTCATTTAGGAACACTTAAGGGGCCCTTTTCTGGTTACAAAAATGTGACTGGCCCCCCGTTGTCTGACAGATAGGGACAATAGATCTGCCTTTTGTGACTTGATGAAGGTTAAGTTTTTATTAATTCATAGAAGAAGCCATGGATTAGTTGCTGTAAGAAGCTCTAGGAAGAAAGAGGTTGAGTCTCTCTGATCTCTTTTCCAAATTTGAAGTTAGGAAAACGTCAGGGAAGATGAGGAGACTATAAAGAATGCCTTTTAAATTTATGAAGTTTATACTATAGTCTTTAAAGATCACATAAAATTATGATGATAACTGACTCTATGGATTACTATGAGGATTAAGTGAGACAATGCTTGTATTTGGAACAGCACCTAAAAGCCCCTGTATCTGCTGAGATGGGCACAACCCACTGCCTTTTCTTCTTCAAGGAATTTAAGTGAATTCAGTCATGCATGTAGATCTCACTCAGTGAATGTTAATTTGTTATTTTTACTATTGATCAAATTTCTATAATGCATAGTGAACTCCGTGATAAACAAAATCCTCATTTATATTTTTTCTACAGTGGGGTTGATGAGTCATTTGCTTTATTAAACACACACACACACACACACAGGACAACATGATTTGCTATTTTAAAAATAATTTAAAAATAAATTTCCAGTCCACACTAGGATCAGTCTATTCTTTTTCTCATTGAAATTTAAAGGAAGTTGTTAAAGATATGTTTGAGCATGGAATTACCCAGTGGGAACATTCTGATCTTATAAAGAAACTTTAGCTAAGACCTCTATCTTTCAGTTCCCCAGTTATTAAAGAGAAGCACCCAGGCAAAATTTCTCACCACTAGCTAAACTTAGATTGTTATTGATCTAAAACTGTTACCAGCATCCCTTTCCTTTCTACCTGTGGTACATACATTTTCCTTTTATTTAAGCAATGCTAAAATCTTGTGGCCATTACCACTTGGCTGTCTGTTTTATTTTATTGTTTTAAATTTTATTTATGGTTTAAAGTATTACAAATAGTAGTCCACATGTCTCCTTTTTTTCCCCCACTGACCTTCCCCCGGCCTCCCCTACCCCCTGGCACATGCCCTCACCTCACCTCCCAGTGTCTTGGTTATTCTGTTTTAGATCGGAACATATCAGATCACTGAATATGCAAAATATATGCAACTTACAGGAGTAATAGTCAGTAAACCTTAACACTGCACACAACTTCCTTTCCTCTTGTGGTAAAGATGTAGGAGATAAAAAAAAAAAGTGATACTGACACTTTTAACAGGAAGGATATAAATCAGCTCCACTACCACAATTTATTTATTGTGGATTTTATAGCATTTCTTCTTGTGGGTTTTCTTGACAATTTAATTTGGTGTTTCACCTAAGTCTGGACAAATACCTGTATGTTTGCTGGCTTTTGAGTGTCACTAGCAAAGTGTATAAAGGAAGCAAAACCAACTGCCTTCTCACTTGATATGAAGAACCTACTTGTGATGATATGACTGGAAAGTCTCTTCTCCACACAGCTGTGCTAACAGATTGCTGATCAGTCACTGACCTTTCTCACCAGAGCAGTTCAAAGCCTTCTTCCCAACTTTGCTTTTAATTTAATTATCATTTGAAGAGAGGAAAATCCTTTTATGCAGCACTGAGAGAGACTATATCTTGGGACCACAATGACAATGATCTTGCCTATCATAAGGCCTGAGAACCGCCTGATAAAAGCAAAACTTTGTCCCAGATCAGAGAAGCATTTAGTTTATAAAAAAAATTTGGATTGCTTTTTAAATAATGCAGAACTTAGGTAGATTGAAAATAGGAAAAGCAAACATTCTCTGAATCACAGACCCTACTTGAGGCAACAAAATTCTTTGAGCTCATAGTTGTCTTATTTTATTTGATCGTTGAAAAAAATCAGTTTTATTCCAGTGAGAACCTTTTTATATTGCTTTCCCATGTGAACTAAAGCAGAAAATCTCTCATGGTCTTATTTATTTTAGCACTGAACTACCATGTGTGAAAAAACGAATAACTCAGGAGAGGTTAAGTGGTTTCTGATCAAGAGATGGATAAGGATGATACAGTCAAACTAGAAATTCTCTTTACTACCTTTGAATAGAGGTCCCAAATTCAGAAACCTCTGCTCTCATCCAACTTCCTATGGTCACCCATTGTGTAGTAGAAGACTGATCTGGCTTCTTACATTTAAATTAGCTGTTGGGGAAGGAAGAGTTTTCCTTTGTCCTTCTCACTCCTTCTAGAAGGACTAATGATTAAATTAACATAAAACAGATTAACAGAAGAAAATCATATTTCATCATGTACTTAAT
>NW_006296540.1:2105378-2125990 GCF_000327345.1 Myotis davidii
CAAAAGCATGGATGGAGTGTTTGTGTGAACTAATATAAATTCAAAAGTAAACATCATTATATAAAAGGGTACGGTCTTTTTTTTCAATAGTTTTATTCATTTCAAACGGGCCAGATCCAGCCCGCGGGCCATAGTTTGCCCACGGCTGCTCTATCCACTGAGCCAAACCGGTTTCGGCAATATAGTTGATTTTGATGAAATGTATCTGCATAGAATATGTTTCCTATGCACCAAACATAATGTTAACCAGCAGGGATAGAAGAATAAGACATATATACCCTCCTTCCATGACATGTTTTGTCTCATAGTAAAGATATGCAAAACATCAGTTCAGTAAAGTAAGATACTCTACAGTCTTTCACAGATCAATTTAGAGACTAAAGCTCCTTTCATCTGGCAGCTCTATCACCTCAAAGGTAGATTTACCTCTAAATTCTTGGCTTCTTTACCTCGTAGATAAAGAATGGAGAAGGGTAAAGAACTGTGTTACATTTTCATGGGCTAGACAGTGTTCGGTACATTGGTTTCACCCACACTCTGGTCAGATCTTGCTCGTGTGTCCATACCCATCTATAAAGTAGCTAGATAGATTGGTTACCTATTGCTTCCGTAACACATTACCAGAAATTTAGTGGCTTAATAATACACACTTATTTGCATATAGTTCTGGAAGTCAGAAGTCTGAAAATGGTTTCACTGGGCAAAATGAAGACTGACGGGAGAAACTGTTTCCTAGCCTTTTTCAGCTTCTAGGGGTCACCTGTATTCCTTGGCTCCTCGTCCCTTACTTACAACACTCCGATCTCTTCTTTCCACAGTTATATCTTCTACTACTGATGTCTAATTTCCTGTCCTTCTCTATCAGACCCCTTCTGAGTCCATTGAACTCAATTGAGTCTCCCAGAATAACCTTTCTAAATCCTTAACTTAGCTGCATCTTCAAAGTATTCTTTATCATGTGGTGCAACCTTTCCACAGGTTTTGGGGATCAGGGTGTGGATCTCTGGGCCATTTGTTATTCACCTATCACAAGAGGGCAATACTCTAGCTCCGTGGCCTGGGGGAGAAGGGAACTGGTTTGGTGAACAGTTTTTCAATTTTTATATTAATAATAAAAATAATAGCTATTGCATAGAGTGTTTAGTCTTTATATTTCCATCTATATATATATAAAAGCCTAAGCGACCATTACGATGGAACGACTGAAACAACTGGTTGCTATGACATGCACTGACCACTAGGAGACAGACGCTCAATGCAGGAGCTGCCCCCAGCCCGCAGACCCTGATCGCCTATGGGGCCTGCAGGCCAACTTCCTGGTCCTTCCCTCCCAGCCAGCAGGCCCAGTCAGGGCCAGGCCCCTGGGCTGGGATAGGGAATTGGGGGTGGGTGGTGGTGGACATGGCCCCTTTCCCAGGGGGACCAAGGGCCAACTCCCTCCTCAGGGCCAGGGGCCAACTTCCCAGGCCCCTTCCCCCTGTTCCTCTCCCTGGCCAGCAGGCACCAATCACCTGATCAGGACCTGCCAGCCAACCTTCTGGTCCCTCCCCCCGGGCAGGCCCCAGGCTAGGACAGGAAGCTGGGAGTGGGTAGCGGCAGACATGGACATCAAGGGAAGGAGATGGAGGGGAGGTGGGAAACCATGGGGAGGCGGCACAAGGGCAGTGAGGGAAGGAGGAGTGGGGAAGTTGGGGAGGCGGGGAACCTGATCGGCCCTGATTGCTGGCCAAGCCTAGGGACCCCACACATGCATAATTTTGTGCACCAGGCCTTTAGTATGATATATTATAGGACTATGTAAAAAATATATATATATATGAGTATATACAAATTAGCATATGCAGCATGGGGCGAAATTAGGTTTACACTTGTTTGTATGGAAAATAATACAATAATTAAGTAATTATATAAAAACAAATTCTGTGTCTTGTACCCACAACTGTAAACTTACTTTTGTCCCACTTGGTATATGCTAAGTAAACACTTTATATACATTATATTAATCCATTCAATAATTCGGTGAGTAAAGAACTATTATTTTAATTTACTAAGACTGAAATGATAAAGCCAAGGGGACTTAAATACTTGCTCAAAATATCAAGGTTAGTGGTGGAGCTGGATTGAATCTGACTCTAGAACCTGTCCGTTTTCATTTCTCTTTATCCCTATCATCAAAGAATCAAGCACAGAATTAAACACTGGAGGGGCTTAGAGAGAGGAGCCCTTAGCCCAAAGCAGAGCTGCAGCAGTAACCTCCTAGAGGTGTTAGATGCAGGGACTGGTACAGATTCTCCACTGCTGACATTTAATTCCCCGGTCTCTCTTCTCTTTCTGGAAACTCAGTAGTTGATGTAGCAGTTCCTTGTCATCTCCACCAATCCTGGAATCTGTAACTCAAACAGTGCCTTAAGTTCTGTCACTTTGGCCCTAAGCTGACCCCAGCACAGAGGGAAAATATGATGACAACAGGTCAGGAAGAATTCAAAAGACAAAACGTTAGGTCAGGGATCAGGGCCAGCTCAAATGGTCAGCATGTCCGTGAACAAAGGGCCTGGATGGCTGCCACTGCAGCCGGCCTTTCCGGGGCAGCTGGGCAAGATTCTGAGAGAAGGGTCTGCTGACCTCCATGCTCTCCTCAGCATATTGCACTTGACAGAATTACACACCGGCATCTCTTTACCAAAGATATTTTGATTTGTGTCGACCCACATAAATCACAGCTTCTGTATGGACTCGCATTTGGCAGAAATGAACTTAATATGCCAGCAAATGGATGACCCAAATGACCTTTTTCCGAAAAACATCAAAGTGAGCTATTGTGGTTTTACACTAACAAGAAAGGAGCAGGGTAATCATTCTTTCTCTTTCATGGTCATATCTGTTGGCCTTTCCCTGACCTTCTCATAATGTCCATGCTATGGACAGAAGAAGACAGAGTCGTACAGTGTAGCAAAATATCGGTGCCTCATAATTTTAACGCAACACCAACAAGTCATTGTTGAAGGGGCCTCCTCACCCTCACTTAACAAAGAGGACCTAGTAGATTACAAGGCAGCAAACATATTTGAAACTCTCAGTTGTTTGTATTCGTAGTGAGATGCTTCAGATACATGATTAACAAAACCTGGAGTCATGAGCTCTTCTGAATGATGGTTTTGGAGCACATACCTGAAAAGCTTTTGAGTACAGAGTCACTGTTACACAGTGGGCATGCTCTAACTAAAGGCCAACTTTTCATGAAGGTATTCGACATACAGTTACTGAGGACTTGCCAGACACCAGGCTGGATAAAACAAGACTCTGAGTTCACAGACTGGCTTTGTTAATAACTGGTTAGCACTATGACTTGGAGGAGAACACAATCTCCTAAGCCACAACATTCTGATATCGAAAATGAATATAGGAATAGATGTCCAACTAGTTTTAGAGTTGTGAATTTCTAAGAAGGTAACATATGTGGCATCACTTTGTCAATGATAACGATGACTAGCCAAGTATTTATTATTCAGATAAATGTGAGGAGGAGCTTTACTTTCCGTTCAAACATAGTGCATTTAGTTTAGAAAATTGATGAAAAGGAATTTACTTTCTTAGCAAAGATTCTATGAAAATAATTGTTCCCCTGCTCTCCTACACTGATTGGCAGGAGATGTTCTACATTATTTCTTGATAACCAGTAGGTAAGTCATTACAATGTAAATGTCTTTCTGGGCTACAGGGCACATTATGTACAATACTAGTGTTGCCAACAAAGAAATGTAATACTCATGAATATATAATGCGTAGCAATTTACCTCTGACATGTTTAAATATATGCATGTTGAGTTTCCTGGCAAAATTACAGAGTGCAAATTATTTCAATTAAAAATAAACATGCTTTTCATGAAATTAATTACACGTTACATTTAGATTTAGACATTGTGTAGTGAAATATGGTTGTAAACAGAGCTATTAAAACTTCATTAGAAAAACTCAGTCGACCCAAATCTCTCTCTCCACCAAGTTTGAAACTTTGTATTAAAAAAGCAATTAACTTTTGATTCTTACCAGACAGTGCTCTTCATAAAAACAGTGTGGCATTTTCATGTACATTCAGTCTAACTTTGTAGGTAGGGTACTGATTGATGGAACAGTGACCATTTTCACTGAGGAGAATATTGGAAATTTATTTTTAAATAAAAAAAATACACATATATCTAAGTAAGAGGTGATACACCCATAGCCACAACAATCAGGATTAGAAAAGACCTTGAATTTGAGGTAGTCTAAGCTCCCCTGAGGTGAATGATTCCTCCCCTACAACACACTTGCAAAGTGCTGACCAATCTATCCTTAAAGTTCCTACAATGGAGGATGTCACTACCATTTAACAGCGCATTCCATTGTGTGTAACTGTCTTTGTTGAAACTTTCTTCTCAGTCTAAAAAATTATTTGCTTAGCCCTGGTCTCGGTGGCTCAGTTGATTGGTCATCTTCCAGTGCATCAAAAGGTGGCTGGTTCCATTCCTGGTCAGGGCACCTTCCGGGGTTGAGGGCTCAATCCTCTGTAAGGGGCAGGGCATGTGGGAGGTGGCTGATAGATGCTTTGCTCTCTCATAGATGTTTCTCTCTCTCCCTTTCTTTTTCTCCCTCTAAAATATAAATAAATAAATAAATAAATAAATAAATAAATAAAAAATCTATCTTTAAGAGACTATTTATTTAGCTGACACAATGGTAAGCTCAAGGATAAATAGATATTAAGAAATACATAGTTCTTATTTTCCAGGAATTTAGAAGCTAGATAAAAAAAAATAATAATTTATCAAGCAAATACATTAGTTTTCTCTAACCACAAGTATGAAAATGATTATACTAAGGTAATATTATTTACTGATTTATAATTTGTTGTATACTTTCTTCCCAGGTATATTAGAAATTACTTAAGACATAGCTCTAATTGTCCAATTAGAGGGTACATACAAGTTAAGATAAATAGAAGACAGTTTTTCTGAATTCACTATTAAAACTGAATTTGCAGAACATTGTTTTATATGAGATATTACATAGTGTTTAAATGATATTATCATCTATGATTTTGATTAAAAAAATATTTCTTCCTCGAATGACCCACTGGTCTACAGTAATTAGATCAATTTTGACCATTGGACAAAGTACTCATAGCATTCAGAATAGTACATCACATTTCACCCCTCAGAGTACAGAAAATTTATTTCCTATCATAAATACCACCCTCCTACAACTTTTAAACAAGTTTAATACACTTGAAGTGGTTAAGGGAGAACAAGTTTTTTTTTTTTTTTTAAGTATCTTTATTGTTGAACGTATTACAGATGTCCCCTTTTTCCTCCCCAATTGACTCCCTCTACTCTTCTCCTGTCCCCTCCCCAGGCCTTCATTGCACTATTGTCTGTCCCTGGGTTATGAATATGTGCATATAAATTCTTTGGTTAATCTCTTTCCTGCTCCCCTTCCCTCTGAAATTTGTCAGACTATTGTATGATTCAGTGTCTCTTAATCTTTTTTTTTTTTTTTTTTGGTTAGGTCATTTTGTTCATTAGATTCCACATATAAGCGAAGAAGAACAACATTTTATTTTAAATTTTGTCTTACACTTTAACCTTAAGAAGAGTGTCTTCCTGTGTCTAAACTTTATGAAACTGATAGACACTGATAATAGCATTGTGATTGCCAGAGGGAAGGGGATTTAGGGAAGGTAGAGAAGCATACAGGGGGCATAAACTGTGATGGACGGAGACTTGACTTGGGGTGGTGAACACACAATACAGTGTACAGATGATGTGCTATAGAATTGTGCATCTGAAACCTATATAATTTTATTAACCACCTAGGGGCACAGTGCACGAATTCATGCACCTTGAAAGGAACTGTGGGCTCTGAGGCTGCGGTGGGCACAGGGGTTGGTCCCGGCCCATCCTCTGCACCCCCAACTGGCCCCTCCCACTATGGCCCCCTGTCCCCTGTCTGCCTGCAACCCCGCTCCCACCGCTACCATTGCCATTGCTGACAGTGCTGGCTCCGCTCACACCCCCTGATGGCGCAGAGCAATTGGGGCCAGTACCAGCAGCGGGTGCGAGTGGGGCTGGCATTGTCAGTGGGTGCGAGGGGCGTCTGCTGCCCTGATTGCCCCTCAGGAGCAGGGGAAGGTGGAGAAGCCCTCAGGAATGATCAGGGCCAGCAGGTGCTCACACCTGCTGATGGTGCCGAGCGATTGGGATCAGCACCGGGTGCCAGCAGTGGGTACAAGAGATGTATCCAGTGCTGGCTGCGGGTGTGAGCAGGGCTATGAGTGCTGGGTGGAACCATGACACATGGGAGCAAAGAATTTTCAGTAACCACCAGAGGTTCACCCCAATGACAGCGACCGGCGCCCCGCCTTGGTCTGGAACCCCCACTCACCTGCTCCACCATCCCACCACAGCAGACACCCGCCATGATCCACCCTCTGCCACCTGCTGCCAACTCCTGCCATGTTCTGCGCAAGGACCCTGGTGGTCAGTGCACGTCATAGCAACTGGTTGTTCGGTTGTTTCACCGTTCAGTCTATTTGCATATTAGGGTTTTATATATATAGATATCACACCAATGATTTAAAAAAAAAGGCAGTATTACAACTAAATAATATCAGAAATGCATACATGTAATAGGCAAGTTGATTTGCCTATTATTTTCTAATTTCTGAGTTAACCTAGAATACTCTATTGCTTTTTCTAGCAAATTTTAATTTAGTGATTATTTTATTTTATTTTATTATTTTAAATTACTGAAGAAAGTATAAATGAATATAACATCTTTAAGAGAAATAACTGGAATTTATAATACTCTTAAGAACAGATGTACACTAAAGGAGAATCCATTTTGATCATTGTATGGCAAAAGAAATCTGATTTTAGATTATCTTTTGTTTAATAATTTATGACCTTATTCATTAACTCATTTTCAAGCAGCTTTATTGAAATACTAGAGACCCAATGCACAAAATTTGTGCAAGAGTAGGCCCTCCTTCCCCCAGCTGCCGGCACCAGCTTCCCTCTGGCACCCGGGACCCAGCCTTCCCTCACAGCCCTGGCTTCGTCCGGAAGGTCCCAGTCTAATTAGCATATTATGGTTTTATTGTTATAGATAATTTATCTCATTCAATTCACCTATTTAAAGCGTACAACTCAATCAATGGTTTCTAGGACATTCACAGAGTTGTACAACTGCTATTACTTTTTAGAACATTTCCATTATCCCAGAAAGAAACCCTGTACCCATTAGCAATCACACTCCAGCTTTTCTCTGAGCTCAAGGCAAACAATAATGTACTTTCTGTAATAGATTTGTTTATTCTGGAGATTTCTTGTAAATGGAGTCATATAATAATATGTGCCCTTTTCTGAACTAGCTTCTTTCACTTATCATAATGTTTTCAAGATGTATCCACCTTGTAGCTTGTGCCGGTACTCACTCCTTGTTATTGCTGAATAATGTAGTGTTGTGTGATTATACCACATTTCATCCATTGATTGGCTGATGGGCATTTGGATTGTTTCACGTTTTGGCTATTAATAATAATGCTGCTGCCCTGGATGGTTGCTCAGTGGTTAGAGCATTGGCCCGCTCACTGAATGGTCATGGGTTTGTTTCCCAGTCAAGCACGCATACCTGGGTTGCAGTTGAGATCTTGGGCCCCAGCATGGGCATGTGTGGGAGGCAGTCAATAGATCTGTCTCTCTCACATCCATGTTTTCTTTCTCTCTCTTCCTCTCTCTTATTCTCTCTCTCAAATTAATAAAAGCATATGAAAAAGAATAATGCTGCTATAGACATTTTTGTATACATTTTGGTGTGAACACAGATTTACGTTTATCATTGGTATGTTCATAGGGCTGGAATTGCTGGTTCATATGGTAACTCTATGCTTACAATTTGAGAACTGGGCAAATTGTTTTTCAAAGTGGCTGTACCATTCCCCCCAGCCCCCACCAAGCAGTGTAAAAGGATTCTAATTTCTCCTCACTTGTGCCAACATATTATTTCCAGTCTTTTTTTATTTCGTGACTTGAGTGGGTATAAAATATCCCATTGATTTTGTTTTATTTTTTTAAATATATTTTATTGATTTTTTACAGAGAGGAAGGGAGAGGGATAGAGAGTTAGAAACATTGATGAGAGAGAAACATCGATCAGCTGCCTCCTGCACACTCCCCACTGGGGATGTGCCCGCAACCAAGGTACATGCCCTTGACCGGAATCGAACCTGGGACCCTTGAGACCGCAGGCCTACGCTCTATCCACTGAGCAAAACCGGTTAGGGCTCCCATTGATTTTAAAATTGCTTTTAACTAATGGCTAATGGTGCTGAGCATCTTTATCTTTGTAAGAGTTTTTACATGTTCTAGACACAAGTCGGGTTGAACTCCATTGCTTTTGCATGTGAATATCCAGTTTTCCCAGAAAAATTTGTTGAAAATACTGTTTTTTATTAAATTTTCTCAACACCAGTGTTGAAAATCAACTGACCATAAGTATAAAAGTTTATTTCTGTACTCTACACTCTATTCCATTGCCTTCTGTGTCTGTTCTTATTTTAGTGCCACACTGTTTTTTGATTAATGTAGGTTTGTATACAATTTTAAAAATTAGAATTTAGAGTTTAATTTTGTTCTAATTTTAAAGATTAGTTTGGCTTCTCTGATAAAAGTCTCATATGAAATTTATTTTCAGTTAATTTTTGCCAAAACAAAGTCTACTAAAGTTTAGATAATTTGAGGAATATGGCCTTCTTAACAATTTTCAAGTGTTCTGATACGTGAATACACATGATTGTATTTATTTAGGTATTCTATAATTTCTTTTAACAATATTTTTATGTTTTCAATGTGAAAGTCTTTTCTTTTGTTAAATTAACTCCTAAGTATTTTATTCTTGTGGGGCCACTTTCAATGGAATTATTTTCTTAATTTCATTGTCAGATTCTGCATTTACAGACACACAGTTAGTTTTTTCTAAAGTGATCTTGCATACTGCAGACTTGTTTATTATTAGGAAAGTTTTCTTTTTTCAGTGGATCCCTTAACTTTTTCTACATATATGATCAATTTTATCTGTAGATAGAAATAATTTTCCTTCATCGTCTCCACTCTGAATCCTTTTAATTCTGTTTCTTGCCTATTTTCCCAGGGTAGAACTTCCAGTACAATATGACTAGAAATGGCAAGAGCAGACATTCTTGTCTTGTTCCAGATTTGATGTCCAAAGCATTTAGTCTTTTATAATTACACTAGAGGCCCAGTGCATGAAACATTTGTGCACAGGTAGGGTCCCTAAGTGGCTGCCTGCTGCCGGTCTGGGCCTCCCTTCCCCTGGCTGCCTGCCTCTGCCAGCCTCAGGCCGGGTGGGAGGGGCCATGGGCGGTTGGCCGGCAGCCCTGCATGCTGGTCGAACTCCCGGTCGGACTACTGGTAGAGGGGAAAATTTTTATATTACGCTTTTGTTTTATAGGATATAATGTTAAGTGTGTTTGCCAATATTGCTAACCTTTACTTAAAAACAATATTTTGTTGCATTAAGTTTTTATACAATTTTTCTATTTTTTATTTTGCTTATTTCCACTCTAATGTTCATTACTGTTGTTCTTTTACCTAACTGAAGTTTATTTACTTTCCTTTTTCGGTTTCTTAAGGTGGTATAATTGTTATTAATATGATATATTTTTATTACTGTTGCATTTATAGCTATAAATTTCTTCCTAAGCATTGCTGATATGCTATCTTTTTAAATTATTATTCATCTCAAGTTTCTCTTGTGAGTTACTCTTAGACATATTGGTTATTTAGGAGTTTCTTGGTTTTCCCCCCCACATATTTCCTAATTTCCAAAATTTCCTTCTCATATTAGAATCTGGTCTATCCTGGAAAATTAATACATGTGCTTGAAGAGAATATGTCTTTTTCTCTTGCTGGGTGGAAGGTTCTACAGATGTCTCTTAGGTCTAGTTGGATTATAATATTTTTTAAATTTCCCATTTTAATGTTTACCTCCTACCTCAATGCTCTGTTATTATAAGTGTAGGGTACTAAAGTGTCCAACTCATAAATTTGTCTATTTTTTTCTTTAATCCTGTCAGCTTTTACTTAATGTATTTGGGGTTTATATTGTTAGGTGCATATACATTGACAATTATTATATTTTCTGATGGATTAACTCTTTACATAATGAAGAGTGCTTCTTAATCCCTAGGAATATTTTCGTTTTCATTTTAAAGTTTATTTCATCAGATATTAGTACAGCCGCATCAGCTCTCATGGTTGCTGCTTTTGTTCGTCTTTTACTTTTAACCTGTTTGTGTCTTTGAATCTAAAACGTGTCTCTTATAAACACCATATTGTGGGATACTGTGATTTTTTAAATCCAATCCAACAGTATGTTTCTTTTGATTGAATTGTGTAGTCCATTCACATTTGATGTTGTTACTGATATTGTTGCATGTCCACCTGACATTTTAGATTTTGTTTTCTATATATTTCATATCTTTTTTTTTCTTTTCAATCCTCACCTGAGGATATGTTTCCATTGATTTTTTAGAGAGAGTGGGAGGGAGGGGGAGAGAGATAGAGAAACATCCACGTGAGAGAGACAAATCAATAGGTTGCCTCCCACACACGTCCAGACCAGGGCCAGGGATCAAGGCTGCAACCAGGTACATGCCCCCTACTGGAATCGAACCTGCAACTGTTTGGTGGTAGGGCTGGTTCTCTAATCATTGAGCAACACCAACCAGGGCTATATATATCCATACCCTTTTCTTCTTCTTTTGACCTTTCCTGCTTTCTTCTATAGTAAATGTGTATTTATGTAACATTTAGCTTTTAAAATTATGTTATAAGGTGTGTTTTTTTTATTTTCTAGTGGTTTGCTCTACAACTTACAGTATACATTTTTACCTAGAAGAATCAACTTCAAATTCATGCTCACATAATTTCTGTGAAATGTAGAGAAACTTATTCTGTATAATTCTATTCCCTCTACCTCCCCCCCCCTTTTAAAATCATATTATTGGTAGATGTATATCCTCTCTCTATATATATGTTGCAAATCCAACAACACGCATTTATAATTATTACTTAATATAATTTTGTGTCTCAAAGAAACTGAAAGATGAATGGAGAGTAAGAGTACATATTTATGGACACAATGCCCTTGGCTTACCTCCCTTATAGTAAGTCTTCTTCCTATGAGTAGGAGCTGGATGGGAAAGTGAGCCTCAGACCAGTTGGCTGCATTGCTTGGAATAGAGGTGCACAGGCAGGGAGTGGGGAGGAGGGTGAGAAACCCTGGCAGGCTTTTCCTTCCAGCAAGAAACTGTAGCACTCAACCAGGAGCTGGGGGACAAGAGAGCCTCGTCTTCTTGGCACTCTAGACCAGAGTGGAACTTCTGTCACGCAAGGCTAGGGGGTGTGGAGTGAAGGGATACTAGCTGAACTGACACAGACGTGCTGTTCTTAGCAACATTATGTAGATTTTCCCCAATAAATGGTCTTTCATTTTCTGTAAACCCTTAAGATAACTTCTAGAGTCTTAAAAGTTTTTGTTTTCACTAACGCTGGGGGGAGAGAGGATCTGTTGGACTCCTCACATCATCATACCAGCTGTCTTGCTGGACAGTTATTTCTTTAATCAACCTGATATGATTAGTTTGCAGCTACTGCTCTTAAAGCTTGCCTCTCTTCATTGGCAGACCCTCTGTGCCATGGATCCACAATTTAGGGTGTGTATAGTTGTCTACTTTTCACAGACCTGCTCTAGACCAGGGCATTGGATGGGGATGTAGCCCCTCACAGCCACTTCAGGGACTAACAACTTCTATACACAGTCATCCCTGTATCTGCCTTTCCCATAACTTCACTTCCCATGGTGCATAAGCCGCCTTTATATATAAGCGTCTTGAACAGTTCTTGTGTAACATGGTTTTTTAGTTAGCTATAACAAATAAACTGTTATGTATAAATTCCTATTTGTTGGTGTCTCTCTTCAAGTGTGGTGCCAAATTTTCACATCACACTCAAGGTATGGTTCGCAAATCAAGGCAGAAAGTGAACCTAACACCACATCTTCTGTGAGAAACCATATTTACAGTCTTTTCTTGTGACATCCTCTTTCACAGTTGACACGTAAGTCTGAATTGTTAGTTAAAATAACACATTCCTTTTGTGGTCTGCAGTCTTCTTTCCCGTTCTAGCCTTTGCTTATACAGTATTATCAGAAAATAATTCGAATTTTCTATCTACCCATCAGAGTTTGCGGTGGGGCAGCGGGGTCTTGGGGTTTAGCTTTGGCCTCCCTTGCTTGGGCAAGCTAAATATAAATATGTTCTTTCTTGCCAAAGTAGTGCTAGCATTTTTATCTTAGTTGCCTTTTTTATTTTTATTTTTGATAAGGCCAACTTGGAAAGATGGTCAGGTCAGTCAGGCTTTTAAAAGGCCACACAAGCTTTGTTAACCTTCATTTCTTTTCTTACATTGCTCCCTGTTGTCGGTGCTCTCTCTGTTCTATTTTTACACAGGATTCTCCTATGTTCCCTTAACAGAATGCTGCCCTCTCCCCATGACTAGCCAGCCCTGTGCTTGCCCTGTACTGCTCCATGTCATAAAATCGTCTCTTCTCCTTCCCTCCTACACTTCAGTAGGATATTCTCAACCAGTAGTTAACACTAAAGCGATCTGATTTATTTAATCCATACTATATTGTGAATGAATATGGCAAATTCATCTTCTAAACAGTCTTTGTTGATTTCTAACAGATAAATATCACATTAGTAGTATCGAGAGGCTATCAGGATAATTTGTCTTAGCATGGTGCCTTAAAGGTGTCTTTAAACTACATGGCGTCGATGATAGGTTACCTTTCTCATTATTGTTATACTACTAGCAATATGGTTACTACTGATGATAATCACTATTTTTCTGACACTTATATGTTATAAAGTACATTTGTCATTGTTTCATTTGTTCTTTAAAAATATCTTGTGTGGTAAGTATCATTACCATCACTTCCACTTCACAAGTATGTTTATTTGAAAATGAGTACGTGTCAAATTAAAATTGCAGCATTGCTCCTGTTTTATTGCAGTCACAGGTAGGGAATGCTGAATGACCTGGTTAAAATTACCAGCATTTAGCCACTATTTTTTATACTGAAGAATTATCTTACTATAGATTTTTGAAAGGCTGATTTTAGAAATGGATCATTGGCAGGCAAATAGTATAGTACCACTAGTCATATTCCTTTTCTTTTTTAAAAAAATTAAAGCTTGGGGAAGAATTATGAAGGAAGGTTCCAGTTGCCCCATGATAGGAAATAAACTTAACTGGTTGAAAAAGTTTCAGACTCCCACTCATCCTCCTCCAATAACTTCAGGAAATAGCACTGAATTTTTAATGGCCTGGTTCCTAATTGCTTCTTCAGCTGTGCAAAGGCAGTGTGGGAGTGAGAGGTGGGGGGAAAAAAGTTTCCTCTGAATACTGTTATAAAATAGTGCACATTACTTAAAGGCAAAAAAAAAAAATGTGATAGAGGTGACAATATAATAATGTAGTCTGTCTTGTGAAAATTTCCATTTAAAGGGTTTTACTGGCATTGATTTATTCATTTATCAGTATTTTAGGCTGGAGATACAAACATTTACATAGGATTTGGTCACTATCCTCAGCTGACTCACAGTCAAGTGGTAGAACATGCCACTTGACTAGAATACTCCTTGTATTATTCCAAAGAGTAATATGCACACAGAGATACAACAGGTCTACATTAGGATAAAAATGGAGTATATTTCACATTATGTATGCTTGGTAATGAATAAGATATGCTGTTGATTAGCTTTGTGCACTTGAAATTAATGTAAAATCAGAAACTGCATTTGGGATTTTAGGAAAATATAGATAGGTACCTGAAGCATTCCACCTTAGAGAATTTGGAAATAAAGACAAGTATGTTGCTTTTTAGATTTAAATAATTAATTCAGGTTATCTATAATAATAAAAGGGTAATATGCTAGTTAGACCGACAGCCGAACAACCTTCCGAACGATGCCAGGGCTGCGAGGGCCGAGCCCCTTGCATGAATTTCTTGCATCAGGCCTCTAGTTATGAATAAGGTCAGCTATATGTGTTTTCTTATTGAAGGTACACAATGGCTACGATATCCACAAAATGTTTATCTTAATCTAATTGGTTATTGAAATATCAAAAGATTAAAGCAACTGTTAATTAGAAGGGAGATTGATTAATAATGACAGAGTAGAGAAAAGAGGGCCTGAGAGTCAAACGTTGCCAATGTCCATCAAAACACTTTCCCATGGGGAGGGGGGAAATAGGATATAACATGTTTTAGAAAGATTAACTTCATATTCTATGTTCAGTCTGCAGAGTATGAATTAAGTTTTGACATATTCTGTGACTTCATAAAGTCTTCTACTTTTGTAATTAGAGCTGATTGAATTAAGCTTGCTTATAACTTTTTTATCACTTAATTTCTCAATTGTGGGGAATAATCTTTTTTGCTTTATTTTTCAAAATAATGTCTAGAGGTCTTTGGTCCTCTCCTTGACCTCTCCTCTATTCCCCTGCACCCTGCTGTGCTACCTGAGCTGTAATTTAGTGAATACCTGAGCTGATGAAAAGGAGAATAATAGTCACAATTTTGTCTGGATCTATAAAATGCCAAGCACTCTGCTAAGCAGTTTTTATAAATTAGCTCATTTAATTTTCATCACAGCCTTAGGATATAGGCATGATTGTTTCCATTCTGTGGTGAGTTTAGCTAACTGCCCAAGAATACAGTTATCAAATATCAAAATTGCATTTAAATTTAGGCTTGTCAGACTCCAAGGCTCAGGATTTTAATCCAATGCTATGTGGACTTGGAGCCTGCTTATGATTTGCCTTTCATTAAATTATTTACCGTAAACAATGTTGATGGCATATGAACTGAAGTCTCTCTTCATTAGCGTTATTGTCATACCTAACTCAAATGACAGTAATGGATCTAGAAAAGAACATAATGCTTGTTATCAAACAAGCTAGAAATTGGGGCAAGGGTTCACCTTTTAAGTTAAGTATCCAAATGCAAATGCAAATGTTTCTTGTGATAAGAGAGATTACAAATTATGCTTTGAGTACATTTAATAGACCTAATGCCTAAGTATGTTCTTGGGTAAAATTTCACTGTAAGCCAAAAATGCTTTTATGCCTTACCCCTTGATTTTAGATATCGTAAACTCAGGACTGGAAAAAATGCTGTTTTTAATTTATTCTGTCATTGTTCAGTTCCGTTTTCTGCATATGTAAATTAAATGACATATACGTAATTACCATTGTATTATGTTTTTTACATGCTCTCGCCTTGGTGCTTTTTTTGGTCCACTTACTCTATTCATTAAAAAATAAAGGATTTGAACACTTCCATGGTGATTGTGGATTTGTCTCTTTCTCATTTTAATTGTCAATTTTTATGTATATTGAATCTATGTTATTGTGTACATAGACATAGAATTATGATATTTCTGTTGGAGTAACTCCTTTATCATTATGCAATGTCACAATTTATCTCTACTGATTTATCTTGCATTACTCTTTTTTCTGATATGAGCATATCTGTACCATGTTAATTTTTATTAATTTTCTGTTTAAAATGTCTCTTTTAAGCACAATATTTTTTTTAAATTTTCGTGTTTTTATTTGTTTGTTTGTGTCTTGTTTATTCATTCAGCCTGACAATATTAGTTGTTTTTAGCTTGGAATATTTAGTCCATTTGTATTTAATGTAACTAGTTATGTCCTTGGGTTTATATTCACCATTTTATTATTTGAGTCAACTGATCCATGTGTTTCACAATTCTTTTTCTCTACATTCTTAGCTTCTTTTGGGTTAGTCAAACATTTTCATTTCACTTTTCCCCTAAATACTAATTTGTTATATATGCATTGTACAAATTTTTAATGGTTATATTTGAGATTAAACATGTATCCTCAATTTACTGGAGTCCAACACAAATTATTTCTTTACAACTTCCCCAACAATGCAGGAATCTTAGGATACTTTCACTGCATTTTCTTCTATCCCATGTTGGGTGTTAATGTCAAGCAGTTTTAACTTTAATACATTTTTATTCCATAAGGCATTGCAATTATTGTTTTGTGCAGTCAGATTTTATTTAATTTTAAAATAGTTTTACAATGAACTATACAAAGAGCTGCACATATTTAATGCGTACAGATTAGTTAGTTCTGACATTTGCAAACATCTTTGTTACCATCACCACAATCAAAGCAACAGGCATGTCTAATACCTCCCAGAGCTTCCTTGTGTCCCTTTCCTTATTATTTCAACATTTATTTGAGTATTCATTTATATTCCCCCGTATATTCTTTTATTTGCTTATTTATGCCTTATTTTAATTTAGTGATTTTTTTCTTCTAATTTTCTTTCTAAAACATTTTCTTAAATGTGTCCTTTAGTATATGTTTATTGGTCACCGATTCTCTCATTTTGTTGGTCAGAAAACTTCTTTTTTTTGTATTAATCTCTATGTGTTTTTTTTTTTCATTTTTATTTTATTTATTTTTTTATTGCTTAAAGTATTACAAAGGGTATTAAATATGTGTCCATTCCCCTCCCCCCCGGCCCTTGACTTAATTCCACCTAAAACTTGGCAGAATGGTTTTAATGGGCACAATATTCTAGCTGGTCAGTTATTTTCTCCCAGAAGTTTGAAGCCATCTTTAGATATCATCTCACTTATATTTGGTTGAGGAGTGAGAGCTAATCAGTACTTTTGCTGCTTTGAAGTTAAAATGTCTTTTTTCTCTCTGTACAATTTTTAAATGCTTTAAAATAAAGCATATGTTAAAAAAGAGAATATACCTATGGTTACTTTTAAATATTCTTTTTTATCTTTGGTTTATGGCCATTTATGATGTGCATAGGTATGGTAGTCTTTGTACTTATTTTGTTAGGGGTTTGCTGAGCTTCTTGAACTATAGTTTATGTTTTTCATCAATTTTGTGAAATTCCCAGCTTTCATCACTTGAATTATTTTCTTGGTCAATCATCTCTCCTCTTTCCATTGGGACTCCAAGTAAACTTACATTAGACCTTCTCTTATTGTCCATTTATCTCTGATGTTATTTTCTGTAGTTTATATTTTTTCTCTCTGAATTTCAGTTTGAAAATTTGCTTTGACTAATCTTCCAATTCATAGATTCTATAATTAACTTTTTTCTATCTGTCTTAATTTCATTTAATGAGTTTTTGATTTCAAATATTATAGTGTGTGTGTTTTTTCAGTTCTAGACTGCCCATTCCATTATTTTGTATAGATTTCATCTAGTGACACATCTTCTCATAACTTTTTCATCTCTTCTACCTCTTTTGCAGGCAGAGGGGGGTGCGCAGGGTGTTGGGGGTCCACGTGTTGCTCAGGGCCCAGAGGTCAGCTGGGATCTGCCCTTCCACACCAGACGCTCGTTCTTCTATCAATCGGCCAGGCCTAGGGACTGCACCTGTGCAGAATTTCATGCACTGGGCCTCTAGTATAAAAAATAATTGCAGCCCTAGCCAGTTTGGCTCAGTGTATATTGAGTGTCAACCTGTTGACTGAAAGGTCCTGGGTTCTATTCCTGTCAAGGGCATGTACCTCAGTTGCAGGCTCCAGGGCGAGTGAAGGAGGCAACCAATCGATGTTTCTCTCACATTGATATTTCTCTCTTTTCTTTTCTCTTCCACTCTCTCTAAAAATCAATGGAGAATACCCTTGGATAAGGATTTAAAAAAATATATTAAAAAACAAACAGATGAATAATAAAATAAATTTTAAAACAATAATAATTGCATAAGCTTCAGATGATGTTCTCCAGAGAAGGTCTACCGCCCCTTAAGTAGGCCAATAGCGTGGTTGCTAGTCACTCCAGTCTAAGCTGGGATTCTGCTGGGTTGGGGTCCTGTGTTTTAACCTTGGATTTTCAATACTGACAAAATTTTTAGTTTGAAGACTACAATTTGCCCACTTCCTGGTATTTAGAACCTCTTACCTGCTTCCAGAGTTAACATAATCTGGAAGAAAGTGGCTATAGATATCAGCTCACCTCTCTGAGTTTACCCCTGCTAAATATTAGCCTCTCCTGATCTTGTTATAGTAAACATTTTCTACTACCTTCAAACAGATAATTTCTGTATTATATATGACTTTTATTATTGGTCAAAGAAAAACCACTGGTTTGTCACTAGCTACTCTATCTCACAGGGAAGTGGCCATAATAAAGTTTGAGAATATTTAAACTTTATTTAAAGAGAACACATGAGCCAATAGAATATTAGTTATTTTAATTAAATTCAAAAGCCCTTATTAAGCCATTATATATCTAAAAATCTACTATGCAGTGCATGCATATAGACACATTAGATGTTTCCCTCAATTCAAATTACATACAAGTAATATCAAAAGTATAGATATATAGATTTAAAGTTAAGTATAATGAAATTATTGGTAAGGTACACATATTTATAAGTAAATAAGTACAAATCTACATACACAGTACCATCAGCAGATTTAGGAAATAAATCCTCGACATAATGATAATACCTCTGACAGTCCATTCAGTGCAGTTCTTACAAGTATAATTAAAGGTCAGTGAACCAAATTTTCAAAAAGCAGGCAACTTAATTGCCACAATTATAGTGTGTGTGTTTTTTCTTATTAGGTGAATAAGAAAGTGCTAATGGTAGCATAATATTGAATATTTAATGTAGTTATCAGAAGTCAATAAAAAGATAATTATAAATAAGTAAGCCACAAAATAATGAGAAGAATCCTCCCTTTGGGAGTGGTTGTTGACAGAAAAAAAGGAATCCTAAAGGTCTTGCTTTTCAGCATTTAATTTAATGATATAAAAACATAGAGAATATATTTCATTTAATTAGATTGTATAGCATTTTGCCACATTTTCAAAATAGACATTGCCTTGTAGCTGTAAAGCAAATAGTGCAACTCCAAGTGATGATCGCCTATCTTGTCGGTTGAAGGATCAAGTCCCAGGAGTGATCCCCCCATGCTTCGTTCTCAGCAAGAGGATTTCCAAGTAGATTCTTTTCTTTCCCTGCCCCTCCATGTGTTCTCCTTGACCTTTTTGTGGATTTGTTAGAGAATTTGCGTTGTTCACCACTTAAAGCAGAGTTGAGAAATGCTATTCTTAATAGCTCTCTTTTTATTTTTTATTTTTAAATTTTAACATCCGTTTAGTCAAGGAACAGCAGTTTTGAGCTCAGAAATGTTATGACAATTGAATATACCAAAGCAAAGGATTGCTCTGTTAATATAATGCTGTGAATGAAATTCAAAATATGCAAATTTGAATTTCATTGGAAGTTTAGCATCAGACTGAACACTAGTATAAGTCAAATTTTTTTAGTGTTTAAAAAACTTTATTTTGTTTTCCTTTAGATTTAAAGTTTTTTTAAGCTCTATAATAGAATCTCATTAGAGCTCTCTCCTATAGAATTTCAGTTAATGAAAGCAAATTAGCCTGCAAGAAAGAAATTGAAACTTGGGTGAGTTATAAATTTGCACAACCTTTATTTTTCTGGTGGGGATGACAAAGCACATTCCCTCTAGTTATAGCTTCGGCTCCACTCTCACTAGAATCTATCAAAAAACTGCTAAAACCAATTCTTATATCTCCAATAAGATTTCTAGGTTTAATTCCTTAAAATATCAAACAAACAAGGTTTTATTTTATCACATGTTTGTAGAGTTTTCATGTGAAAAAGTTTTATATACATTTGTTAAGTCTCTTTGAAATCTATGAGATGGGTGACAAAGGAATATGAGTCAGAGAAGTGGATGATGTAAACCAGACAACAAAACCAACCCTATGGGTTCTTGATTCTCTCAATGCACTTTTTAAAAATATATATATTTTATTGATTTTTTACAGAGAGGAAGGGAGAGGGATAGAGACTTAGAAACATCAATGAGAGAGAAACATCGATTAGCTGCCTCCTACGTACTCACCACTAGGGATGTGCCCACAACCAAGGTACATGCCCTTGACTGGAATCGAACCTGGGACCCTTAAGTATGCAGGCCGATGCTCTATCCACTGAGCAGAACCGGTTAGGGCATCAATGCACTTTTTATGAAAAGGATAAATGCAACAAGTTTTAGGTTTGAAAAAGGTGGTTACTCAGATAGAGCCAGACCCATATCAAATGATTATGTCCAAATCAAAAGCCCGGGGTGAGCGGGGTCAGCCCTGGTCATCCGCACTCAGAGATCATTGTCAAAGATTACCAGGGTATCTGGATATATTCAATGTGAAGTACAAATGATTTCCAAGTCTAACATCAATGTAAAGGCTTAGACATAAAAGTATACTTTTATCTGTGCTTCTTGTTAAACATGACATTTTGAAAAAAAAAAAAAAACAACCAAAAACAATCAAGTTTGAGACATAGTAACTTTGGTTGCAAGACAGCAACCAAAATCTAAAAGGCATAAGAAAAATGTCCAAATGTAAAAGGCACAATTTACCATAGCAAAGATCTGGAAGCAG
>NW_006296540.1:2126118-2130078 GCF_000327345.1 Myotis davidii
GTAGGGGAGGCGGGGGGAATGTCAAGTGGGGGAGGAGACATATGTAATATTCTTTGTAATACTTTAAGCAATAAAAAAATAAAAAATAAAATAAAAAGGCATTAAATAAAAATCATCATATCAGCAAACACACTTGCAAGGCCTTATTCTTTGGTGAATAAGATTTGTCCAGATTTTGGCCCTACCTTGCCAACTCTGAAACTTGATTTACAGAGTATGTGAAGTTGCTCTGTCTCCTAGGGGCTGATGCATTGTGCAATCTCCCAGAGACTGATGTATAAAGAAAGAATGGAATTGCATTCCTTTATAATATGTCCCTGTAGACTTCAGGTTAAGCATCTGAAGTCTCCCCCTTCCTCATCATCAAATTCAGCTAGAGTCTCAAACTCAGACGTAAGCATGATATCTATGGACAGTGCTTTTTAGTCCAATCCTGTTGTCCTTAGATGCCATGGATGATTGATTCTTCTTGATAATCACTCTGATATATTTAGGGGACACACAGTACTCATCTTGCAGTAATTAGTCTTGGTGCAATTTGAGGATCATACATTAAGCTCACCATCTCTAGAATCAGACACCCTGGGTTTAAAACTCACCTGTACCACATACTAGCTATGCAATTTAGAGCAAATTAAAATTTCCAAACCTCACCTTTCTCTTCTTTAAATTATCAAATATGATCATGTCTACCTTAAAGAGTTTTTAGTGTACCAAGGAATAATTTTTAAAAATATAGCATTTAGCACATGGCTGGACCATAGTAAGCATTCAATATTACTTGTTCACGTATCTTTGCACAAATAAATTGTACATTGTTTTAGTTTTATCCTCAGAGAGCAATCTTATTTAATTAATTGTTTGCTAAGTTTTGGAGCTCTAACTGAAAAGACTAGTACGACAACAGTACTTCTTTGTTATCTTGAAAATAATTAATGAATTAATTGTATTTCAATGAAATTAGATATTGCCTTGTATTGACTAAATCTTCTGCACATCCTCATATTCCCTCAGTCTATTCTTCCTTCCACATTCTTGGCCACTTACTCCCCCTCTGCCTCTGCCAAGGCCTAGTGATGCCAAGGTAGCCCAGGAGGTATGTTTCCCGAGGCCCGCCAGCATCAGGGATGGAATTTCTGCTCTTCTCAAAACGGCCAGACATCGCAGGGTGACACAACACATGGTATTGGATCTGACTTCCTGAGATGCTGCCAAAATCTTATGTCATCTGGAAGTGAGTGTGAGTGACCTGGTCTGGTTACCTCCTTGTAGAGCAAACTTTGAGCAAGAGGAGAGGCAGAACAGGCAGGTGAATTCACTTTCTCTTCTTTCTTCCTTCTAATACACTGTTCTGAAGAGCTGTTCCTTGCCTATGACTTCCTAAGTGGCTGAGTGGGTGTACTTTGGATTTTTTTTGTGGTGTGTCAAGAAGGAATAGCCAATACCATAGGTCATTACCTTGCATTGCTTCTGGTGCCTCAGTTCTCTTATCCTTTTGTTGCTCTGAAGTTATACATCCCAGATAAAGCATTGCTATTTCCCCCTTGCCTGAGGTTTTGTTTCCAGGAATCTCAAAGTATGATGCCCCTCTTTCTTAATGAATGATCATAGTAGCAGTTTTCTCACTAATTCTCATTCACTCATCCATTTTTTTATTTCATCATTCCATCACAGAACCCATTACTAATGTTATTTAAATCACTGTGATATATATATAGTAAGAGGTACAAAGGTGACTAAAATATCTTCCCTGGCTTTATGGAGATTATAATTTAATAAATAGTGGTGATTCTTCAAAGATCTATATTAAAATTGTAAAGCAATAAATGCCTTAAAGGGAAACATAGATGAAAGTCAGAGTTCAAACAGCAATTTTAGCTGAGAGATCACAGAAATCAAATACACTGGTGGTGGCATTTGTTTTGGGTCTTTTAGTTCAGGTTAATGTGTCATTCAGTGGAGTCAACATACAGATAAATAAGTTGATAACGTAAGTATCCTATAAACTCTCTGCCTCACTGAAATAATTCACTATGTCAGAAAGTTTGAGAACTCAAAAGTGCTTTTCTTGCTTATAATGGGATCAAACTAATTATATTTAGCCCTGGCCAGTGTGGCTTAGTTGATAGTGTCGTCCAGTGCTGGTTTGATTCCAGCCAGGTCTAGGCACATAGCCAGTTTATGGGTTTGATCCCCCACTTATGGAAGGTAACCAATCGATGTTTCTCTCTCCCTCTCCTTTCCTCTCTCTAAAATCTATAATAAAAGTGTAATATGCCAATCAGACCAGACAGCCGAACTACCTTCCAAACATCCTTCTGATGGTGGCAGGGGCTGAGGCAGAGGTGGTTAGGGGCCATCAGGCAGGCAGGTGAGCAGTTAGAGGCATCAGGCAGGCAGGCAGAATGGGTGGCGTTAGGGGCTATCAGGCAGGCAGGCAAATGAGTGGTTAGGAACCAGCAGTCCTGGATTGTGAGAGCACACAGGCCAGGATGAGGGACAGCCCCCACCCCATGCATGAATTTTGTGCACTGGGACTCTAGTAATCAATAAAAACACATTAAAAATTATATTTAGTTAAAGTATTTAAACAGATTGCTTTTTATATTCTCTTACATGAGCATATCATTATTATAGAAAATATAAATAAGCAAATAAATCGCACAAATACATTTGTGGTTTGTTTTTTATAATTGGATAATATTTAATGTAAAATTTTGTCATTTTTGTATATTTTGTGTGAATATTTTTCCATGCCAGTAATGCTATAGCAGCTTTAAAATGACTGCATAGTTTATATGTTTAATAATTTCATTGTAGAATTGTATCATTGTTTTTTACCCAAAGCTTTCTCATGGCCATTTATTTTGCCTCAAACAATTTATAAGGTTTTAGATTGTATTATAGTAATAAGCATTCCAAGCTAGTAAAATCTTTCTGCATAATCTTAATTATTTCCTTCATATCAAGTCATAGAAGTTCAATGCTGTGTTGAAGAACACAGGCATTGTCACAGTTTTTCTCAGTTATTCTTCAATTGGCAGCCACAATATTATCTTAATATATAAAATTATCAACACTATTATAATATATAAAATCCTACCACTATTGGTTATTATCATTTAATATACATATGTCATTTTGATTGGGAGAAACTAATATCTCATCGGTAAACCAGAGATAACAATAACTATTTCATAGTATTTTGTCAAGATTAAATAACATATTATAAGTGAAAATGTACACTTTACTCTGATTAGAAAATGAAAGGGCCTGGCTGGAGTGGCTCAGTGGGTGAGTGTCTTCCTATGAACAGGAGGTCAGGGTTCGATTCCTGATCAGGGCACATGCTCGGTTTGGGGCTCCATCCCCAGTGTGGAGCAGGTAGGAGGCAGCCGATCAATGATTCTCTCTCATCATTGATGTTTCCATCTCTCTCTCCTTCTCCCTTCCTCTCTGAAATCAATAACAAAATATTTTTAAAGAATGAAAGGAACAACAAAATACATAAGATTAGATGAGGGAAACCTAACCCAAATCCAGATAAAAGAAAGGGTTAAAAATTTAAGAGAATAGTTCTACAATTTTAAAACATTTTATTTAAAAACTTGGAAGAAATGAGTGACTTTCAAGCAAAATATAAATTATAAAAGTTAACACAAAGAAGTAGAAATCTAAAATACAAAAATTTTCATGAATGAGGTTGCATAATGATTGAAAACCTTTTGTTAAAAAAGCAATAGGATTAAAAGAGTTTTCTAGCCAAAACCAGTTTGGCTCAGTGTATAGAGCGTTGGCCTGCGGACCGAAGGGTCCCAGGTTCGATTCCGGTTAAGGGCATGTACCTGGGTTGTGGGCACATCCCCAGTGGGAAATGTGCAAGAGGCAGCTGATCGATGTTTCTCTCTCATCGATGTTTCTAACTATCTCTCTCCCTTCCTCTCTGTAAAAAATCAATAA
>NW_006296540.1:2130129-2144014 GCF_000327345.1 Myotis davidii
ATTACAGCCCTAACCGGTGTGGCTCAGTGGATGGAGTGTAGGCCTGTGAACTGAAAGGTCCCAGGTTCGATTCCAGTCAAGGGCATTACCTTGGTTGCGGGCACATCCCCAGTAGGAGGTGTGCAGGAGGCAGCTGATAGATGTTTCTCTCTCATCGATGTTTTTAACTCTCTATCCCTTCCCCTTCCTCTCTGTAAAAAATCAATAAAAATATATCTTAAAAATAAATAAATAAATAGCAGATGCCATTCATATTAAAAAAAATAGAAACAAGCCCTGGCCTGGTTGCTCAGTTGGTTAGAGTGTTCTCCAGATAAGCCAGGGTTTCAGGTTCAAGCCCTAGTCAGCACACAAAGAGTCAACCAATGAATACATAAATAAGTGGAACAACAAATCCATGTTTCTCTCTTTCTCTCTTCCTTCCTTTCATTTTTCCAATAAATGGAAAAATAGAAATAAGTGGAAAAAATCCATGATCAGTTTAACAAGTCAGAATATTTTAGTAAAACAATCTGATATAGATGGTCTCCCCCCAAAAAATGTATACATATTTTAACAGCTGATTTCCGTTACATTTTGAAAATGAAATGTTTGTAATAAACACTTTTTTATAGTTATTCAAAGTATATATACATTTTTGGAACACCCTGTATATCTCATATAAAGTGAAATCCACAGAACAGTTTTACATCTTTACATAGATCAAAAGTTTAAATAAAATATTAGAAAATACACCCATATCTTATAAGAAAAGTATACAATGGCAATAATGGGTTTATTGCAGGAAACATGATTTAACATCAGGAAACTTATCTTTATTATTCATTATAACAAGCAATTAAAGGAAAAATAATCTGGTGATATAACCAAATGCTGAAAAGGAATTTGATAAAATTCAGCAGTTATTTCTAATAGCACTATAAGTAAAATATAAATGTAAGCAATTATTGCAGTATTAGAATTACTATTTATCAAATTCCATGGCATGCATTGTTACAGTGGTGAAACACTAAACTCATTATAATGAAACTGTAAAGAAATACCTGCTATATCTATACACCTGTGATGTAATGAGTCAAACATGTAAAAGCTACTATAAACATTGGAAAAGATATGTGGTATTCATTTTTTGTTAATAATATGTTTGTACATCCACAAAACCAAGAAATATTCTAGTAGTGCACTGCTAGAATTATTAAAGGCCTGTAAGGGAACTAGATATGAATTAAATATGCATATAAAAGTTCTATTGATAAGAGTAAAGAAAACTATAAAACTTTTATAAATAAATTAAGAATCATAAAAGAATTTTATGAAAAGAAACTATAGAATTCTAATAAAGAAATAAACACTATATTGGACTAATGTAAACATACACTACCTTCTTGGATAGAAAAACTTCATAAGATAAATATATCAATTTTAAATAAATAGGATATAAATTTACTGCAGCTCCAATTGTTGTGTGAACATTTATATGAAAGAATAATTGTTGAAAAGTAGTCAAGAAAATTTTCAAATCAGTAGAAATAGGACAGGGAAATCAGAAATATATCAAGTACATATTGCTCATTTTAATTTTCATTTCCCTTTTGAGTTTGTGCATTTTTTCCATGACTATTGAGATTTTGACTTGCTTTTCTCTGAATTTCCTTTTTACAATTGGGTTTTAATTATTTAATTATTTTCCTGTTGCTTTTTAAGAGGTTTTTATATTATAATTTCTTGCAAATATTTTTCCTTGCAAACCTATTATAAAGTTATAATAAAATATAACTTTATACTTCTTATTCTGACAAAAATTAGAATTTCAATACCTACTGGTAGGATGTGGGCAAATAGTACTCAAGTATTTCTTACATAAAGGTGAATTGCTTTGATTTATTAGACAGTAAACTGGAACATCTAATAAAATTATGGATGCATACATCCTTTCACTATAAAGTCTCCTCTTTGGAGTCAATCTCATAAAATAAATATTGCTAGGAATTATAAATACAAGTATATGTACAGCATCAAATGTCAGAAAACACACCTATAAAAGATAATACTGAAAGCATAATGAGTATCTCTCAACTGATTGATTACTGACTAAATTATGGAATGGTAGGGGCCCAATGCTCAAATTCGTGCACCTTAAAAGGAACTGTGGGCCACGAGGCTACGGGGCACAGGTGCAGGTCTCAGCCCATCCTCTGCACCCCCACCTGGCCCCTCCCACCGTGGACCTTGTGGTGGACATACTCAAAGGTAACTTCCAATAAGCTACACACTTTTAGGGTTCCTTGAGTGATGGTTGTACGAGTGCCTTGCTTCTAGCTAATAGTATATGGCAAGCAAATGGGAGGCCCCTCCATTGGCTAATTTATGTTATATGGCAAAAGAAGTGAGATGCCACTCCCTTGATTATGTTTTGTTATATAAGACTTCATCTTAGCTAGAGAGACTGATGCTCCCCCTGGCCTTACAGCAGCAAACATCCACGTCATGAACTCCTATGGAGAGGCCCATGGCAGGGAACTGAAGGTGAACTGAAGGTGGCCTAGGACAGGAGGACAGCCTCAGCTGACAGACAGTAAGAGCCTGGGACCTTCAGTCATTCAGCCTCAAGGAAATGAATACATAGGTTGGAAACAGATTCTTTTTTCCTGGAGTCTTCAGATGGAATGTGATACAGGAAAATACCTTAATTACAACCTTTTGAAGACCCAGCTAAGCTGTGCTTTGAATCTCAACTTGTAGAAGCTGTTAGGTAGTATATGTGCATTATTTTAAGCCTCTAAATTTGAAGTAATTTGTTATGCAGCATGGAAAACGGATACAGTCCCCAGTATTTACGTATGCCATGTGCCTGTGATAAAATACTAGGATTAAATAGGCTCAGGGTTCTTTCTCAGAGAAATTGGAATTGAGACTAACATGTTTCAGTTTCAGCCTGGGCTTGTGTTTTGACCAAGAGGACATTTAACAAACAAAAGCTGTGAAGAAGTAATCTCTTAGAGTGTGAGCTGAATAGCAGAAAAGCTATTCTACAGAGAGACAGTCAAGTAGCAGAGGGAGAGAAGAGAAATAAGAGTAGAAAAAGAATCTTCTTTGGTTTTCAGTTAGCATTTCATTTCCTGATTTTAATTCAGCTAATGTGGGCTAGCTGCATTTTAACACGACTTGGCTGTTATGTTATATTTCTGTATTCTGATTATAAGTCTTCCTCTATTAAATAAAGTTGTCTCAAGTTAGTATCTGCTATATGCAATCAAAGTGTCCAAACAATCAAGTAATACACTAAGAAAGGAAATTTGAACCACTCTTGGCAACCAGTGGTACTATTTGGCAATACTACATCCTGAAATATCTTTTTTAAATTATTTTTTAGATCTATAGGTTGAATTTATGTCTAGTTTACTTTGCAAAAACAGCCTTCTCTTCTCCAGAATAAATAATTCAAATTCACAGTTCCCATAATGAGCTATAACATTTAAGTATCCAAAAGGGGATACTTAAAACAAGTATTTTATGGCTTTAAAACAAGCTATTTACTCCAGTACAATTTCTACTTGGAATACAGTTAAAAAAAAATTTGAGAATGAAGACAAAGGGTAAAAACCAAGTGAAAATAATGGTGTCTGTCTCTCATAATCTTACTTTTAAATTTGATTAAAATAAATTGGCAAAAAGTAGCACCACATAGATTAGTTGTCAGTGAAGACTTAACACGAGTGAATAATGACATAGGAAATTATATTCAGATTATAGGATGATATTAGCAAGGCCAACTTCAGGGAAGAACAAATGACATTGATTTCACATATGATTCTAAATTAGAAGGTAATATAAACAACCACCATGAATCAAAAAACAGCACCAAACCACTGCTGCGAGTTAAGGATGTAAGGAGAAACAGCACATAACATGAGGAGATGGGTACAGATTGAACTAGGAAATTGTATATGGTAACATGTTTGAAAGAAGGTCTTTCTGACAAATGACATTAGGCCCAGGGTGGGGGTCGGGGGAACTGCTCACAAAGCTGGACTTCGTGTTAGACATCTATTTCTCTGTCTCTTCACAGAAGACAGAAGGTGGAGAGAATTTATGTCCACTGTATCAATATGACAGGAATATTTTTGTCATTGTGTGCCACTGTATATCAGGCTGCGGTGAATACGAGTACGGAAGAACATGAAATGATTTCCAAACTTAATTGCACGCACATAATTAATCCAGGGTTTCTCAATGTTTAGTGTGCATAAAAGAGCCTTACTCTGCGGGGCTGGAGAGGGGCACATGAATCTGCACTTTAGTCCGCTCTCCTAGCAACGCCGATCCACTTGATACATAGAGAAACACACTCGAGAATCACCAGATTTCTAAGTGAAACTCCATTTGTTACCAAGCGTTACCCTGCCAGGCACTGTGCGGGGCTCCTGAAGTCTGGAAGTGAGTCACGGCATGTTGCAGAGAACTCAAACTCCGTGTTTCTGCCTACCTGGATTTCATTCCATACTCCGCCATTGGTGAGCCATGTGACCTTGGGCAGTGTTCGTGTATAAAATATCACACATCATTTTAGGCAAATGACACAGAAATGGAAAGGGCTTACTGCGGCGTCCTGCACACTAAAGGAAACTAATGTTAATGTGTTCCTGTACAAGGAACTGTTCAATTGTTTAAGGTTGTGGTTAAGCAAATCAACGATTAAAATTTTGACTGCAGCTATGAAGGGGCTGGGCATGGTTAACACGCACAGAGAAAGTCCCCCGGATTCAGTCAAGGTAGATCAGGTGAGGTTCAGTGACAAGGGTCAGTTTGAGCTAAGTGTGTTAAGGTGAGTCAGGGGAAGAAAGTTGGGGGGAGACAAAAGAAAATGAAATCAAATGTGAAAATTTGTGAAAAAGGATAAAGTGTTCAGGAAGCTTTGCCTAGCAGTGGTTCTCAACCTTCCTAATGCCGCGACCCTTTAATACAGTTCCTCATGTTGTGGTGACCCCCAACCATAAAATTATTTTTGTTGCTACTTCATAACGGTAATTTTGCTACTGTTATGAATCGTAATGTAAATATCTGATATGCTATATGTGTTTTCCGATGGTCGCGACCCACAGGTTGAGAACCGCTGGAAGAGCATTGTAGTTTATTGGGTTGTATTTTGAAAGGTGAAGTTGAAACATATATACTTTTCACAGCTGGAAGGTTTTTATAATAATGAAGATTTTGGCTTGATCTTCAAAATAAAAGGAAACTATTAGAGGACTTTAAGTAACAAGTGTCATAGAAAGATTTGTGCAAGCTCCTCGGCTTCAAAGCGAGTCCAGACCAGGGCACAATGAAGCCAGTTTCCCTGTTGCTGTAACAGGCCAAGAAAGCGATTGTTAGGCCTAGACGAGGTATGGTAGTGATGTTTAGGACATGGTGGAGGGATAGGTTGCATTCCACCAAATGCTACAATAGACTCCCACTGGCTCATGAGAACCCATTGTTAAATTTTCAAGAATTTTGCAAACGGGTTGTTAAAGATCACCATTAATAGAAACTAAATGAAATAAATAAGCTTGCATATACTATATTAAAAATAAAGGTTATAAATACTGAAAACACCAATTTCTCATTTCATTACATGTTAACATTGCCTATGCTCTTCAGGCTACTTACATGTATGGCTTAAATGCTACATAATCGTATGCCCTGCTCATCTCTTTCCCATGCGTCATGAAGCAAGGACACCTTGCTAGCTTGAAATTAGCCATGGTGGAAGTATGCGTACCACAGAAATCTGAAAATGCTATAAATTTGACTTGGTGCATTGTTTTGTTATTTTCTACACTTCAAAAAATGGGAGGGGAAAAAGTGAACCATACAGGTTAAAAATAAAAGTGTGTCATCTGTACCATTACATTCTAAACAGTGCAAAAAGTGCAATATTCTACAGTATTCAAAAACTATTAACTACTTTAGCAAAGATGTCACTCATATAATTTTCTGGTTACCACATACATCTTAGCTGCTTCTCTTTTGTCTTAATCACTAATACAGATGAACCACCATTTCTGTAGCAAGTACAATTACTTATCAATTTTCTTCAATTGTGGCCATAGATTGGCTCTGTGTACAAAACTTCAGCAAAAATCAACGAAAGCATCTGTGGGATCTAATTGGCCAAATGGAATATCAATAGAGTATTCTATATCTTATGATTATTTGAAAATTGTGTGTGACACATCCTCTATATCAATAAAATGGAGGATAAACTTATGTATATACTATATATGTACTTTTTTTCATTGATCTTGCTATTAAATATTTAGAAGCACATCCTTGGAATAGGCAAATGCTGAGAGAATTAAATGAGTTGCTATAGGAGGTAAAGAAAAGAGAGGAGAGTGTGATAACCTTTGTTCTATGATGGGAGTACTAGAGAAAATGATGGTGTCATTCACTGAGATCACAAATGCATTGTGAGGGCCAGGTACCCACGGGTAATTACAAAGGAAAATATTCAGTTTGGGATTTTTCCAATTAAATCCTTGCCTGTAAAGCGCCACTGATCTCATGGTGTGCAAATCTGAGTGCTCTATGGCCTAATGCTCCTTACTCCCAGATCAGAGTTCCTAGGTGTTGCAGAGTCCAAAGCTCCCGCCCGAGGACCTTAGTAGAGAAGGGAATTACTCACAGACACTGGATTCTAAGATCCTTTAATATTTTCATCCTGAAAAATATTATCTTGCTACCTCTTCACTATTCTATGTTATATATTTTGACACACAAATAAACAGGAATAATTATATATAGTAAGCATGAGTGAACTTATTAGTAACAAATCTTTGTGGTCTTCAGAGGCACATTGGTCTAGATATACGAAGAGCTTCAAATCCTCAAAATAGTGCTTTTTTCCCTTGATCTACTGGTGTATTTAGAATAAATATATTTAGTTCTAATAAGCAGGTCCTTATTAATGCAAAACTACAATAATACTACAAGAGTGGAGAACAATTTGTATAGAAAACTTGAACTAATGTTTTTGATAAGAAACATGTTATTACTCTGTCCTAGCTCTGGTTGTGTTTTGCTAAATCATATGGCATCCCTGAATTTGTTAATGTCTTAGCATTGATAATTGAATTTGTCTTAGTTTGACTGGAGAGTGTAAACTTTCATTATTGCTCACTTAGGTAGGGGTGTGTGTGTGTGTTGCTTCTTTGGTGACTTAATTTAATTATTTCGATGGCTTATAAAATTGTGACATTTCTGGGATAGAGATAGGCTATAATAAGAGAGGGGAATTTCCTCCTTATGAAAGATTCTGGGAAACAGGTGCATAGCATGTAAAATAATATCCTTAGAGAATAAGATTCTAATGTACTCACTGGTTCAAATTCAAAGCTTTATTTCTTTAGATCAAAGCACTTTGGTCTCTTAGAAGGCATTTCTGTTGCCAGCTGCTTATACTTTTTAGTCACACGATTGTAAGAAAAGGCTATTCCTTGAATGCAGTAGAGTTCTCTTCCAGATAACAAAATTGCTAGGACTTTGTCTGCGTCACTTCCATTTTACATTAAATGTTTAGTCTATATCACTAGCCTTTTGGCTAAACTCCACAGGAGCTGGCACAGGGAATCACATTAATTGTCCGTTTAATCTAATAGTCCTCTCTAGCAGGGCCCATTTCTGCTGTTTCAGGGACAGACAAAACATAAACCATAATGCATCCAGCCAATTGAAGATTACAAGATTAAATTTGCTGAGAAAGGAATAGTGTATTGAGAACTTTGATCAGCCATTAAAAGAGATTGATTTATTTTACTGGCATTTAAATGCATGTGTGCACCTATCATAGCAACTTTGTGTATCTGCATACAATTTAAAAGTAGCATGAAGGTATAATTTTTCTCCAGGAATTAAACTTGTACAGTAAGTCCTTATTTCCACTAGTGGTACATTTAAACAAATTATAATAGTCATACAAGACTAGTACCATTTACATTATGATCCTACCCTAACCATGCCTTATGTTAGTCAAGAGCCTTGTGATTCATTCCAAGTGTGTTCATGTACCAGAAGGATCAACATTACCTGAGAGTTCATTACAAATGCAAAACCCATGCTGCATCTTACAGTGAAGATTAAACATGAGCTCATGACATGATTATCTGAATCATTTCGCATCTTAACAGTATAAGGCCATTTTTTCCCTATGTCAATGTATTCGTTTACATCCCATCTCCAAGAATTCCTTTCCACAATGAGTAAACTAAGTTTTACTTTGAGTTCCAAAATGGTCAATCAAAGCTTAATGTTCTAAAAGAAAGAAGAAAATAATTTGAAATAAAAGGTTTCAATAAATAGACATTTATATGTGCAGCTATAGAATGTTCCATTCTGTGACTTTCCTGTCTGTCACTAGGCTCATACCATCTTCTCTGTCTGGAATACTGTTCCCTGCTCTTCATAGACTCTCTTCTTCCCAACTTTTATGTCTCAGCACAAATAACTCTTTTTCTTAGAGGCTTTTTCTAAGAACTCTTTATTCTCATATTATTGCCTATCTCGACTTGTGTTCTGTTTTATCACCTATCACAATTTCTTCCTCTTTTTAAAAAAGTACTTCTTCATTTAGGTGTTTTAACTTCCCCTCAACTATGTTTTAAACTCCATGGAAGAGGGCTCATGGATTTCCTGTTCACTTTTATAGTTCTAGCACTTAAGACAGAGGATGAGTGTCCAATCAGTATTTGTTAAATTAATGAATGCCACTGTGTCAGTGTTGCCTACCTGCCCATGATTCCAACATTAAGTTTTTGAAAAACCAGTTTGACAGGGCCAGAGATTGGCTACCTACTGATTAGATGTGCTACAATTATAAGTCTCTGAGTAGAGAAATCCAAATAAAATTTACTCAAGTCCAGTTTTAATATTTCCCTTTGATTGATTACTATCATTCTGTTTGAAAACAGTTGCTACACTTTAGCTTATTCGAGTAGGTACTGTGATTATTCACCCACCTGTCAACAAGCATTTGGTTGTGGTGCTACTACTGACTGGACCACAACAACACCATAGATGGGTAAATTAGAGATTATTACTCCCATAACCTTGGTTGTGGAAGAGACAGAGAACTATTACAAACATGTAATGAGTCAGAGAAAAGGGGTGGGGGGAGTACTTCTCAATTCTTGGATATATTATAACCAAATAAAAGATCACCACCTGTGTAACAGATACTGGGAAATCAAATATCGGTCTATCCTGAATTACTAACAAATCAAGCTTTTCTTCTGATATTAAACCAAAGAGAAAACTAAATTTCCTTACTACCAGGGAATGTATCAGGGAATAATATATCTCTGTATGAAGCCTATTAAGGAAAAAATCATATGTGTTTGAAAAAAAATCATATGTATGTAATCACCATATAATACTGTTGGTAGTTAGGAATATTATGGATTCATCCTCATTCACTCAATACAGACAATATAGTCAGTTATAGTAATTCTTCAATAACATTTTCTTCATTTTTATATCTATAAATAAAGAATAACCAAGAATGTTTTTCTCTGATTTTCTTAAATCATATTTATTGATCATTTTTATGGTTTCTTTGGCAAATTATTTAGTTGTATACTTTGTGCATGTTACTACAACTATAATTTTTCAGTGTTGATGTAAAATAAAACAGCCTGACTGATTAGGATAGTTATATAGCCCTTTATTTTTTGCCAACATATTGTCAAAAATTTCCCTCCCTTCAGCTAAGGGCAAAACCATTATAAATTGCACATTGATTGTTTGGCATTGTATTGCTTTGTTGATGAGGCATATTCACAGATGTCCTTCGATGGTGAGATATGGTTTACAAATATCTGGATAATTTAATATGGAGACAATGAATTGGATATATAAATGCTTTGCTTTCCCTTAACAGAAGTTCTGACCTTTAGGTGGACAATTTTTTTGTTTGTATGTTGTTATTATTTTTAAAATGGGATAGATTACTAGTAATTCAGTAACAAAATGTGGTGCTCTCCTAAGAGTAATGATTATGTTGAAGTCATTTTCTTATTCAAAAATCAGTAAGTAGACACAATTCCATTTCAGCTTTCATATTAAATGACTGATTCTAAACATGTGTTTGAAAACATGTGTAATAAATGACCAGCCTAATATCTGGATATTTTTGTTACTAAAATTTTTAATATTTTGATAATTGATTTGATTTTTCAGTTTATATTTAAACATGTAGTGTTATGTGTACATAATTTACAGAACTGAAAAGAGGATGCTCTTACAGTAACTTAGAATAGTAGTTTTTATTAATTATCAAGTTAATGAGTGCATGTTTTAAAGCATATAGGATTCCAAGAATAATTTTCTTGCCATTCCAATTTTTTTTCATTTTTGTATTCAAGTCATATACATTAATTATAGGAATGTTGAGAATCTCCTCAAACCTCTTTAAAAATGTAGACAGGCAGTTTTAATTTTTGTAGAGGATTTCTGTGGGCAGATGTCTAAAAAAATCTATTTATTTTTATTGTCTGAACAGCCTCTATCTTTTTATAGCTTGGAGAATATTTTTGTTTTTCTTTCATGATATCAAAACTCTAACACTCCAATTCTTAATATTTTGCCTGTAAATTATCACTGGAAGATCATCACATCATTTCATGACTTGAGCTCTCAAAAGATTCAGCTGTGTATGAAACAATTGAGCATTTCCAGGGTTTTAATAGATTTAGTCATAACATAAAAATATTGAAGCCTATAAATTAAAATTTGAGAACAGTAGATGTTGAATTGTTTAGTATTTGAACAATCAGCTAAGATACATTTTAAATATATAATAAATATTAACTATATATATAAGATTTCAGTGAGGAAGGGAAAGGGAGAGAGAGCTAAAAATATCAATGATGAGAGAGAATCATTGATCAACTGCCTACTGCATGCCCCACACTGGGGATTGAGTCCATAACTTGGGCATGCGCCCTGACCAGGAATCAAACTGTGACCTTCTGGTTCATAGGTCAATGCTCAACCACTGAGCCACCATGGCGGGGCCTAAGATAATTTCAAAACTTGCATTTATAGAGTCTCCCAGGAATGTGAGAAAATAGATGTGATGTGTGTGATCTGGTTCAGTGTTCAAATGAAAGGCTCACACTATGAAATAAGCTGAAAGTCAAGGAAGAACATGGATGTCTGTCTAAAACTGTGTGGAAGAACTTAAGTGAATATTTCCCCAAAGCCCTGTATTATCACCACAAGATAGAAGTTTCTTACACTCAGGGCCACATACTCTCCTCCTGTTGGTTGACCTGTGAATTAATGACGGACGTGCCTTGAATGTTCACCTGATGACAAAGGAATCATCTATTTTGTAAGTGGCAGTGGAAATGTGCTGAAGCAGGCACAATTTAACCTCGCCAACCAGCCTTTCTGTCTTGCTGACTCAGGGGGATCAAGGACACAGCATCTAACCCTCACATTTTGCTTGGCTGCAAGTCTCTATCTGAATGGGGTCTATGGAGCATGGATCTTGGTCTTATGAAACAAATCTTCCCTCTTTAAATGTCAGTATCTCATTAGACCTTTGCATTGGTCCATGTTGGTGTTTCCTTTGCTCTAGTGAAATGAAAGTGTTTAACAGCCACTGCAGTCTTAACAGTTAACAGTCTTAATAGTATAAGCTTGTAATCTGACTCTAAGTGGACTGTGACTGGAGCAAAGACTGCATTTCTGTCATGGTGGGATTTAAAGATCACAATAAAACTCGATCGAGACATAGCTTATAAGAGAGTATCGATAATTCCCATGTGCTGTAATGCTGAGTTAGGAGGCTCCATTTAACCTCTAAAGGTCTTGGCTGAATTAGAGCACTGCTCAACTGTTAAAGCGTTTCTTGGGTGTGGCTCCATTTGGGTAATGTGTACTTCAGGGATGCTGCTCCTATTGTTAGCAGAAGGTGTCCATCATCCAGTTTAATGTCTTTTAGGCAAAAGCACAATATCAGTTCCATAAGGTGATTTTATGACACATATATTTAGAAAGATGGGGAGATTTTCAGGATCTATGTCAGATTGTGCAAGTATATTAGCCTGTCATTTTGTTAGGTAAGAGAACTGATTTGTTTAATACTGTGTGTTGTGTATGAGTTTATATATACTTTTGACAAAATTTAATTAATATTAAGTTGAAGGAATCTTCTTTTTGGCATCATAATAGCAAATAGTGTTTTAGCCTGATATTCACATTTCAATGGCATAGAATTATACACACCAATGACAACAAGGACAAAGGTCATAGAAAATTTTAAAAATTCTTTATTTTATATTTGATATATGCATTAGTATTTAAAAATACTGCCTCACCCCACCCCCTACCCAGCCAGTGTTTCTCAGTGGTTAAGCACCGACATATGAACCAGGAGGTCACAGTTTGATTATCTGTCAAGGCACATACCTGGGTTGTGGGCTAGATTCCCAGTGAGGGGCATGCAGGAGTCAGCTGATCAATGATTCTCTCTCATCCTTGGTGTTTCCATCTCTCTCTCCTTCTTCCTTCCTTTCTAAAATCAATAATAAAATATATTTTTAAAATATTCCACTCCAATTTTTTGTAAATGTAAATGTAATAAATGTTTTAGACATAATTCTTACTACTAATGACGATGATGATGATAACAGTAATTCTATCTAATAATAGACAAACATGGTAATTAACCATACCTCCACTACGCTTCCCATTGGCTAATCAGCAAGATATGCAAATTAACTGCCAACAAAGATGGCGGCCGGCAGCCACGCAGCTGAAGCAAACATGAGGCTTGCTTGCTCCAGTGATGGAGGAAGCCAAGGTTCCCCACCTGCCTTGGCCCAGCTCTGAGCTCTGGATGCAACAATGTTGCAATAATAGAAGCTAAACAAACCCCAGGTACCTGCTTTCAGCCAGCAACGGGCTCAGAGCTTAGAGCGCCAGTGATGGTAACAGAGTTTCAATTATAGAAGTTAAACAAACCCAGATATGTGTTTTCAGCAAGCCATGGCCTCAGAGCTGGAGCCAGCTCTCAGCTGCCAGTACAGCAGTGGTGGTGGGAACCTCTCCTGCCTCCTCAGCAGCACTAAGGATGTCTGAATGCAGCTTAGGTCTGCTCCCTGCTGGCAAGTGGACATCCTCTGAGGGCTGCCGGGCTGCCAGAGGGATGTCTGATTGCCATCTTAGGCCCAATCCCCCCAGGGCGTAGGCCAAAGCCAGCAAGTGGTCACCTCCAAGGGGTCCCAGACTGCGAAAGGGCACAGGCCGGGCTGAGGGATGCCCTACCCCTGAGTGCACAAAATTTTGTGCACCGGGCCTCTAGTCCTATATTATAAAAGCCTAATATGCAAATTGACCAAATGGCAGAACGACGAGTGGAACGACCAGTCACTATGATGTGCACTGGCCACCAGGGGGTAGATGCTCAACTCAGGACCTGCCTCCAGCCCACTGGCTCCAGGTCAGTCAAGGTGGGTGCAAGCAGCCCCCCACCCCCCAACCCTGATTGCCCTGCTGGTTGCCCCAAAGATTGGCCCTGGTTACCGGCCAGGCCTAAGGACCCTACCCGTGCAGGAATTTCATGCAGCAGGCCTCTAGTAGTAATAAAAAAGAATTCCATTTTCTCACCACTTTTCACAATATCCCTCCCTCCTAGGGACTGTCCTGGTTTTAACATTGAAAATCCTGTGGCAGAAACCCTGTAGCACAGGGCAAACCAGAAAGATTCATGTAGCTATTTGGTCTTCTTGGAAGTAATAATCTCCCTTTATTTTCACATGCATAATTTGCTATCCACATAATCTTATATTTGTTTCAAATGTTATATCATTCTATTAAATCTCCATTTTTAATGAGGAAC
>NW_006296540.1:2144052-2150709 GCF_000327345.1 Myotis davidii
TCTTTCCCATAATCCTTTTCTTCTTTCCTAAGTCGATCCACAGTTGTGGTTTGACCCTTCATTTTCTGAGGCACATCATTCTTTCCTCAGAAAAAGTGAAAAAAAGTATAACTACAAGTCATTTCATTAAAAAAAAAGAGAGAGAGAGAAATATTATACCCACAAAATGAGTGGATATTTTGGTTTGGCACAATATTTAAGGATGGAGATTTTTGCCTTCAGAATTTTGAAGACAATTATTTTCTAGACTCCATAGTTTCTATTAGGAAATCTGAAATCATTATAAGTATCTTATGTATGTGGCACTGTTCCCTCTGTTTAGAAGACTTTACAATCTTCCCTTTAGCACTGATATTTGGAAATTTCATGATAATTGGCCTTGGGGTTTGACTTTCTCATTGATTGTATCAGGCAGTCTGTAGATTTGTATACTTTATTCTAGAACTTTTCTTGGGTAATTACTTTCATTTATCTTGTCCATCTGTGCTTTCTGGAAACTTTTAGTCAGAAATTATTCATTTTAGATTGATTCTACAAGTAACTTTTACTTCATATTTTCCAACTGTACATATTTTCATTTTTTTCTAAAAAACTTTCTTAAATTTACCTTTATAACTTCTAGTTGAACTATTTTCTTACAATGCTTTAACTTGCAAAAGTTCTTTCTGTTTATTATTTTCCTTTTTATAGCATTTAAAAATTTTGCATGCATTAACACTTCATTGTGGAGAGTAAATATTTAAATGTTTTTAGAGTTATCTCTCTTTCCTTAAGACTGACATATCATTTCTCTATATTTTTCTCAGCCTTCATGTTGTAGTCTTTTCTCAAGTGTCAGGTGATGTTTACTTGTTCCTTTTTATACAAAATAGGAGCATTAAAAAATCAGTTTAGAAGCCCTTTGTATACTGATGAACCAAAGAATAAGGAACTAATTAATATGGTAATTGGGTGGGCAAGGGGCTTTTTTACTAGGGCACTCTTCCACAATATGAATGTGGACATATCATTGCTCTGAGGATTTTCAGATTATCTGGAGATGATGTTTCCAATAGCCCTCCCAGGGAAGAATTGACAGTCACTGTGGTTTAGGTTCCCAGCAGGGGCATATGTCTGACCACTTAATGTACAAATGTTCATTTTACTTCCTTGTTTTAAAGTATGTGCCTCACCTGCACCTTTCCTCATGTGTGCTGATTTTGAATGCTGTGCTTCTAAATTTCTCTAAGAGAATGCTTAAAAATTCTGCCTGTAGAGCAGACATGTAATTGCTGATATTCTTTGCATTGGTACAAGAAATGGGTGGTCATATATTCAGTGTAATTGTCTCTTTTTTCATTCCCACTCTTTACCTTTTGCTAGGTCTTATAAATCTCTGGAGTTTTTCAGGGAAAATCACTCGCATCCTCTTCTCCTGAATGTATGCTGTATCTTCTTCATAATTATAAAGTCAGTGACTGCTGTTTGATCTGCTTTCCATTTTTCTTTTTTCTTTTTTTGCAGTCAGTTGCCATATTATGTTCCATCTCTGTTGATTTATGCCAGTTTTATTTCTTTACCTTTCTTTTATAATGGGTTCTGGAAGAGATGGAGATAATCAGATGACCAATTGACCTCTTTTAAATGAATGGTGAAGATCCCATTGATTAAAACCCCTTCCCCGGCAGAAACGTGTATACTCGTTTTCACATAATGTTCTTTTTCAGTCGTCGACGAGTATACTAAGAAAATATGGTAAAAAAATATGGTTTATAGGAAGGCGAGTTACAAACTGTTTTCATAACCAGCATCAAAAATACTATATAGAACCAAAATAAAAAAAATTAGTCTGAAAAAGAAACGTTTTTAACAAAAAAATTGTTGGGGAAGGGGTTAAAAAATATCCTCAATAGTGCCAGAAGTAGCCATAGTTGATTTAGTAGAGACTGTTTCAGTCATTATATCAGTTACAACTGAGAGTACTTACTAGCAATTCATATTTACTACCCGTGCCTCAATGCCAAATAATTTATAGTGCCTTATAGCTTAGAGACACCTTTAGGGACATTTGGTTTTATTTCACTTGATTCTTACAACTCTGTGTAAAGGGGTGGACATATCCCACTAATCATTACATACACATCTCACTTTACAAATATGAAATCTAAGAATCAAGGATGTTAAATAGTTGACTCAACTTTACTCAACTAGTAGGTGCTGAAGAAAAGTCTAGTCAGTCTTTCTTTTCCAGTGTTCATCCCCCATGATGGCAAGTTGCAGAGGAATTTTGAAGCATTACTGTGAGTTTGATCTTGAACATTTTCCAGACTGCTTGAAGTCTTGTGATTCTTGCTATCACAATAGAATATGTTTTCTTCAAGAATTAAGTATTTAGAAAGTTATAGTAGCTCAGATGTTTTATTATTATAAATTCTGAAATAGAGGGAAATTTGCTTATTAAAAGGTTTTACTATAAATTGGATATCGATAATAGTCCTCATGTAAAACATGACTAAATCAAATGAAGTAGCTCTTTTCTATCCCTTGGTTTCTATTCATTTAGGCATCCAGTTTTAGAACAGTCTATCCTTTGACTCCATATTTCTCACTTCTCCTTCTCTCTGAAGCCCCGAGTTTCCAGTTGTATGGATTTGACCTCTTCTCTGTCATTCCTATTATGTCGATGGTAGCTTAGGTGCGTACCTAGACTTCTTTCCAATCACTTGCCTCCAATTAACAGTAAGCCCTGTGTGCCAGATTCATGTCCTCAGAGCACAGCTTTGTTCAAGCCACTGCCTCCTTTACACTTGCTGATTAGGGTCAACATTTTATACCACTTTTTCCTTTCATTCTTTTCATCATATTCTCTGAACAATTTTGAAACATCTTTCTGCATATTCCCATTCTTGAGCATTTGCACCAGTTTGTCTAATATCCCTTCCTCAATCCACACCCCAATACCTTAAAATGTCTTATTATCTTATTAAATTTGTATCATTATCCAGAAGCAATCACTCAGATTACCCCCTCTACAAAGTTCTTTCTTACTAAATTTTACCAGCTATATATAATATCTTTCATATGTAAAATCAGTTTGCAGTTTGTTTCTAGCCATACTGCTTAAAAATACAACATATTCTCTAGCAGATAACAGACTACCTTTGACAAGAAGTCAGAAAGAAATGCCCTGGCCCAGTGGTTCAGTGGTTGAAGCATCTGCCAACTCGCCAAAGGGTCGAGTACCTGGGTTGTAGGTTGATGTTTCTTTCTTTCTCTCTTTCCTTCCCTCGTCCCCTCCCTCCCTTCCACTCTCTCTGAAAAAAAAATCAATGGAAAAAAATATCATTGTGTGAAGATTAACAACAACAAAAACGTTAGAAGAAATTGAAATTATTTCTGTGAATACAGAGGAGGTCTTTTATTGTGTGGTATAAGTGAAACATGCTTTTAAAAAAGTGGAATTATAAGAATGTAGGCAGCTAATCTTTTGTCCATACATGTCAGTGCTTCGAGCTTCTTACTGCATTATTTTCAATGAATATAAAAGGAAGATTTTTGAAGAACAGAAGAGTGACATGGAGAGGAAAGGTTACGATAGATAAGAAAGGCCTAAAGAAAAAAGAAATTGTGAGCTTCCAGATGAAATATAGATAAGTGATCAGGAAAAATGCTTACCTGACATTTGTCAACTCCTTTCTGGGTTATAAAAGAACCTCAAAGGCTAGGACCTTACATTGTATTTTTCATATTTCCAAAGGTGCATTGTTTAAATTCTGGAAGATATAACCTTTATTTGCCATATTAATTTAGGAAGAATCCTTAAATTCCTTGCCTACTCAGATCACAACAATCTTAACTGATATGCTAGATTCTGCTTTTTCTGATCCTGCTGTCTTTCAAAATAAAAGTTTCATCTTTGCTCTGGATCTCCAAGAAGTTTACCAAAGAATATCTTCAGAAAGAGTCCAAACTATGGAGTGAAAGCTATGAATTGTTTCCTACTTAGTCATAGCAAACATAGTTGGATAACATGAACAATAAATGTTTAATGAGTTGAGAGTATAAGTTTCCAATTTTTCTTCAATATAAAAGAAGTTAGCCAATGTGGTTTGCAGAATTTTCTCTGTTCTGTTCTGGTCCTTATTCTTTTCTCTTCCTTCAGTGTCTGCCGAGTCCCTTGCATATTCCTAAACTGTATTTACCTAATAGAGTTTTTTGCTGACAGAAGACAAGGATAATTATAAGAAATTCTAAGGCATTTTCTAAAAACCTAAAGCTTGGAATCCATGAGGACTCTACTAATTGGTGATGCCTTTCGGAGCTTCTGGGCTATCACACCTCTCTGTCTAGAGATGAAATTATTCATTTTTCAGAATATGTCTCACACATGGAGACCCAAAAGTCCATCTATCACTGGTGAGAGCAAAGAGCAAGTTGTCAACTGTACTTTTGTGGAGCAAGTGTGGAAGAGGTAGTATATGTGATGGAACCTGTCGATGAGTACTGTGTGCAGCAGGTCAAGGAGTTTGATGGGAAGAACTCCAAGGAGGGCCTGGAGCTACATGAAGAGGAGAAGAAAATGGAAGAGAGCATGGCCAAGTTTGAGAACCTCTGCAAACTCATGAAAAAAATATTGGATAGGAAGGTTGAGAGGTGACAATCTCCAATGGGCTTGTCTTCACCCAGCTGCAATGTGACTAACAATGGAGCAGCTAACATGGAGCTCATCATTAAAGCCGCCCGCCCCCAAACACACACACACACACACACACACACACACACACACACACACACACACACACACACACACACACTTTGGGACAACTCTCCAATGGGCTACATGATGGCCAGAAAGCTCAACTACCCCAATTGTGGAGATTGTGGCAAAAGGTGGAGCAGACAAGGACAAGACTGTCAAAGACCTTGTGATGTTGCTACTTATAGTGTGTTGCTCTCTTCTTGCTTCTCACTTGAGGATCCACGGACCCACTCCAACTATATCCACCGCATGATGAAGCTAGGTCTAGGCACTGATGAAGATGAAGAGACAGCACAAGGACCTAGTGCTGCTGTTCCTGGTGGGATCCCCTCCCCTTGTGGGTGATGAGGGTGCCTCTTGTATGAAAAAGTAGGTTAGGAGTTTCTACCTGTAGACTTGTGACCTCTGTGTAGTGTCTTCATGGCTCCACCAGCAGCCTGAGTGGCTCTGACCTGCCTGGTTTCCTCTGCTGGTGTCTAGTGTTTTTGTTTGTTTGTTTGTTTTTTACTCTGTTGTCTACCTAAAGCAGGTTACAAGGGCCTCAAGCATTCTCTTGTCATATTTGAAATCAGGTTTGGATGTTGCGTATTGTGGGGGATTTTTTGTTGTTGTTTATTTTGTTCTGAAATTAAAGTATACAAAATAAAATAAGATGCAATTTTTTTGAAAAAATGAAAATAAAAAAGTGTACTAGTATATACCTTAATTGCTAACCATCATCTGAGCCTGTTGTAATACTGTATTGAATACTGGAAATTTGTTAAGAGTGTAGATTTCAGGTGTTCTCATCACAATAAAAAAGGAGATATGTTAATTAGCTAGAACATAGTAATCATTTCACTATGTATATAGATATCAAAGCATCAGATTATACACTTGTTTTCCTTTTTCAAATTAAATGTATTAGGGTGACATTGGTTAATAAGATTATATAGGTTTCAGTTATATGATACCTATATCTGTGTCTTGTAATGTGTGCCCATCACCCAAAGTCAAATTTTCTTCTCTCTGAATATATTTGACTCCCTTTACCCTTAATATCCCCTTCTTCATTCCCTCTGTGACCACTATATTGTTGTCTCTGTCTATGAGTTTTGCTTATTTGTTTTTCTTGTTTGTTCATTTGTTGCTTTCAGTTTTATATCCCACATATGAATGAAATCATATCGTTCTTAGCTTTTTCTGTCAGACATATTGTACATACATATTATTCTCAGGATCCATCCATGTTGTTGCAAATGGCAGGATTTCATCTTTTCTTATAGATGAGTAGATTGCATTGAATATATCTACCACATCATCTTTATCCAGTCATCTATCTAAGAACACTTCAGTTGTTTCCATGTCTTGGCCACTCTGAATAATACTGCAATGAACATAGGGGTACATACTAGTTTTGCAAATAAATGTTTTCAAATCTTTCAGGTAGATACACAGAAGACATGTTGCTGGGTCACCTGGCAACTCTATTCTTAATTTTTTTTGAGGAGCCTCCATAATGTTTCCTATAGTGGCTGTACCAATTTAATTCCCATTAACAGTGAATGATGGTTCCTTTTTATCCACAATATATACTTTAAATATATATAATTTTTATTAGTAAAAAAGAGGACATTATTTTACTATTCTCCATTGGTGAAATGATAGAATTTCTGACTGAGGACTGGCCTTAAAATGTCCTTGTGGAAGAGAACATTACACATACAGTGTGACACCATTAAACAATTTCCTTTGATCAACTACTCAAGAGTTTATTTAAACCATCTCATATCCACTTCCACTCAACTTAGATACAAATAATAGTCAATACATTTTACTTAAAAAGTATTACAATGGATAAGGCTAGGGATTTTGACTAGAATTTTACTAGAATGTGTCCATATGTATAAAATAGCTACTTTTAAAAAAATCTTTGGAAT
>NW_006296540.1:2151460-2180001 GCF_000327345.1 Myotis davidii
ATATATATCCTAACATAGTGCCATTTTGTACATATAATAATCTTTTTTCCTCTATTTTCTTCCAGTCTGTTATGCTCTCTTACCCTTTGGATTTATTTTAAGAGAGGAACTTCAGGGAAGTTGTAGTTTTCTATTATAGAATTCAGTGAAATGCATGTATTTCATGTAATAACAAGCAACTTCCTGGAAGAGAGATGTGCCTTTTTGTAATGGATTGTGCCATCTGGCCATCAGCAGGCCAGTCAGCAAGGCAGAGAAAAACACTGGGCTCTTCATAGCCAGAAAATGATGCACATGCTTTTAGGGGCTGAGCCTCCTGTTTCTCTATACAATTGTGCACAACAAGGAAGACAAGGAGTAAATTGATCTTAATTCGTCTTTCTAAACCATAAAGTGTGTGCTCTTCTGCTGAACTTATATCCTGTATTCTCTCCTGAATAAGATCTTATTTTGAGCCTCAGGATAGCGTGCCTTCTATGGTTGATTATTCTATATGTGTTCTAATTATTTGCTACTCCAATGGTGAGGGTTGAAAGTTTCTGGCATGGGAAGTTTAATTATTGTTTAATGGGTATGGAGTTTCAGTTTTGCAAGATGAACAAAAAAGTCTGAAGATGGATAGATGGTTCTACCATATTGTACTTAATGCTAATGTATTGTACTTAATGTTACTGTATTGTATACTTAACATGGATAAAATGGTAAATTTTATTTTACATTTTTTACCAATTTAAAAATTTTTATTCTGTAAATTTTGTTATACATACTTTAGCATAATAAAAAATAACTTTCGGATTAGTAAAACCTAGGAAATAATACTATTCTCTAAAAAGGGCACTCCAATGGGCTGAACTCCTATGTTCTTCTAAGATCATGGGTGGAAAACATTCACACATAGATTTTCTCCAACTCTCTATTGAACAGAGTAAGCATTGTTTTGCCCTTCAAACCATGAATCTGCTAACCACAAAAGTGCTTTGGGTCTCTCTCTCTCTCTCTCTCTCTCTCTCTCTCTCCCTCTCCCTCTCCCTCTCCCTCTCCCTCTCTCTCTCTGTCTTCTGAATCAGAAATCAGAAAGCAGGGATCTAAGATAGCAATGGAGTAGGTAGATGTTGCACTCACCTTCTCCTAGGACCAAACTAAATTTACAACTAAAATATAGAGCTATCAACATGAATAATCAACAAAAGACTAGCTGAAGAGAAGTCTTATAACCAAGGATTTACAGAAGAAGCCACTTCAACACTGGTACAAAGGGTGGGGATGTGAAAATGGCTGGCCGTGCTTCCATGGGTGCAGCTGAGAAGTGTGGGGTCTGAACCCCACGCTGGGTGGCACAGTGCAGAGCAACAGAGTTGAGAAGAGCTGCCCACATAACATCTAGCTGTGAAAATCAGCAGGGATTCTGTCCATCAGGGAGAGACAGGAGTCTGTTAGTGACATGGGTGCCCTCTTGCAGGGCCAACAAACAGGTGGAGGGAGAACAAAGCAGACTAGGATTGCCTAAGGAAAAACTGGCATTTTTGGCTCTGGAGAGAGAGCTAAAGGAACAGTTTCCAGGATCCCTGAACTGAGTTATTTTCTCACACCACAGATGCCTTCTTTTTTGAGTGGGGCATTCCCTTCCATATAGCATCAGCCTTGGGGAATGCAATAGCTCCACCCTCTGGATGCCCTATTGCCCCACCCTGCAGAGCTTGAGCCCTGCTGAGAAGTCAGCTGCCTGGGTAGGGGTATAGAGGTCTGGGCAGACTCAGGGGGTGTCAGTGACTGAATTGTGTGGCTTTTGGGAGGCGACTATTTCCCCTCCTTTCACATGAACCTGAGATCCACTAGTCCCAATCTCTGGGCTCTCAATGGCCCCACCGTACAAACTCTTGTTGGTTACACCTACTGAGGTCTGGGAAGAATCCAGGACAGACTAAGTTGTGTGGCTCTGTGGAGGAGGCCATCCCTCCACCTGCCCCCAAGGCTGACAGACACCACCCCTTCACAGGAGTTCCATGAGCCCCATCCTATTGACTCCCTGCCCTGCTGACATCCAGCTCCAAGTGGAATCTGAATTGTGGGGCTCTAGGACAGGGGACATTTTTTCCTCACATGAATGATCATGCAGAGCCCTCCCTTCACACAGCCAAATTTTGGTGTGTTTGGGCCTGATGACCTCTGCAGGCCTCACCCTGATGAATCCCTGAGGCCGTGCCACGTCACATAGGTATTCAAGCACCCACTGGGTGGCAGCTAGACTTGGTATACCTTGGGGCATTTGCTGAATGGCCTCAAACCCATTTTTGACACTGAGTTTGAACCTGTACTGATATGGAGAGTACCACTTGCTCCTACCTGCTTACTTCACTAAAAGCCTGCTTCATGCAACTTGAGAGCTGTAAGAAGATGTGTCCGTGACTGAGCTTAATAGGCAACCAGCAGGCAGACACAGGTGGAGACAGATCACAGTGTATCTTGGGACTTTTGCTGACCTGCCCCTGGGCCAAGTTAGTAAAAGCCAGCCTTGGTGTACAGCTTGATCCTTCCCAAGCACACTCAGGCCTGACACAGGCAGCCATAGCCTGTGGATCACTTTGCAGCTCCAAACAGGTTTCCTGAGGCAAGTCACAGGCAGTGTCTGACATTGGCCTTCACCAAAGTCCCTTCCAGAGGCCCCCAAACCAGCGTACTCAGTGGTGAGCTTCAAACAACATCAGAGCAGGATCCAATAAGCTTCACAAGTGGTAAATCCTAAGGCAGATGTCAGCAGGCACCAAACTTTGCTCCAGTGAATTTCGCTTCATGCAGTCAGCACATGCACAGTAGCTCACACACTCTGGTCAGGGCTGATCCTCATAGTCTGTCAGCTGGAGACTTGATACCAGGCATGAACAGGCCAATAGCAATCAAGACTCAATTACAACAGAAGTGCCCACATAACCCAAAGGGCCCACACCAAGATACATCATAATTAAAATGGCAAAGGCAAAAAACAGAGAGAATCTTAAAAGCAGCAAGAGAAAGACAGTAGTTACCTACAAAGGCATACCCATAGGACTGAGAGATGATTTTTCAACAGAAACACTTAACACAAGAAAGGATTGGCATGAAATATTTAAAGTGATGAAAAGTAATGATGTATAATTAAGACTACTTTTCCCAGCAAGTCATTAATTTAAAATTGAAGGAGAAGTAAAGAGCTTCCCAGAAAAGAAAAACTGAAGGAGTTCATTTCCACCAAACCAGTACCACGAGAAATGTTAAAGGATCTTTTTTTTAAGAGAAAGAAGATAAAAAAACAATAAACAAACAAACAGACAAACAAAAACAGCAGAACATAGTTAAAAGAATAAAATGACAATAAATACTTATCAAGATTCACTTTAAATGTAAATGGCTAAAATGCCCAATCAAAAGACATAGGGTAGCTGAATGGATAAGAAAACTAGACCCATATCAATGCTGTCTATAAGAGACTCAACCCAGAACAAAAGCTACACACAGACTAAAATTAAAGCAATGGGAAAGGTATTTCATGCAAATGGAAATGAACAGAAAGCTGGGGTAGCTATACCTATATTTGACAAAATAAACTTTAAAATAAAGCCCATAGTAAGAGACAAAGTTTGGATATTCTAATTCATTTAGCCTTTTCCAATTTAGTTCCCAAACAATGCTAGCATTTTTTTTGAACCCAAAATGTTTATCTGGTTTCCACACCCAGTATTAAAGTGGTCACTACTAACAATCTTCTTTTTCATTTTGCTTCACATTCTTTGGTTTTCTTTCATTATGTGGCCCCTGGGACATTGCACTTGTGTTTGCCTCTGCCTGAAAATTATTCTGTGAGACTCCTGCAAATCTGCCTCTTACTCATGCTTTAGCTTTCAGCTCAATTCTTACTTTCTCAGAAAAGACGTCCCTTCTCCACCTAATCTCAAATAGTTTTTGCTTTCCCAGTCTTCTATATTGCATTCTTTTGCCTTTATACGTTACTTTTAATTATCTGAAATCTTCTGTTATATGAATTCCCTCTAAGCCTAGGCAAAAAAAAAAAAAAATGAGTTATTCTAGCTGCTTTTTAAGGAATCTCATTTACCCTATCTTTTCTAGAACATCCATTCTTCTAACCAAAGCATTATGGGACTGCTATTTGCAGAGGTTTAGACATTATACTCACAAATTACCCAAGATGGTTTTCTTAAGCACATCATCTCATTGGCTCATGTGAAGCTTCTGTTCCACTAAGGTTTTTTGTGAGTTGTTACAAAGACTGTTCTCTAAATTTCAATAGATATTCAGTTAGTTTTTAAACAAATTTAAATGAGGAACTTCATATTTAAGTGCTTCAGAATTTAAAAAACTATATTTAGCTATGCCTTTATTAATGTCATTGTCAAACTTTCCATCTACTGAGAGAGCAAACAATAAGGGTAACCTTTAGCTCATATTCCGTTTGCATTCCTACTTATTGAGCATACCTCATTCACTTTAACTCCCCTGTGCCATTGTATTTCTTGAATCTAGAAAACCTGTATAATACTAATAGCAGAATGCATTTTGAGTGACTTGGGGAAATGTTTTTATAATCTTTTATTAAAGGGGGGGAATAGAATAGCGTTATTCCATGTGAGTGGCAAATTACTTGTATTACGTGCAAGAAAAATGGCTAATATGAACTTGGTGGAATGCTCTTTAACTATTTATGAATAAGAGTTGCTGTTAATATATTAGATATGGTTTGTCTTCCAACCCAACGCCATGGAATCACAGGCAGCATAATCCTATTGTCATTTCCCTCAGCACCACATAGCTGTTGTTTTTTTTCTGATATTGTAGAGAACTTCATAATTATTCATTTCCTGCCATTGAGAGAGTTGGTGTGTAATTACACAGTTCAAATATAATAGTGCTGGTTACTATTCAAATACATGGAGCTACATGGGATTAAAATGTACTTAACACTAATTACATAGAAATGTGATGGTACCTATTACTGATTTATTTTGAATATGAAGTGTTCAGGTAGAATCTACCCCATTTGTGTATGAAGGTAGTGTCTACTCCTGAATGCAACATTGCCCAACCATTCAGTTGGAGTAATGCTCTTGATATTTTAACACCTACTTTATAAAAATTATACAAGGAAATACATGAAATTCACAATGAGCTAATTTTTGGTAAATAGCTTATATTTATTATGTATTATGGAGTTAACTGATTTTTTTTTTAATTTAGCCAGAACCATCCGGTAATCTCATTGATGAACACCAGATGGCACTGCATTGAATAGCATTGCTTTTTCAATTGCCAACGAAAGCTGGAAGCGTTTTTGGAGGTGAACTGCATGTTAGATAGAATCTTGTCTAGTCCCTCATTCTGCAAGGGAAAGTACCCAGACTCAGAAAGCTTATCTCTGTTTCCTCAAGACCAAGTTAGAGATAACTGTCTGACCCTACATTCAAACCCCGTGGGTTTTAAAACACACCATCCTAGCTTTCCATGTGATTATGCTTTTATCACATTAAAAAAAAAAAAAGAGTAGCTCAAGGATAATGGTCAAATTTTAAATGCTAGATGTGACACGAGGCAAGTCACTTAGCCATTTCACACTTAGTTTTCTTTGTGGAAAAGAAAGGATTAAAAACGTATCCATCTTATAGTTTTAAGGTGATTAAATAAAAGATCTATGAAATAGTACAAGTAGTACAAAATTTGCTACATAACAAATACTCTAGACATATAGGTCCCCTCGTGATTTTAAGGCACTATATGTATGTCATCATTTTTATAACCCAAAAGCCTTTATTACAAACTTAATTTTTCTTTGCTCTGTTTGAACATGGGCAGCCTTTTGCTATCTAGAGGCTCAAAGATCTGTAGACAAACAGCAGAATGCAAGCACTCCAAATAATCACACGGGCCAGTGACATGGAAGAGGGCTGTGTCTTTGTGCCCTGGTCGCAGCAGGCTAGGGGGCATTGCAAGTCTAATGGGTTCTCAAGAGGGCTACTTGAACTTCTCAGGACTGGACTTTTAGACTCTTCACCGTTTGAATCTTTTCAGTCCTCTTGCACCTCATCCAGCCCACGCACTCTTACATTCTACAATGTGACCACGTGCTGCAACTTCTCTATTAGAGCTTCTGCTTTGGATTTTGGTGTGATATGCATTCAGAGTCTAGTGTTTGCCAATAATTAGCTCTGTATCTTTAGATGGGCTCCTTTTCCTATTATGGCCACAACTTATGTATGTGTAAAATGAAGGGCTAGACTAGTTATACGGTTTCTATTTGAAATCCTATAGTTCTATGAATTATTTTTCTTTTTAATCTTACCTGACACATGCCTGTAATATACCTGAACTCACAAATCTGGTATACTTGTTTCTCCTGAGGGGTCTCCTAGCCCCTAAATAGCTGTATCCTTTGTTCTTACCTAGTAGACTTTGTTTAGTTCTCTCCTGCAGAGACAGTGACATGTAGTCAATTAGATGCTAACAAACATGACGCAAGCAGAGGCTTAATAAGTACGTTCCCAGTGGACTTATCTTTCAGAATCTTTTCTCTAGCAAGCGTTAGATCGCCATGCAGAGAAGCTCACACTAGCCTTGTGGGGAAATGCCAGAGAACCCAGAAAATAGCCAGAATTCAAACATAAGACATGTGCTTCATTCAGGCTATCCCACCCATCTCCAACTACTTAATCACCCCCAACGGAGGCCACCAACATTATGATGTTGCTCCAATCGTGTCCAGACAAATCTCCAACCAATAATTGTGAGCAAAGAAATCAGCTGATGTTTTTCAGCTATTAAGCTGTGGGGTGGTTTGTTATATTGCTAGATAATTGAAACATTATATTACATTCTGAATTGGCTTTAGCTTAACCTCCCTAAGTCTTAATTTTATTATCTATAAATGGTACATGTTAATGGTACCAATGGCACAGGATTAGTATTATTAAATGAGCTAATACAAGAATAAGGATTAAGACAGTGATAGCTACAGAGGATCTCAGTATATGATAGTGGTTATTATTTTTTAAAAAGTCATTATTTGATAGATTTTTGTCCCCAAATATCATTTAAATAAAATGAAGGATTGAGTATAAGGGGGTTAGTGAAATAATTGTAGTACACCTGCACAGGTGGTGACTGGGAAATCTAGGGTAGCTGCCGTGGCCCAAATGTGCCCCAGTTCCAGGCGCTGTTTAGTGTAGTCTGGTGATGTTTTTTAGCTGTAGCTTAAATAACGACAGGGATAATTCTGAGTCTGGGACTTTCAGGAACTTTCTGATTGGTTGATACATTTTTCTAGCGCTTTTTTCGGGGAGACTAAACTAAGAGATTACTGGTGAAACAAGGACCCACAATTTCCCTCCTTGCTTTATGACATGGGGTACCTGATTCTCAGCCTGATTTCCCCTCCTCTTGTTATGTCACTATCCCTTCCCATGTAATTCCTTTACACCAACCACATTCCCATCAGTTAGAAGAACCTTAGTCTGCATCCTTTTGAGAGCTTAGTTTAGGTGAAAGAAAGAGCATGATGGCCAATAGCAAATCACACTTTATCCAAATTTGTCTTATTGCAGGTTATGTTGTCATGGTATTTTTCTGTGTTACAAATGCTTTACCAGCATTATCATGATAACATGCAATAAAAGGTATGCATTACCATCATATCATATTAACAATTTCATATTAAGTGAAGTTAAGTCATATCCTTAAAAAAGCATTATTAAAAAGAGCTGAACTAGAGCAAATCATTATTTATCACTGATAAAAATTTCCTCTTCTGTACAGTGGAGGTAATTGTACATACCTCCTATGGTGATAATGAGGAATATTAGTAATAATACATGCAAATAGGCTATGATAGTGCCTGGTATAGAACTATTAATATATAACCTTATCCCACTCTGAACAGTACCCCCATCAGAACTCCAGGACCCCATTTACATTACTGTGTCTACATGAAATACTTCCATGATCCAAGACCATGAAAATACCCTATATGGATATTTTTGGCCATTTAGCTCCCTGCAATGCATATCTAGATTCCCTAATTTATATACAATAAAATAAATATTTAAATTTTTATTTTCTGAGTTGGATGTTAAATTCCTGAGCTGGATATCTCTTTTGCTGCAAACACCTTGCTCTAGAGTTCACCAAGTCTCCTGGGCATTGCCACCGCTCTATAGATCATTCCTGAGTTACTTTATTCCTACAGTAAATTAGATTGAAAGACTACTAGCACTGCTCAGTACACCCATGAGACAGTTGTAACTTGATCAGGGTCATGCAGCCAATCAGTAATGGAGGGAAGCAGAGGTAAGAAACCTCAGGGCAGAGTATTATTGGACCAATGATAAGCTGCTATTTGATCCTCAGGGGAAGTAGGACATAGAGCAGGTATTGAGATGAGTAATACGATGCACTTGCCTAAATCATGTCACTGAGCATCTCTTAGGAAACCGAGTATCATAGACAATGGTGTCATGTAATAGTGAAATTGAAGACGCATCGCTGAAGTGATTCTTTCCTTGTTTCTTTCTTTCCTCTGTGTCTGAGTAGCCATTCTGTGGTTAACTTGAATTAAGAGAAGGAGCAAAGACCAAAGTCCTGACAGGTTAGTCCAGGGATATTCCTATATTATATGTATGCTTCTAGAGTATTATACACTTATAAAAACTCTGAGAGTTAGACTTTAATATCCTATACTATGGTCATTTCACAATATTCAAACTCCCTTTTTAATAATTCTGTTGGCAAGTATTTAATCTCTACCTAAGCACCGTTCTTGTCATGAAACTCTTACCTCACAGGTAGCCCACTTATTTCTTTAAAATTTTCTGGCTCAGTAGATGGCTTACTATTCTTCAATTCTAGCAATTTGTTCCTCTTTTATTATCTTCTGTGTCATTAATGGATCATCAGATATTTGAATCATAGAATCATAACTTTTCTTTGTCTTCACTATTCTCCATGTCTTCTAATCCCAAGGGGAAGCATCTACAGTTCTTCCAATAATTTATTTCTCTTGTCTCATGGTTTTGAATTCCCTCATTAGAGTGAATAAATGTATTCAGGAAAAGGAAATAACCCATCGATTTGGAGTCAGATATGGCTCTATTTTCAGCCATAATGATGTATCTGTGATTTGAGACAAGTTACTTAAATTCCATGCCTCTGTTTCCAACTGGCTTGCTTCTATATTTGAATCTGGTCAATTACATCATAGGATTGATGGATTAACAACTTTTACCAACTAAATACCCTAGATTTTTTTTTCTATGTTTTTGTGCTTAGCTCTGAACTTTTCACCTTGTACTTACACAAATTGGTGTGCAGAACTAAATGCAGTTTATTGGTGTGTTTTTTTCTTTTTAACTTTACTCAAGTTTCAATGTAATAGACTCACCCCATTCTTACAGAAACACAGAGATTGAAAAATTATTCAGGTAATTCTGACCATATATCCATAGGACATTGGCTTATATTTTATCAGGGGCTATGTGGCAGGCTGGCTCAATTGCTTGACCAAGGCCATGGAAACTAATTGCATTCCTTGGGTAGGTACCTGTGGAAGTCTGTGCACTATCCCTGGCTAGCCTTCCTAAAATGTGCAATGATGCTGTGTCTTATTAATAATTTAGGGAATATTTCATATTGATGTGAAAAGAACAAATGTTTTTTAATAACAGGTTACTTGTTTGAGTTTATCAGCATAGTCCTTGCTATTAAAATGGCAATTTCAAGGAGAGTGGTTCAAGATATTGAAAGCATTATAGGAAGATCCTGAACTCACCTCCTCCCACAGATACAACAATTCTACAACTATATGTGGAATAATTTATCGGAAAACTGGATGAACAGTGACTCCACAATAAAAGATAAAGGGTAGCATCTTAGATGGGTAGGAGAGGTAGAGACACAGTCACAACAAAAACAAACAGACAAACAAACAAAAAACAAAACTCCCAAACACCTCTGGTGTAGAGAGCCACAATTTGGAGGGATCACAAAAATATGAAACTTTTCCCTCAGGAACAAAGGGCTTATGCTCTAAATCAGGCACCCCGACCCTTAGATCTTGCACAGGAGATAGGTGCCCCTAAAATGCCTGGCTTTGAAAACCAAAGAGGATTACATTTAGGAAATAATAGACCTGAAAGGAAAGGAGAACCTGTCCTAAGGGGCTCTTGTCTAGAATCACTCACCCTGGGACCCATAACAAAAACACAATTTTGAAAAGTGCCTACACATATGGCAAGGAAACCCACTTACTAATTTTAAATGATCTGCCAGAGAGCCAGGAAACAGTTGGGCTCTCTCAAAAACACTGATGGGTGCCAGTTTTGTAATCTCATTCTACCTTACCAACGTCAGCTGGCCATACTGTTACAGAACTCCCTCTCTAATCTGCTAGATTCAATGAGAGCACCTCACTAAGAGTCTCCCCACATGCATGCCTCAGCTGCACATCACAAAGCCAGGCTGAGAGAGAGCCCTACTCACAGCTGGGCCATGCCACAATTGTGCACTAAATAGCCAGGCCAGGCAAGAGTCCTCTCACCATCTGACCATGCCACAGCTATAATCATGTACCACAGAGCCAGGTCAGGCAAGAGCCACACCCACCTGCACACTGCAGCTAGGGCACACCAAGTAGGAAAGCAGGTAAGCCCACACAAGAAACATTCCTTAAGTGCCAAGCCCTACTAGATGGGAATTGTGCTTTGGTGTCACATATGAATGTCTCCTACACAGGATCTCTCTTTCAAGATTAGGAGACATAGTCAATTTGCCTAATACCTAGAAACAAACACAGGAAGCCTGGCAAAATGAGGATAGAAAGGAATGTGTAGCAAATGAAAAAAAGACAAAATCTCAGAAAAAGACTTTAATGAAGTGAAGACAAACAATCCACCTAATAAAGAGTTCAAACTAATGGTTATAAAGATACTCAACAAACTCAAGAGAATAATGGGTGAGCATAGTGAGATTTTCAACAAAGAGATAGAAAAATATAAGGAAGTTCCATATAGAATTTAAAGAACTAAGGAATACAATATCTTAACATCAAAACAACACTAACGGAGTTCAATAACTGCTTGGATGAAGCAGAAGTGTGGGTCACTGAGCTTAAAGTCAAAACGATGGAACTCACAACCTCATGAAACAAGAAAAATCTCAAATAAACCATCTAATCTTACACCTAAAGGAAGAACAAACAAAGCCCAAAATTAGTAGAAAAGAGAAAATAATAAAGATCAGAGTGGAAATAAATGAAATAGAGATTTAAAAGAATACTGAAAATGTCAATAAAACTACTATCTGGTTCATTGAAAATATAAGAAAATTTGACAAATCCTTAGACTAACCAAGAAAAAAACAGAGAGGGCTCAAATAAACAAAATTAGAAAGGAAATGAGAAAAGTTACACCTGAGACTGTAGAAATACCAGGTATTATAAGAGACTAGAGGTCTGGTGCATGAAATTCATGCATAGGTAGGGTCCCTAGGCCTGGCCAGCGATCAGGGCCAATCTGGGCCTTCCTTCCCCTGTTGCTGGCTGTTGGCCAGGGCATTCCTTTGTTCCATGCAGCCCCATGTGGTCAGTGCATGTCATAGCGAGCATTCAGACTCCCGGTGGGTTGAACTCTCTAGGGGACAATTTGCATATTAGCCTTTTATTATACAGGATTACTATGAAACATTAAATCCCATCAAATGGGACAATCTGTATTTGTTTCCTGTGGCTGCCCTACAAATTACTACAAACTGGTGGCCAAAACAGAAATGTCTTTTCTTACAGATGGCTCAAATCAGTATGTCAGCAAGGCCAAGTTCCTCTGAAGCCCCTGGGGGAGAATCCTTCCTTGCCTCTGATGGATTTTTTAAAAATTTAATTCTTTATTGTTTAAGGTATTACATATGACTCCTTTTTCTCCCATTGACCTCTCCCAGTCATTCCCAGTGCTCCAGCACATACCCTTACCCCCTCACTGGTTGTCTATGGCAGCGGTTCTCAACCTGTGGGTTGCGACCCCTTTACATATTGTTTTTGTGATTAATCACTATGCTTTAATTATGTTCAATTTGTAACAATGAAAATACATCCTGCATATCAGATATTTACATTATTATTCATAACAGTAGCAAAATTAAAGTTATGAAGTAGCAACGAAAATAATTTTATGATTGGGGTCACCACAACATGAGGAACTGTATTAAAGGGCCATGGCATTAGGAAGGTTGAGAACCACTGGTGTAGAGCGATTGGGGCCGGCACCAGCAGCGAATGTGAGCAGGGCTGGCATTGGGGGTTGCAATCCTGAGAAAGAAGAACAAAGTTGGAGGGATCACAATACCAGATATCAAGCTATATTACAAAGCCACTGTTCTCAAAACTGCCTGGTACTGGCACAAGCACAGACATATAGACCAATGGAACCGAACAGAGAACTCAGAAATCAACCCAAGCCATATGCTCAATTAATATTTGACAAAGGAGACGAGCATACAATGGGTCCAGACAGTCTCTTCAATAAATGGTGTTGGGAAAATTGGACAGATACGTGCAAAAAAGTGAAACTAGACCACCCATTTACACCATTCACAAAAATAAACTCGAAATGGATAAAGGACTTAAAAATAAATGTGAAACCATAAAAATCTTAGAAGAATCCCTAGGCAGCAAAATATCAAACATATGTTGTAGCAATATCTTTACCCTTACAACTCCTGGGACAATGGAAACTAAGGAGAAAATAAACAAATGAAACTACATCAAAATAAAAAGCCTCTTCTAGTTTCTTGTGGTTTCGGTGTTCCGTGGCTTGTGCCTCCAGGTATTCCTTGGCTTTCTGCACTTACCTTCCCATGGCTTTTTCCTCTTCTTCATGCATGTTTTTTTCTCCTGGTGTCTTTTACAAAGTCACTTGTCTTTGAAGTTAGTACCTACCTGGATAATCCGGGATGAGGTCATCTGGATATCCTTAGGTTAATAACATCGGAAAGACCCTTTTCCCAGATAATGTCACATTCCCAGGTTCCAGGATATGGATATAACTTTTGGGGGCCACCATTAAACTCACTTCTGCACATAACAACAGAACATTAAAATGCAGGAGACAAAAACAGATAGGACTGAAATGAAAAATAGACAATATTATAGCTGTAAAGTTTAACCTCTTTCAGTAAAAAGGCAGAAAAGCCGAAGGGATATAAATGACCTAAGAGCATAATACATCAACTGAGAAATAACCTTAGTCTCAGGGGTCTAAGGAGACATGACTACTACATGTATCCTCACAGGATCTTAGAAAAGAAAAAAGGACATTAGTAACAACTGAATAAATCTGAACAAAGCGTGCACTTTAGTTAATAAGTGAAATCGTTCCTTACTTTTGATAAATATGTGATACTAATATAAGGTGTTGACAATCGTGTAAACTTAGTTCAAGTTATACAGGGACTCTCTGTACTTATCCTTGAAATTTTTCTGTAAATCTATAACTATTCTAAAGTGAAATATTTAATTAAAAATCTCCTATTGCTTTAGTGTAATAATAAACATAAACTGTTATTAAAAATTTGGAAACAATTAGACTTGTTATAACCTATACAGTAGTTGAAAAATAGTAACATATTTGAGTTTCAATGCCTGTATGTGAAGTGCATACCTTCCAGTTTACCTTAGTCCCTCTTTTCTCATTACCTTAAGTATAGTCTCTCTCACACATTTATGCCACATGTCGAGCTTCTTCAGGCATATGGTATATAGCAGCTTCAAAATCATTTTGTACAGATCATTAAAATCTTGTCATAAAAATATTTTAATTTGAAGCTTTAAGAATGGACAAGGAGAATCGAAACAGAATCTCTGTCTTAAATTAGCCCACCAAAGCCATTTCCACCAGATAATATGATGTACTGATATCTGCAAAGGACTTTGTAGATCCTAGCATGCAGTAATTATTCAAAAAGTGCTGACTGGCTTTCAATTCTGATGGACAGTAACTCTATAGCATAGACTAAGGAATGCAGAATTAGGGAAGGAAGAACAGAACCTGTGAAAACAGCTGAGGAAATTGAAAATATAGGGTATTTTTGACAGGAACAGAGAGTTGTTAAGTTCTGCTAGCACAGATTTGTGAAATATTTGCAAAGTAATTATTATAACTTCTTGTATCACCTAGAAAATGTTGAGAACAATGATAGGGACAATAGTTTTTTTAAAATTAAAATTTATTGGGTGACATTGGTTAATAAAATTTTAAATGTACATAGTGTACATTTCTATGACACATGATCTGTATGTTGCATTATGTGCCCATCACCCAAAGCCAAATCATCTTCCATCACCATGTATTTGGTCCTTTACTACTGCTCCTCCCCCTCCCCTCTGGTAACCACCGCACTGTTGTCTGTGTCTATGAGTGTCTGTTTCATATCCCGCATACGAGTGAAATCATTCGGTTCTTAGCTTTTTCTGAATGACTTATTTCGCTTAGCATAATATGCTCAAGGTCCATCTGTGTTGCAATCTTCTTCATCACCATATCTGACCCCCTTTACCCATTACTCCTCCCCACCCCCCTTCCTTCTGGTAACCACCATACTAGTGTGTCTATGAGATTTTGTTTGTTTGTTTTTCTTGTCTGTTCACTTATTGCTTTCAGTTTTATATCCTACAGATGAGTGAAATCATATGGTTTATAAAATATTTAACTGGTTTAACTTTAGGAACAGTCCTAAATAGAATATTTTAGGGGTGTCACTATAGATTCTGGCTTCATCCAAGAAGTTGGCAGTTTGCTTGAATGTTGCCATGGGTACAGATGTCAGATTACATAACTGTTCTATTTTGAAATGTGTTTCTGTATGTGTATATGTTAGCATAATGCTCTTTTTATGAAAATAATAGGCCTTCTGGAACCCACTTACCTTGGACATCTCTCTCCATTTTATTATATTTTTCATTAATTTATTTGAAACTATAAGGAAATGGATAACAAAATTTAATGTCTACTAATGATTCAAAAAGTAACTATTTAATTTTTAACTCAGTCCATGTATTTTTCATCATAAAATAAATCCTAAAATATTTACCTATCCAAATATTCAATTTTTTTCAAATTTCCCTTGTGATCCATACATGCCCTTGACTCTTTTCTCTACTGTTGGAATGAAAATGATGTGGTTTTAAAAGACAAGTAACAATGGAAGGAAAAAAATAATTCTACATTCCTGAGAAAGAAATCAAATTTTATTCAAAATCTTCTCCAATAGTACCTTCTTTCCTCCAAGTCCTTCAAAAGGTTAAAAGGGAAAATCAAAAGAGATTCTGTTTCCCTGTAAGGCAGTCCAAACTAAGAAATCCCAGCCCTACTAGTTCTTCCTCTCTTTCTTTTTTCTTGGGATTTCACTAGTCCTAGCCATCTTAAAATGGACTGGTTCCTGAGAGACCTAGCAGGAATAGAAAAAAAAAGATTTTCTGATAAATAAAAAATGATACTCTCTAGGTACAACGATTATGTAAATAACTGATTACAGTGTGATGGAATAAGTTCTCCATCAGTCTGTGGGAGCCCAGGGAGGAAATGGTTAACTACATAGATCTGTGATGGCGAACCTTTTGAGCTCGGCGTGTCAGCATTTTGAAAAACACTAACTTAACTCTGGTGCCGTGTCACATATAGAAATTTGTTGATATTTACAACCATAATAAAACAAATATTTATATTTTTGATATTTATTTTATATATTTAAATGCCTTTTAACAAAGAAAAATCAACCAAAAAAATGAGTTCCTGTGTCACCTCTGACACACGTGTCATAGGTTCATCATCATTGACATAGATGAATGGAATAGATATTAAGAAAACACTATAGGAAAAATATATTGCAATCGGTTTATAAAAGTAAATAAAAATGACATATTACAAGTGAGAAAGATGATGTGCCAGACTCAGAGAAGAACTTGAACAAAATACAGAGTTTAAAATATACGTATCTGACTATATGTGGGGAACAGAAGGCAGTTCAACATGTTTGGAATGTGGTTTATGTGGAATAATATAATATAATGCTGAAAATTCAGAGGGCAGTGCTACTGCCTATTCCAGGAGGTAAGTCAAACTAAGACTCACTTACTTTTTCTCTAAGTCAAGGCACACAGAATAAAAAGGGGAGCAACACATCATTCTTGTTGAAGATCTTATAATCAACTAGAGGCCTGGTGCATGGACTCATGCACAGATAGGGTACCTCTTGAAATCCAGGACCCCTTGAGGGATGTCAGATAGCCGATTTGGGCTTGTTCCCCACAGGCTCGATCCAGACAGGAGAGAGCCTGATCCTGCGCATTGAGTGTCTGCCCTCTGGTGGTCAGTGTGCGTCATAGCAAATGGTCAACGGTCGTTTGGTCGCTTAGGCTTTTATATATACAGATGTATTATATAAAGAAGGGACAGTTTCAATGCAGAAGGATAATTTATGATTGAGTTATTTACCTCATTCTAGTTTAAAAGCTAAAAGAACAACTAGGGGTCAGTTTTCTGAACCTGGACATTGGGATTGTAAAGTAACTGACATAGAATTAAAGGAGTTGGTGACTATGAAATATGACCAGAGGTGCCTACCCCACCCAACCCCTGACAGCCATGCCTGGCCTCTGGCATATGAAGTCATGAGAGAGTCTCTGGCCTGTACTTGCTCGTAATAAATCAGATAGATTCAAATCACTGGCTTCACAAGTCACCACTGGCAAGTCTGAAAAGGATGCTGAATGTCTGTGCACAACTCAAGACCACTACTGCTCTCTCCTCCCCAATGTGCATGCCTCACTACTACCATCTTTTGACCAACAGAACAAACTCACTCTTTTAATCCAGTTTATAGTAGTTACCTCTGGGAGCCTTTGATATCCAGGCCAGACCTCATCTAGGCCTGTACGCTCTTCTTTAGCTCACTTATTCATGCTTGGTTGTTCTCTGTGGCTTTTACCATCAACTGGCATTCTACACATTTTATTTATTTATTTTTCTTTTTTGTTAATCCTCACCCAAGAATATTTTTTTCTATTCTAGAGAGAGTGAAAGGGAGGAGGCGAGACAGAGAGAGAAACATCGATGTGAGAGAGACACACTGACTCATTGCCTCTCACTCGCGCCCTAACTGGCACTGAGCCAAGGAATGTGCCCTTGACTGGAATTGAACCCAGGACCTTTTAGTCCTTGGGCTGATGTTCTATCCACTGAGCAAAACCAGCTAGGGCCATATTTTATTTCTTGAATGTCTCACTAATTCAACCACAATATTTTCATTTAGGTAGGCAATTCAGAAGTCTGTTTCTCCTCCCCCCCGCCCCCCCCCCCACTGCTATATGCCAAAATAGCCATATAACCATGTGGGCACCTATTAGGAAATCAACATGTATATTTTGAAAGGAAAAATTGATTGGAAACAAAAAGTAATAGGAATCATTAAAATAGCTTATATTTCCAAAGAATGGTGGTTCTATAGGATCAATACAGGATATAAGAAAAGTTGCTGCTTTGAGACAAAATTTGATATTTAGCTTTGGACATGTTGATTTGTAGGAGGCATTGAAATATATGTTTCAGAGTGGAAAAGATGGCTCTGGAATCTTAAGGAAATATCAGACGTACAAAAATAGCCCCAGGAGAAAAGGTCTTAACTCAATATTTAAACAAAAAAACAACTTTTTTTGTGAGAAACATAGTCTTTAGTCTTGGAAATCATTTTCCTTCCTAATAGAGATATGGTCAGAATTCTCAATGAACAACTTACTAACTCCTGCTCTATAGGAACATTAGGCATCATTTGTATACAAAATTCCTGCATTCAGTTTTCTTAAACATCTTTCCAAAGGAGGATTAATGAGTCCTCTTTGGCAAAGCATTTATGTCAGTGGCTTGGGTGTCTGTTAGTAGTTTTAAGGAGTGTGAAATGTCCTTCCCTTTCTGTAACAAATATGGTCGAGTCTCAGTAGACCTCTGCAGCCTGCATGCTTGGAAGTAAAAAGCCACTGACAACATCTGGGCTTTGTCAACATGCCTAAAAGCAACATTTTCAAAGGTAATTGTGATAATGCAAAGGGACAGGGGCCATTCCTCTGTCTTCCCTCTGTCAGCACTGTGGGTGGGACTCCAGGTTTTCCCTTAATTTATGTGAATCTGTATCAACTCTACAGAATGCAAAGTGAAATAAGGAAAGGACATTTTTAACTTCAAATTCAATAATTTTAACTCAAGGTAATTTCCAGCCAATTTCATCCAAATGAATATTAATGAGCTAAGTTGTTTGATCATTATGTTATAAAGGCAAATAAAATATAATTTTTTTACATTGCAAGAAGCACTAAAGCATTTTATAAGAAAATTATAAGTATGCATATATATGTTTTCTTAATTAAAATATTGAAAGAGTCAGGTGGCAGAAGTAGAGAGTGCAACAGCAATGGTTGCCATCATGTGCTTTACAGTGAGAGGATTAAGAGAACCAAGTCTCAGCTATTTAACCATTAGTGAGACATGGAGTAGCTTTTGCTGTAGATTCTTCTTCTGTTTAATGGGAATCATCACAATCATGAAGTTCTCTTGAGGATTAAACGAGATAAACAGGCAGAGTTGAGAAGAACTCTACATATGGTCATTATTAATGGAGACAAATAGAGGCTGGAGTTCTGAGAAATGGAATTTCCTAATTTGATATCATTCAAAGTAAAAGCTATGATATCCTAGGTCAAGTGAGTGATTTTTCAACCTTAGGTTTGCTTAGACATATATAACAAGAGGCAAGTTCTTATCTTTTTTTTTTTTATCTACAATGCGTTTTTACCTACAATGTGTTTTTATTTACAAAGAGTTCTTGGGTGCTGCAACTGAGATCTCTGCAGCTTATAAAAGTCAGGAATATAGAAACATCAGATCAATATATTTCAGGCAAAAACAAAATACAAAACACAACTATTTCTGGATTTGGGGGCAGGAAATGTAGGCACAACTATTTTAGGTAGTCTACAAACTCCTGGTAGAAAGGAAGGATAATCCTATGAATCTATGTAAGTCTTTGCCGGTAGATTTGGAGAGAGTTCTTTGTGAAGTTCACTTGTGAATTAATCTGCAAGAATTTTAGAAAAAATCATATTATGAACTTAAGAGAAAGCACAATGATTGCTACTGGTATTCTTTGAATCTTGGTATTCCTGTCTGACCTGAGAATGCTTTTATTGACCTCAAGCCAATAGGATGGACAGACCAATGACACAGTAACAAGGCTGATGGAGGCAGCAAAGCCTATGGGTGCACATTGGCTTTGAAGTCGGAAGTTCTAAACTATCCATCAAGTGTTAACCATGGCTCTAGGCTCAACGTACTGGCACTTTCATTCTCACATTCCTTATTTGGATAATGGGGATAATAATATATGTATTTCATAGGACTCCTGAGAAAATTCCATGAGCTACTTCACTTAAAGCAAAGCATGTTACCTGGCACATAAGAGCAGATTATTAAATGCTAGTGACCATTATTATACAAACTATAGGCCCAGCGCGTGAAATCGCGTGAGACCCAGGCCCCACTGCGCCGGCAGGACCCAAACTGACTCCTGCCGCGCCACACCGTGAGACCCAGACCCGATACAGCGCAAGACCCATCAATGTACCTCCTGGTGACTGGTTGTTTGGTTGTTTCAGTGTTATGGCGTTCTGGCCACTGGCTTGCCACTGGCTTTTTATAATATAGATAAAGAGCATTTTATACTTCGTTTCTAAAAGATAAAGAAAACACAGAGCTCAGAATCAAATATTCATCTCAGAGTCCCAATTACATTTAAGAAAAGTTGCCTTAATAGTTACCAATTTTCTTTGTAGCATTCTCTTCTGGCTCAAAGATTTTCTGTGTAGACAGAATTTCAGAGAGGAGCATTTATGATGAGGGATTCTTTAAAATACTTAGTGAAACCATTTCAATGTCTATCACATTTCTTGCTATGAGGAGGAGTAGAAATACAATATTAAGTAAAACCATTCCTAGCCAGTTTGGCTCAGTGGATTGGGCATCTGCCTGCGGACTGAAGGGTCCTGGTTCGATTCCAGTTAAGGGCACATGCCCAGTTGTGGGTTCTATCCCTAGTAGGGGATGTGCAGGAAAGAGCCGATCAATGGTTCTCTCTTATCATTGATGTTTCTATCTCCCTCTCCCGCTCCCTTCCTCTTTGAAATCAATAAAAATATATTTTTAAAAAATTAAGACCAACTCACTCATCCCAGGGGCCCCGTCAGGCCAAGTGAACACTAGGAGGAGAAAGGGTTCTTTCTCCAGTGGAAGGGGAGATGGAAATGCAGTCTCAACAGACTCCACCAGCGACAGCATTTGACTGAAACTGGGATTAATTTAGTGGACTATGTCAGGTCACCAGGCTCAAATTTTATAAATGGCAATATATTTTAATGTCCCCAATCCTTTAAAAACACTTTCTGCAGCACTGCACCTGATTTTAAAATAGTATTGCCATCACTGGTATTTATAAACCCAATTCCCATGGGAAATTAACACATCTTTTGATCTTGTTGAGCTTTTTACAACTTCTAGTGATTTTTTCACTCTCTTGAAATTTATTTAAGAACATAGAATCTCTTTAATTCTCCCTCTCATGTATTTATTTATTCACGTATTTATATACTTTTCTATTGGCTAATTTTCTAACAAAGGACAAGATATCTCTAGTAATAGGCTATGCCTTGTGTGGTTTTGGTATTGGCCAACATTAACATTTCCTTTATTGAAACAAGTAGTAATTTAAAATTTTCCTATTGTTCCTGAGTTTGCTATTTCTGGATCAAGATAAACAAATATTATCAAATACAAAATTTAGAATGAATCAGTCAAAAGCATCTGGGTTTCCTTTCAACAAGTGCCAAATGATGTGTGAATAACTTGGTTTTTATTATTGTCAGACAAGCCAAGCGTGACATTTAAGAAGCCCTGTTACCAACTAGGGAGGACAAAATTGAATGAATTCAAAGAAAAACTAAATTTTAGGGTCAATTTCTTTATCAGCCTATTCTGTTATAGTCACTTGTAGATACAATGAAATACAGGGCCTCAATCACTGTCTATGACGTGTTAGAAATGTGAAGATATTTAAATAGTAGTGTTGCAAATATTAGAGTGTATGTAATGTCCCAGAATATAATTTACACATTTCTTCACTCATTACTCTCCCCTCCCCTTTTATTGGACATTTTCAATAGCTCCAATTCTTCATTTTTGAATCCAGAAAACATTAGTAAGCTTTGGAATATTCGTTTTCCCTTCTACATAAGTTATATTTTTAAATAAATGTAATCACTTTTAAAATAAATGCTGATGATCTTTATTCCCATCTTGCAGACTGAGAAACGTAGAAAAATTGTCATTTGCCAAAACTCAACCAGGTAATAAATGCCAGAGATAACTTCCGGTTCTCTGCTGTTCCCATAGTCAGCCCTAGCTGCAGTATTCTCTGTGCAACGCAGCAGAGATGATGTTAGGTGACACAGGGCAGGAAGAACCAGTCTGTGGGGCACCACGTAAGCCTAAAGGCTAGAAGCTTCCCAGACACCTTGCTTTTCTCTCCCAGGTGAGTTATCATTTGGCTTAGAATGTTATTTCCCATGTACTTGCCTGGATGACTTCTGCTCCCCCCCCTTTTTTTTTTACAAAGGAGAGAATGCCCTTTCCCTGGGATATGTTCCTTTTCTGACCTCTCTATTCCAGAACTCTTAACTCTGATCCCAAAATATAATTACTTACCTCATGTATAGATTCAGCAACTATCAAGCATTGGAATTTAGAAGGGAATCACATTTGAATAATCTTTTTTGTTCAAATACCACCTCTGCCCTGAAAACCTTTGTGAGATATTACCCTTCCTGGGCTGGCATGGCATGGCTCTGCCTGCAGGTGACTGCATAAGCATTTATTCACACGTCACTGTAGGTGTTTCTATATGTGCATACATCCCCCAATATACTGCCATCATGTTCAGATTTGCATGTTGTGTTTTTGTAATTCCAGTGATCAGAATATTTCCAGGATTTCTTGAATGAATGAAGAAAGAAAGGACTAGCTACATGCATAAATGCTCTTAAATGCTTGAGCAAGTATATGCTTACTAATTTTTCAGGCTACCCTGGGAGGATAACACTTCACATGTTAGTATTAGCCATAATAATCTTGTTCTAGAAACACCTCTGTAGAATCAGGCTTAATTATTAGTGACCAAAATATATTATCTTCATGACATTAGGTTGATTTTTAATAATTATTGACAATTAAATCACATTGTATGTAATTAAATGTGTATACATATATATTTAATATATACATATACAGTACATCAAAATTATTTCCCGGTAGTCAATATTTCTCTGAATTCTACTGGCTCCAGACAGTCTGGAATTGATTCAATTCTTGTCCTGTAAAAGGAAAATGAAACATATTTTGAAGAGGGATGATTAAAAATAAACTAATATGATTCTACCTGGAGTTCATTTGTAGGAAGCCATCTGGTCATCCTTAAATCAATACTATCAGGAAGCTTTTGAAAAACGAAGGCTAGTATGATAACTTCCTTTGGTGACAGGTTATTAAAAGAAAATAAGATGGTACTTATTTCAAAGGGGCTTTTTAACAGAACCTTGTACTTCCGTGAATCATAGAAGTGAGATGTTGATTTATGTTAGAGAACCAAGGCCTTCCACATGACTCAGGCCAGGTATGAGACAATGTCACAGACTTATGTCATACATTAGAGAATGGCACAGAATGTTGAAGTGTGTATAGTTTTATTGAACTTTGGAGAAGCTATTAGTAAGAGTAAGAGAAAATGAAGCTGATGATTTATTCAGTGATATTTATGTAGGTTAGGCTACATGTCAGGCACTGTGATGAGCATTGAGAAGATCTAGGGAAGAGGAAACTTTCTCTGAAGCAGATCACAGTCTAGTGTAGCAAAGTGAAAGAAAAAACAGGTTAAAAATTACTATGAAACACAGGAAATGCTGTAGTTGACACCTGTATAAAGTGGGGTGAATAGACGAAGGAGTGGAGTAAGGAGTTCTTAGAAAGCTCTACTGAGACACCTGTCCTGAGGTTTAAAATAGAAAAAAAAAATGTCCACAATGTATATTCTAACAGAAAAATCTACATATGCTAAGATAAAATCAGTGCATGATAATTTAAAAAATGGGAAGCAACTAGACATAGCTGGAAGGTGACACCCATTTTGCATATGAGGAGTTATCTTAGAGGATGTCCCAATTAACTAAGCTAAACTTTTTACAGCGATTAACTTTACATACATAATTATGAAGCAAAACCCACAGAGATGCTTAAGTATATGCAAATGAGAGAAACACACTTTATTTTTGGTACATGGGAATGTTATTTTCTTCTTGTGATATTCATGAGTCAAGTGATAGGACAATTGAGGGCACAGACTAGACTTTGGTGGCAGGAAGATTTAGTTTCCATCCTCACTTTGTTACTGATCATATGTGTGACTTCGGGAACATTACATAACCTCCTTAGTATTGGTTCTCTCAGTGAGGTTGAAAGTAACAAATTCATCTTGCAGAGTTGAGCCTCGAACGAACATAGAAGGTCTTCAGAGAATGACAGTTTGTTTTATTTTTATTCTGACGCTAAGAGATTATAGATTGGGCTAGGGGTGTGTTACTATAATAAACCCTGAACTTGAGTCATAGTGAGTAGAGAATACGATCATACCTTATTTCCCAGTCAGCCAGGTTATTGGATAGGGTCTCTTCATTCCATATGGGGTTTCCCTTTTGCTAATGGCTCCCCAGGCCATCCAGAAATATAAGAGCAGAACGACTAATACGAGTTTTTTTTTTTTGTCTTTGCCCTGCTGCTGGCGCTTCCATCTCTTATTGGAGCTTTACTGCTTTCTTGGAAGAACTGGGCAGTATAAATAGCCTATGGCCATGGCTGCAAAGCAAAATAAAAGTATTCTGGTAGCTACTATTTCATTATATATTGAAGCCTTATCCTGTTTCAAGGACTATGCTAACTACTCCTTTAAAAATTGTCTTTTGAATTCTTGGGACAGTCCTATGAATTATTTCTCATTAAAATTCACATTTTAGAAGTAAGAATAATGGGACATAATGTGGTTAAGTAACTTGCCAGAAGTCAAATATTTAGTAAATGCAGGATATAGAACCTGAATCCAGCCCCATATTAATTCTAAAGCTCATAAAAATAACTACTCTGCATAGGATATAATTATATCTGTCACAAATACAGAATAATTTATAAAGTTAAAAATGGGAGGGGCAGGGAATAAATATCTGATTATCAACTACATTTTCTTGTCCTTAGTGTAGCATGTAGAAGCCTTGAATGAGCAGACTTGTTACACCCTCTCTTCCTAAGCCTTTATATTTCACATTCCCTGTCTGTCATTTCTTAAGGAATATTTATTAAATAGCTGCTATTAATTAGGCACTGGTATTTCTATGATGCTCAAAGTATGTTTGCTGCCTTTATAGCCTTGCAGAATGCACAATAATAAAACAAAAGGATGGTTGAGCAATAATTATAATGAATTGTGATATGGGCTGTAGAGCAATATTGGAAGGCGTGAATACCTCGACCTAGGTTGGAATTAACATGCTTTTATTTGATAAAATTTATTGTAATTAACCAGTGCTAGAGTAACAAATATGATTGATTTTCTTGCTGGCTCATGTAGGAATATTTATAAGGACAACTAATGGCAACATACATTTCTGACAGAATTATGCTATAAGGCATATTTATGGATTTATTGTAAACTATAATGGGAAAAAGCAAAATGCCGGGCATGCCCCCAATTTTGAGCCAGTGGCAGAGCAATGTAAGAGTCTCTTTTACATTTCTCTCTCTAATTCTCATTGCTATTTCTTTCTTTCCCAAAGTGTTTTGGCCTGTTCGAGAGCCAGCCCAGACTTTATGGGTGACTTACTTCCGAAGAGGTTCAATGACTTTGGCTGCCTTAGATTCGGGGATAAGCAAGGCTTTCTGTTACCCCAGCAGATGAGGGTGTGACTGTTTTAGGTAGATATTAACCTGAATATTGCATGATTTTCTGAAAAATGTGATACTTAATGGTAAGTGTTCAGGATGCAGTACTTCATTTAATATGCGATAGCACAATGTTTTAAAGGATTCATTTATGTTTTGTTTATATTGCTATAGAAAAAAATAAAGATGGTCATTTTTATCTTCCTGTTCTTCCCAACTGAAACCAGTGATGCTTTGAATAAAGCAATATATTTGAGGAGGTTATATTTACTTTGTTCTAAAGTAAAAAAGCATTTATGTGGCAAAGATCAGAATCATGGTAGTGGAGGAGCAGGAGATGGGGCAATCATGGAGGTAAACATTACCCTTGGGTTTGGAAAGGGAGAGTAAGAGTCCTGAGCAGGCAATGTCCCCTGCTGCTGAAACTTGTTGATCCTTAGAACTGGAGCTTCTTAGAAGGAAATTGCTGAGTGGTACACCCAGAGAGACTCCATCTTATTCACTGGGACCTCCTGCCTTGGTCCAGGTCTCAAAGTTCCAGGTTTAGATTTTCACAAGGACAGTTAATTTTCAAGGAAATATACAGCTTGTTAAAATGAACATATAAAATGGTCACCAGCATGGATGCAGGCTAGAGATTTCCTGAACATTTAGGACTAAGTAAAACCTTCTGGACCTTTCGATAACTCTGAAAAGGGGAGGTTAACCCACAGATGACTAATCTATAACTTCTCTCCAACTCATTAGCATAGGAGATAAATGCAGATTAGATATAGTTTTTAAAAAATGAATCCAAACTTTCTTACCTATTTTCTGGTAGCTCCAATGAACATCTGCCTAGAAGTCAAACCCAAAGGCTAATAGGGTATAATTCTTTGGGAAAACTAGAATGGAAATTAAAAGAGAAATTGCAAAGCTTTAGGGATAGAATGAAAAGTTGATTAATCTTTGGCATTAGTAGCCTTATGGATTAAGCATGTTGCTTGGACTCCTTTGGCTAACTGGGCACATTTATGCTTCCTCCCTTATTACTTCATGCTCATCTTTTCTGTAGCTGTTCACTCTTCCAGATAGACAATTAAATTAGATTTTATATCCAGAGATTAGGGATCTTTAGAATCCAAGACAATTTTGACTCAAATTCTTTTATTAGCCACACATCAGTCTCTGAAACATAATTTTCTCTGGTCCTGAGAATCACGTACTATATGCAAGCATCAAATCTTAGCCAAAACACATTATGTAATTTCCTTAGTAAATTCTCACTTTTAATTTCCTTTGGTAGACATACTTTAGAATGGAATGTCTGTTCATATTTGCAATCCCAGAATTTACCTGGGTAGGCAGCCTCTAAATTGGCTCTCAGTATTTCTTGCTTTCAGGTATCCACAGCTGTGGGTAACCTTCTCTTGAGTGTGGGCTGGGTTTATTGCTTCTCTTCCAACAAATAGAACATGGCAAAAATTGTGGAATGTCACTTTGAAATCTAGTTACAAAAATACTATGGCTTCTGTTTTCCCTCTCTCCCTCACATCCTCCTCTCCCCTTCCCACTCTCCATCTCTCATCTTCCAATCTCTCAATCTGCCTCTCTCACTCCCTGCATTCTTGGGAGACAAGCCACTATACTGTGAATAGTTATATAGCAAGATCCATGTGACAAGGAATTGAATTGTCTGTCCAACAACCAGTGAAGACCTGAAGACTATCAACAGCCATGTAAGAGGGCTTGGAAGCAGATACGTTCCCCCTGCTGAGCCATGAGATGATGATAGGCCTGCTGACCTCTTACTATTGTGAATCCTATCTAATAAAAGACAAAAAGGGTAATTGACCATACCTCTGCTACACCTCCCATTGGCTAATCAGGGTGCTATGCAAATTAACGGCCAACCAAGATGGCGGCCAACAGCCACACAGCTGAAGCGAGCAGGAGAATTGCTTCCTCCAGTGATGGAGGAAGCCAAGGTTCCTTGCCTGCCACGGCCCGGCTCTAAGCTCCAAAAGTAACAAAGTTTCAATTATAGAAGCTAAACAAACCCCAGATACCTGCTTTTAGCTGGTGGTGGCCACGGAACTGGAGCCGGCTCTCAGCTCCAGTGACAGCAGTGAAGTTTCAATTATATAAGGTAAATAAATCCTAGAATAAAAAAAAAGAAGAGGCTGGAGCTTCAGTCACCAGCCAGCCTGAAAACGGCCCTTAGCCCCTCACCCAGACTGGCCAGGCACCCCAGTGGGGACCCCCCATGCTAAAGGGGGTGTGGCCAGCCTGAAAACAGCCATCAGACCCTCACACAGGCTGGCCACCCTCCGTGGCAGCACTAAGAATGTCCAACTAACGGTTTAGGCACGATCTCTTGGGGGCCTAAGCCTTTAGTCAGACATCCCCAGAGGGCTTCCTAGCTGCTAGAAGGATGTCTGACTGCAAGCTTAGGCCTGACCACCTGGGGGGTGGGCCTAAGTCAACAGGTGGACATCCTCCAAGGGGTCCTGGACTGTGAATGGGCGCAGGCCGCGCCACCCCCCCACCCGCAAGTGCACAAATTTTTGTGCACCAGGCCTCTAGTACTATTATAAAAGAGTATAAGTCAGAGGCATCCAGTCAAGTCAGCTACCTGACCCACAGAAATTGTGAGATAATGAATGTTAGTTTTTTTAGGATATTAACACATTGTATGCAGGAAATGTATTTATACATTCTACCAGTGTAGTAGAGCACAGGACACGTATTAATACGTTTTTTATAGACTAGCGGTAGAATGCGGGTAACGTATAAATACGTAAACTAAAGTTATCGTAATTTTACTGAACGTTGCCATTTGCGCAAAAAAATAGCAAAAGTGGCCCGCGCCACCTGTTAGTGCGCAATAAAAACTACCCGCAAACAATGTGTTAAGTTGCAAACATCCCATTTCCCAATTCTCACTCAAATGACATGTTACTTTCTATTCTTATACCCAGCTGAGTTTTGAGGAAGGGAATTGGGTTCTTGGACCAATGGATGAAGAATAGAAAAGTCCATGGACATAGATAAGTTTGAAAGGGTTTCCTGATCGCATTGTAAATAATCCTACCTGAATATTTACATTTTCTACATAATAGAAAAGACATGCTATAACTGTTGCATCTGGAGACAACAATATTCAAGGATCACAGTTTTCCCTAAGTGTATCATATGAATGCTAGATTCAGCTGACAAGACATGTGAGTATAGAGTGGTGTTTCCATTTGCAGTGTCTCTCAATTCATCTGTATTGGTGGCACATTGGCCAGCTGCAGCTAAAATACATATGATATTTCTTTTTTTAAATATATTTTATTGAGTTTTTACAGGGAGGGAAGGAGAGAGACAGAGAATCAGAAACATCGATGAGAGAGAAACATCGACCAGCTGCCTCCTGCACACTCCCCACTGGGGATGTGCCCACAACCAAGGTACATG
>NW_006296540.1:2180620-2199919 GCF_000327345.1 Myotis davidii
TCAGAACTGTAATGTGGCTACTGTTATGAATCATAATATAAATATCTGATATGCAGGATGGTCTTAGGCGACCCCTGTGAAAGGGTCGTTCAACCGCCAAAGGGGTCGCGACCCACAGATTGAGAACCGCTGCTGTAGAGTCAGTGAACCACAACCTACAGTACAAAGTCCTTCTCCCTGAAAACTGAGGCCTTTCATTGTTAGCAGGTGCAAGCCCTCTACCATCCTCCTTCAGTTTCACTCCGAAGCCAGTGACACACCTTTGCCTACAGATGGCCAGTCTCAGCAGCAACTAGCAGGACGGCTTTTCAGAACTACTCTCAAATAGTGAAAGGAAGTGTAAGCAGGTTGTGAGGCGCTATGGTTTCTGTGATGGGGGAACCACACACAGTGTTAGAACGAAGTTAGTGTCCTCTTAGAAAGCAAGTTTCCTAAGGAGAGAGGTTGGGTACCATTCTTCTCTAACCAAAGAACATAGCAAGGTGAGGCACTTAAAAATATTTGTTGCCAGCATTTTGTCTAGGTATGTCCTTCAAAATTTTGGTCACTGGGGATTATCCACATATTCTCCTCTATCCAATGTTCATTTGTCCACTATATGCTCATTAATTTATTTAGCATGTACTGAGTCATACGTTAAAACTTTCTCCTCAAGGATCTTACCAATATGGACAAGTTTTGAGACAAGAACCTATCTAAAGCAAGGAAATGTCCCTAAAAATATATACTCATGGATTTAGTTTGCCTAGGATTTTCTGCCCTAATGAGATCTACCTGCTGTTAAAAGTATGTTGCTTTAAAAATGTGTGCATATGCTTTTAGTTTGATGCAAATTAATACATATGAGATTCCTTTGGACAACATATTACTACTTTGAATTTTGTATATATTTATAAGATTATTATTTTCACTTTTTAAGTTCTTAGAATTATTCACAGGTGGGGAAGTAATAAGTGATTCATGAATCAGAGATCCTTTCGTTTTTTCTTTCTATATGCCTACAATTGTTTTCAAGAAAGATTTCTACTTTTTAAGGGCCAACTTTCATTATAGATAAAGTAAGAAGCTACTTTTAGGATTTCTTCTAACTTGCACATTTAAATTCCAGTTTTCTTTAACATCAAAGATGCTATTTAAAGGGCAAGTGTTATCTGGACTGGGCAGAGTATTGTTTAAAGTCTATTATTATGAACTCTCACTTGACTTAGACAGCTGTTTAAGCTCCCTATTAGAGAGCAGGGAATTTCAATGATATTTGAAGGAACAGATAAATTTGTAGTGAAGCTGTAACATTTTCTGGAAATGAAACTCATTTCAGAATACTCTGTGACATACTAATAAGAACAGTAGGGTGGGATACTAAACATGAAAAGAAGAAAAAAGTAATTATTAATGATGTCACAATTTTACTTAGGCCCTTTTGAGTTGCTCAGAAGAATAGCTATCCTTTTTTTTTCCCCTACCAATAATTCATTCAAATATGTAGGATAAATGAAATAGGTTGATTTTTATATTCTATTGCTTATACCTAAGATATCACAACATAAGTTTTTATTTCTATTGGTATTGTTACATTACAAGTTAAAGTGTAGAAATATTATCTCGCTTTCCTCGACTTACCCTCACTCATTTATAGCTAAATTTTGTTAAATATTTTCTCTACCTGCATCAAAACTACATCCAATAGTATTAAGTAGTATAATTTTTGCTTTAAACATCAAACATAATTTAGTTAACTCAAAAGAATAAAGAAAATCTATTGTATTTGCCTACATATAGCTTTTACTGTATTTCTCCTTCCTTCTTGATGTTTCAAGATTCTTTTCTATATTGCTTTCTCTCAGTTTAGAGTACTTCTTTAGTTATAGGTGGTGGTGGAGAGCAAATATATCTGCTGGTGAAAAAAGTCTTAGTCTTGACTTTGTGACTAAAGCGTCAAGGAATATCTTGCTTTCTCCATCATTTCTTTTTTACAAACATTTTTAAATTCATTTTTATTGATTTCACAGAGAGGAAGGGAGAGGGAGAGGGAGATTGAAACATCAATGATGAGAACAAATCATTGATTGGCTGCCTCCTGCACACCCGCTACTGGGAAACGAGCCCACAACCTGGGCATGTGCCCTTGACTGGAATCGAACCTGGGACCTTTCAGTCCACAGGCCTATGCTCTATTTATTGAGCCAAACCAGATAGGGCTTTCCATCATTTCTGAAGTATATTTTCACTGGATGCAGGATGCAGTTTAACATGCTTTTACCCTGAAGACCTTTTATTAGTAAAACGGTATCTGGAAATGTCTTTATCCCACCTTAATATTTAAAATACGTTTTGCAGGATATAATATTGTTGGTTGGTAGTATTTTCTTTTCATTCCACACTCTGAATATGTCAATCTACCTCCTTCTTGCTTTCATTGTTCCAGGTAAGAAATCAGCTGAATTTCTTATTGGGTCTCTCTTATCTATGAAGGGTCATTTTTCTCTTGCCACTTTCAACATTTTCTCTTTACTTTTAGCTTTCAACTTTTCTGCTTGTAATATGTTTGGCTATGTTTCTTCTGATGTTTATCCTACTTGGCTGCTGTTGAGCTTCTTTTATGTGTATTTAATAATTATCATCAAATTTGTAAAGTTACTTTCATTATTTCTTTGAAAAATTTCTCCTCATGTTATAATCATTAAGTCTTAAGATAAACACTTTTGCTTTGTCAGATAATAATATAATTATATCAGCTCTCATTTGGTTAGTATTTCTCTGACAGGATTTGATCTTTACTATTTGGAAGTCTACTTTGATCTGTATAGATGTGTTTTCACAGAAGGTACTGTGGATTGCAGTGTTTAACAAATTCCAAGATTTTACATAGCACCTCATTGCTACCCCAACCATACATTTGACAAATAGCATGTCTTTGTTTTTTCTAACATAATTTCTTTCATTCTCAATATGTGTATTTCACCTCCACCTGTCCTCTCATTCCTTTCAAGAACAGCAGACAAACAAAGGAAGAGTAGAAAGTTGAGATTGCTCTCCATTACAACCATTTCCCTTAGTACAATTTAAGATGAAGATTCTGGAATGTGGACCTAACTCAGTAAAGAAAACATATATAAAAACTTTAATATATGTAAAATGAGCCGTGTGTCATAAGTCCCTTTCCAACTTAAACTCGGATTCTATAATTGTACAGTCTTGTTTCCTCTATTCTACTGAGTCAGTAATCCCTATGACAGTGATGGCGAACCTTTTGAGCTCGGCGTGTCAGCATTTTGAAAAACCCTAACTTAACTCTGGTGCCGTGTCACATATAGAAATTTTTTGATATTTGCAACCATAGTAAAACAAAGACTTATAATTTTGATATGTATTTTATATATTTAAAGACCATTTAACAAAGAAAAATCAACCAAAAAAAACGAGTTCGCCTGTCACCTCTGACACATGTGTCATAGGTTCGCCATCACTGCCCTATGATATCTGAAGGCATAAGCTGCCATTTCATAATGCCTTCCCAGAGCTTAATTAGTGTTTATTACTTCCCTTGAAGATAAAAATACTATGTACATGCAAATAACTTATAAAGAAAGAGATTCTAGTGTTTGGACTACCTGATTTGTATCTACATGAATCAAATTAGATCAGTGGCAAATTGACACTACTGTTTATATCATATAGATTAAAGCTCAAACAAAGTAGTCCCCCTGACGAAAATTTGAACAGAGAAAAAAAGAGAATCATTGTGATAGAATTGTTTCAGATAGATGTAGGATTTTATACCTCATTGAATATCTCCACAGTACATTATACATCTTTTCTCTAGGTCTATATCTAGAGAAAGTAAAATTTTGCAAGGAACTATGGTATAGGTAACTATATTAGAATTATGCAAGGGAAGTTACTAATTAATATATTTAGTTTGATCCATGCTTTTAATGATTAAAGTATAAGTTTGGTGTATATTAAACTTTTACCCTCATTTTGTGTTATTTGAATTGATTGTATTTAAAACCAAATTGAAACAATAATAATTTTGGACATGCTTTTTAAAATTACATATGCTCCCCTTGAATTTCTAATATCACCCTTTGGATGTCCAACTCCTCTCCCACAATGAACTATTCATCTAGTACCTTCAGCTGAAGCAACTCACCAGGCTGATAGCTAAACTAGTGACTTTGTTCAAAATATTCATAATTTGGCTTTAGAATTATCCTATTAGGACATGTAGAAATCTCAGACACAATGAACCCATGAGCTTCTGTCCTCCCAAATATATAATCTAGTGTCTGCCTTCCCACATATTCTTAACTAAATATGACAAAGGATATTAAATTAGATAATAAAATAAATTTTGATATCTTAAAAGTGCTGAAAAAATACTATAATTGGAATAATTGTTTAAAATATATTTTATCTAAAACACAATTTTATTTTGACAGCTAACAGACATTATACTGTCTCTATATAAAAAAAATGGGAGGTTTTATGAAATAGACTTTAACAGAGAACTATCCTGTTATACAGACTTAATATACATCTTCTGTGACAGTAGGGATAGAATATATGTTTCCGTATAATTTACTGCTGCCATTCTCCAAAGTGTAGAAAGTTTCAAGTTATCAAGTTTTCTAAATAATATCATCCTCAACTTTTTCAATATTTTCATCTGGCAAATAAGAAATGCAAGAATGGTACTTTGAAGAAAAATAACAGAGTTGCTATTTGCAGAACTCTTTATAGAAACTGAAATATAAAGACTGGAGTTCTTGAGTGGAAAAATTCTATCTTTGAAACTTAAGAAACAGATTGCATGCACAAGAAGTAAAAATTTAAGCCCAGGGATAGAATACTGGTTCTATACTAATCATGAGTAACTATATCCACAAAACAGATTGATATATTTTAGCATAGTGCTAGAACAACAATTTCATATATCACTCTACCTGCTTTTATACCTAGTGTATCATTTCATGAAGAGTCTCATCACTGGCCTATCCATGGTCCATATTGGATGTTAGGCACAACTAGATTTTATTATTTTTCCAACTTCTATGAGTTAGAATTATTACCATTATTATGCTCCATTACACTCCAATTAAAACTACCTGTAATCACTGCCTGAACACATCAGTGCCTATCAACTTGACACTGCTTTAAAAAAAAATGCTTTTTTATTGATTTGAGAGAGAGAGAAAGGGAAAGGGATAAAGAGATAGAAACACTGATGAGAGAGAGAAACATCAATCAGCTGCCTCTACACACCCCTAACTGGGGATCGAGCCCACAACCTGGGCATGTGTCCTGACCAAGAATTGAACTAGGTGACCAGTTGATTCATAAGTTGATGCTCAACCACCGAGCCAACCATCTGGACAGACTGACACAGTTTTTGTTTGGCCTATATTAAATAAGAGCACAGACAACGTGGGCCTCTCAAATATACAAGGCTTGTGTAGTACTGAAGTGATACTTGCCTAAGATCCACCTAGCATTGACTTTAAAGAAAAGTGGTATAAATTTCACAGGACAAAATAAAAATGTAAACCAGCCAGAAAAGTAGAGGAATGAAGAAATGTAGCCTTATGAGAGCTTAAAAATCAACCATGGCTTCCTTCAGCCAAAAGAATAAAATCCATTTGTGTTTCGTGTACTTCAATGCCCTATCATCTGGCCTTGCTGACCTATGCAAACCTTTTATTTCATCAGCCTATTCTTTCTCACAACCAGTATATTTCAGATAACCTCTTCATTTTTCTCACATCCTGAGCACTTCTCACTGTAAGGCCTTTCCTTAAATAGAATTAAAAATGAATAACTATAGTGCATGAATAATAGATAAGATAAAAAAGGAATCATCTAGAGTCAAAAATATAAGGAAAGCATAAATCCGAGAAGTAAGCAAGCCCCAAAGCAGATGGCTGCCTACAGGGATCTGATAATCATTAGCATTTGGCTTTAAAAAGACAGGATTCATTTTTAGAGAGTGCTGAATAAAATCAAAACCGTGAGAGCGAACAGTTTTAAGTGAAATTTTGGACTAGAGAAACAAACAGCAAGAAATATGAGATAACAAAGGAATGTATGTCTTCAAAGAGAAAATAAAATGAAACAAAAAGGAAAAATCTAACAAAGGTTTGAAATATGGAGTCAAACTACCTATATGTCCAGGGAAAAAATAGACTAAGGATTTAATTTAAAATAGTCCTGGATGATAAGAGTCCAAGGAACCTCATCGAAATAAGGTAAATCTTCTCTAGGAAATTAGCCCACAACCAAGACTTCAAATCACACAAAATTTCATTGCATATGATCTCAAAATAAAAAATACCCAAACACATGATACAAGTTAGAATTCATATACACATTGATGTTAAAATAACTATATGAGAAATATCTTACATCTTTAACAAAATATGATTAGCATTCAAAGCATATCACCAAAATAATTTAAAAATAACTAAATATAATATTTTAATGAAATGAAATGCCCCATGGAAGGGTTAAGAGGAAGATTGGACATAGATCAAGAATTGCTGAATTAGTTGCTGAGCTAAAAAGATAATCAAGAATGCAATTTTGGTTTACTAAAAACAGCCAAAAGAGAAATACTGAACAAAGAAAGCACAAAAGTTAAGAGAATAGTTAAATTGTTCTAAGTAATTTATGTTATTTAAGAAGAGGATAAATATACTGATTGATTATAAATGTTAATCAAAATATACATGAAATAATTTCTGGGAAAATCATTCAAAGTATACAAATTTCAGATATAACATCTTTATTTGGAAAGTGTGTATTTATGTGATGAGGGGGGTTGAGGGTCAAAAACATGGACAGATAAGCACAATACCTCAATCTACCTAAAAGAAGGCAAGAAAAACTTTGTAAATGCATTAAATCAGTTTAAATTAAAATGGAAACAATTCCTATAAGGTTTTGCCAGTAAAGTAAAGCAAATAATAATAATAATGATAAAAGGATTAAATGATTGGAAAAGTATATAAAATGCTTACAAATAAAAACTAAAAGGATTAAATGATTGGAAAAGTATATAAAATGCTTACAAATAAAAACTAAAAGTTTTATTTTACAAATAAAACTAAAAGAAATGTATTTGAATTCATAAGATTTAATAAGGATGTTAGATACGCAAATGAAGTTTGCATTTCTACACTATAGCAACAAGTAATCAGTAGATACAAAATTATGTCATTTGTAATAGAAACAAAAATATTGTGTACAGAAGAATCAACGTAATATAAGGCTTGTAAAACTTGTATTGAAAGATTTATGAAAGTTCTCAAATGCATGAAGTAAGATCTACCTAGAGAGATATATACTGTTTTTAGATAAGAAAACATAATAGAAATATGCAAATTCCCCTGAAATTGATTAATGTGGTGAATCAATTTTCAATCAAATCCCAACAGATGTTTTTCGCCATATTGATAGAGCAATGTTAAAATATGTGTAGAAGAGGCAAGCGCCATAAAGAGCCAAGAGAGTTCTGAGGAACGCAAGTGAGGATATCAAGCTTCAGGGTTGTTCATGGGCCCCTCCAGAAATGCAGCTTCCCTGGTATTGTCCACTGTGCACACTGGTGACCCAGTCCTTGAACAGGTTCAGAAACACAATCATGGACAGTGTGTTTAGTGCCATCTTTTTTTCATTAAAAGAAAAATATCAGAATCAATGCAGATGTTCAATAGGAAAAAACAGATAGTAGCATATTCACCTAATGAAATACCATACTTCAGAGAAAATTAACAAACTGTGGATTCACACTTTAATGTGGATAAATTCTCATGTTTTTTGAGTATGAAAAATCATTTCACAGGAGAATCTATCTATATGTATAAAAGCCTAAGCAAAATTTATGATCAGATCATTGGCCAGTAGCTATGATGCACACTGACCACCAGGGGGAAGACGCTCAATGCAGGAGCTGCCCCCTGGTGGTTAGTGCGCTCCCACAGCCAACCTTCCACGGTCCCTCCCCTAAGCTGGATGGCACGGATTGGGAGTGGGTGGGATGGCCCCGATCGCCAGCCAGGCCGAGGGACCACACCCATGCACGAATTCATGCACCAGGCCTCTAGTATTACATAATTACTAGTGGCCTGGTGCACGAATTCGTGTACATTGAAAGGGAATTAATTAGAAGAAATATTTCAATATCACTATTTGCCCTTTCTCTATAATAGAGTGTCAGAGAGTAAATAAAATTAGAAAAATGTATATGAAAGTAATATATAAATTTATTAATAAATAAACAACAACATGATATAACAACAAACACATGATATAAAAAAAGAAACTTGATATAAAAACAACATTGATACAAACAATGACTGATAAATTGATTAAACTTACTCTAATATCTCCCTGTATATGACATTAAGAGTAAAAACACTTTCAGAGCGCTTGACTAATTTCCTGCCACCCTGATGTCTGGGTCCTGGGTGTGGGTCAGTGGGATTCCTGGATATCAGGCCCCTAACAGCGAGCTGACCAACTGCTGATTCCACTCAGGGGAGAGGCCGGCCTGGGCTTGGGGAGCCGGTGGCTTGCAGGCCAGCCACACCCCTGGATCAGGGTACAGATCCCCACTGGGGGGCAAGGCTGGCCTGGGCTTGGGGCACCAGTGGTTTGCAGGCTGGCCATGCCCCTGATCAGGATGCATGTCCCTGCTGGGGCCGCGGTTTTCTGGTCTGTGGACTTCCTGGTGACCGGTTGTTTGATTATTACATGTTACAGCGTCACGGCCACAGGCCTTTTATTAGTATAGACTAGTAGCCTTGCACACGAATCATGTGCCAGTATCTCGCCAGTAATTCACTGCTGCCCTCCTGTAGCTCTCCACCTGCTGCCCCGCCCACCTGTAGCTCCCTTTGCCCCCACACACCCCCACCCCATAGCTTGCTGCCCTCCTGTAGCTCTAGCTCACCGCCCCAGCCTCCTGCTGATCTGTGATCTGGTCGTTACATGGTCATTCGTTACGCTTCACAGCATAACAACCATTTGCATATTGCACCTTTATTATATAGGATATTTATTTAAAGTTCAAAATATTACATAAATATATATACATAGATACATGCAGACTCATCTCTTAAATATACATATACATAAACAGATACACAGAAACACACATACACAGCTGTAAAGAAAAACAAGGACATAGTAAACATACTTGGGACAAGGTTACCTCTGTTGCAGGGGAATATGCAGCATGGGACAATTATAAAGATGAACATAGGGCTTGAAGTATTGAGAGTATTTTTATTACTAAAGTAGGGGTACAGATATATAGTTGTATGCTTTATTATTTTTAAATATTTTAATATCTTAATTAAACTCTTTGTATGCACAAAAGAGAACTGAAAAAGAAACATGCAGTGGAAAAAAGTTGTAGCTATTGCAACTTTCTTTTTTTTAAAAAAAAATGTGTATTTATTGATTTCAGAGTGAGAGGAAGTGAGAGGGAGAGAGAGAAACATCCATGTGAGAGAGAAACATTGATTGGCTGCCTCCTGCACACCCCCTCCTGGGATTGAGCATGCAACCCAGGCATGTGCCCTGATTGGGAATCAAAGCAGACACTTTTTGGTGCATGAAACAAACCTCAACCAACTGAGCCACATGGGCCAGGGCTATTGCAACTTTAATATTAAAAATAAAACTATAGAGGACAATGTGAAAGTCCTGAGGGTATAGTATAGTGTAGTATTTTGAGGCATTATAAATTCACTAGAGGCCTGGTGCATGAAATTTGTATGGGGGGGGGTCCCCTCAGCACAGCCTGCACCCTCTCCAATCCAGGACCCCTCGGGGGATGTCCGACTGCCAGTTTAAACCAACAGTCGGACATCCCTCTCAAAATCTGGACCGCTGGCTCCTACTCGCTCACCTGCCTGCCTGCCTGGTCACCCTAACTGCCTCCTGCCCCCCGCTGCTGGCCTGATCACCCCCAACTGCCCTGCCGATCTGGTCACCCCACGCAACCACTGTTGAGTCATTTGGTCATCCCTCACTAACCCCCCTACCAGCCTGGTTGCCCCACGCAGATGCTTGTCCAGTTGTTTGGTCGTCCCTCACTAAACCTGCTGCTGGCCTAGTCATAGGCAGCCATCTTGTGAGGGCATGAGGGTTAATTTACATAATACCTGATTATTATATAAGATTGTCTGTCAACTTGTTTGATTAATAAGTTGAAATGATAAAAATGTTGCTTAAAATAACTTTGGGACTATTTTTAGTTTGCTTTGTATACTTCCTTTTACTTCCTTCTACCCAAGAATGAATGTTCAAGATCTCCTCCTCGGTTTCCTACAGAAAATTACCAGAGCAAACATGTGGTCTTGTCTCCTACCCCTGCATTTCCCAACTCCTGTAAATGCAGTTAGCTATTTCACTTCAGTCCTATCAGGCCCTGAGCAATCCACTCATTTATTTATTAAGTTTTATTCATTTGATCGATCTCAAAACAACTTATTTATACCTAGTCCATGGCAGGCACTTCATACTCTGTGAATATAACTTTGGATCACACATAGATTTACTTGGATGTACTCACTACTGACCAAAACAGAAAGACCCTGATCCTACCATACATGGGGTCTGAAATCATACTTGATCTATGTCCTTAACGCTAGGTATCTTTATTGGCATCCTGAACCCTGGTTTTCAGGAGGTGTTTGTCACTGTCCCATCAGGAAAAGAGGAAGACTAAGGGATGCTTTTGGATCCTGTGTGAGATATTTCTCAGAGAGTAGATCCAGGGAGCTTTCCTCTGAATGTGACCCCTTCATGTTTAATTTTGGAAGCAAATCCTTCTCTGTTGAGCAAGCAGAATGGAAAGCAGCCCAGCTTGTTTCACTGAAGCTGAGGCAATTGACCTTAACCACTTGAGCTTCATTCGTCAGGATCCTGCCAATAATGACTTACTATATTGTGTGGCTAGAGACGTATGAGTTGTGTGATAAAACTGCTAGCATGGCATTGCTGAGACATGGAGACTAGTAGTTCATGGAAGCTTCTGGTATACATGTGCTCCTCCTTTAACTGTTGTGTTAAAGAAAGTAAAATGCCCTAGGTAGAAACATGAAATTTTTCATGAAATAATAGTGAAAGCATTATACATATAATTATTCCACATTTTAATTGGGGAAAGGTGAATAATGACTAGATTTCATAATAATAAAATGAAACAAAAAATGAGGCAGACAATACAACATTACTTAATATTAGTATTTTTAAGAAAGCATCTATACTAATAAAAGGGCAATAAGCTAATTAAGGTGGACGTCCACTAGTGATTCAAAAGCAGACAATGACATTGACATTTGTAAAAAGTTGTGAGGTGAAAAAAAGGATTATACTAAGAAAGTAGGTCAAAGAAAGACACATTTTAATGACTATTTTTCCTATAATGTGGTCCTTTATAAATGAAAGAAATAAAAGAACATATATAAAGAGGAAGAAGTTGATAGAGCTAAGTGTCATGGTTAATAGTTGTCTATTGGTCATCTAGTGTTATTTTATCTACTTCTTTCCCAATTTTGGTTTGAAAATCTACCTTTTTATTCTTGGTCTTTGTGATGGTGGTAGAGTTGAATTCATACGCCTTTTATCCCCTGTTCTCCCTAATTTCATGTGTCATAGACCAGACATGATTATCCACCCACTTCTTTCAACTGGTGAGAGAGACTGATCTTCAAACTATGGTATCAGGGACCACTGAGACCCAATTATTGGGCTTTTCTTTGTCCTAACAGGATAAGTGGACTCTTATTCTTCTCCATCTGGTGATGGATTAAAGTGACCCTGGGATTTCTTGGGTTCTCTATCTGGGAACTGAAAATGAAGTAAATGCAGTAGAATCCATAGTGGGAAATGGAAAGAAAGAGAGTCCTCATGGCAACCTTTAGTCCCTGTATCTGCACATTCCTAAATCCAGCTATAACTTTGGGATTTTGATTGAAATGAATCTGTGAATTCTTATTATTGACTGAATGTTAAATTTTATTTTTATTATTTGCCACTGAAGGAGTCTTAGGTGGCACAGAGGTCTCATAGAGGATGAGGGAAATGGATTTAAGTAGAATATGGATTTTGAAACAATGGAAGCAAAAGAGAAAATTGATAATTATATGCACCTAAAAAATTAAAGACTAAAATTAGACCCTCCTTAATAGATGAGACAAGAATAGATACTGAAGATAAAGGGGGTACAAATTAGATTGAACATTTGAAAAGTGTGAAAAAGTTATGAGCCAGCTTCTGTGCAAAGTAAATGAGAGAGCCAACCAGAAATGATTTATCGCTAAGATACCGGGAGCCCAGTTTAGTTGGCTGCCTTTGATTTTGTCCAAATAAGGTCAATGTGCTTTAAAAATGCTTGGCAGCTTAGAAGTGAGGCAAACACATCAAGAGTGATAGAAAATCCTAGAATAGAAAAATTCTGGATTTTGAAGTGCTTGGATTAATAATAGCTGATCCTGACATTGAGGCAGATGAGGGGAAATCTATAGTGAAAACAGACATGGTGTTTACTACAAGGAAAGTGAGAAATTGAGGCACAGGTCATTCAAAGTATAAGAGGAAGTTCTCACTAGAAGTGAAAATAAATTTTTTAAAAATATAGCATAGAGGTTTTTAGAGTAGAGGATTTTAAGTTCTTAGGGCTTGAAAGCTGAATAAGAAGACTATGTTTTAGGTTGAAGCTCTTTCACTGGGTGGCCAACATGGAAGTGAAATTTCTAAAAACAGTAACTTAAAAAAGTTGTCCGCAGACTAAAGGAATATCAAATAGGAGAGGGAATCACTGAGGGAAATGGCAGACGCTCTGTGTGAAAGACTTCTGCAAACCAGGCAGAGAGGTGATTCAGAAGCTAGGCCAGGGCTCTCCACATTAGCAGCCACTGGGTCTGTCTCAGCGTGGGAGCAGGTGCTATAGAAAGCTACAATGGGTTTCACAATGAGGAAAATTTGGGAGTAATGGTGGTAGAATGCTTATGTGAATGAGACAGTAGTAAATTTGTCAGAGAATTTGTTGCATTCTGGGTTCTTTGATTAAAGAATTTATAGCCTATATAATTAAAATGACAGCACAGAATTTCTTCTGTGTTGAAATATACCAGGGACTTCATTTAATCATATACAGTAAGAGATGCAGACATGGAAATCACTATCATGAAGAGAGATGTTTTTACTTACAGATTCCTAGAAACAGGAGGCACAGCATACCATTGAGGGCCACCTGGAGAAGGTCCAGAATTGCTCAGAAGGAAGCGTGGGGGAGGAAGGATCATGGCCCAGAGTCTTTACCAGGGGAAAAAATGGGTCAGGCAGGATAGGGATGCTGAGTAAGCTTTAAAATTAGACAGTTCAAACAATTTTGGCAGGCTCTGGACTCTATGGGTAGTCTCTAGTTGTCTGGTAGCTGGCTCTGGGGTTATTGAGTTAAGAAAAACACTGGCCTGGTTGTGAGAGTTTAATAAAGGAGATGGTTGAGGATGTGGGCTCTGGGTTGGTTGGTTTGTTCATCCAAGACACATGTCCAGAGAAGTCATGGCTTTATACTTAGCTAGCCTTAGGAGGGGCAGGCTTTCCAGGATCAAGACCCCCAAATGCCAGATCATCAAGAATATATAAGAATACAGACAAGAATATAGACACACACAAAAATTCTATAACTACATCTGATGATAGATGTTAACTAGATTTATTATGGTGATCATTCCATAATATATACAGATATCAAATCATTATGTTATACATCTATAACTAATATAATGTTTTACATCAATTACACCTTAACCTTAAAAAGAATATAAACAATAAGAAAATTTAATCAATACAACTTTTCACTTAATTAGCTATAAAGAATAGAGGAAGTAGCTAATCATATTTTCCCTTTCATTGGGTGGTTTAAATCTGAATGTACATTTATAAAAATTTAAGATTTGAAGAATTTTTCTTAAAGCAGACCTTAGGATGAAAAAGAAATTTATTAATAAAATTACTCATTATTTAGAGTACTTGCCAGATTCTGTGTTAAGAACTTTATAAACATTATAATATATAATCTCCATATGAAATATAATGAGCTCAGTACTACTAGTATGCCTATTTACACCTAAGGAAACTGAAGCTGAGATAATTTAAGTAACTTGCTCAAGGTTACCACGATGTAAATACAGGTCTGTCTGGATTCAAACACCAGGTTTTTCAAGGCTGTATTTGCACATTTCCTGTGGAATGTTTCATTTACTGAGGGCGATTACCCATGCCCTATTCTTTACTGGAGACATGGTTTTGATCACATGAGTATAGAAGTTGGTATCACCTCAGTGGTTTCTGATTTGCTTAGAATAAAAACATGTTTGCATTAGGCTTTCACTGTTAATAAAAGCAGTCCTTACAATGATACAGGGCCCGCAGACCATCTGAAGCTTTTATTTTGAACATGACAGTGGCATGTAATTTAAAGAGAAAAAAAAATTAGCCTAACACTAAGTGTACAAGGCAATAAATCTCAAGTCCCCAGAGCAACGTTTTTCTGCCACCCACTTCCTTCAGACATAAAGGGATGTGGGACTCCGGCCAAAGAAATATAATAAAATGTATGAACAGTTATAAATGAAATACAATCAGAGGCCTGCAGTCTGCTCCTTTGCTAGCTTGCTTTATTTCTTCCTTGAGGATTCTATTTCTTCCTCTCCTTCACCATGCTATTCCATTTCCCTTGCTTTCATTTTCCTCCTTTTGCCGCTATTTATAATATTTGTCCTTTCCCTTTTATTCATTTTTATGTGTTTTCTTTCTTGTTGAGGGGAAAAAACACTGTGATTTTATTCCCATGTGTACTCAGACTTACGGTTTGCTTTTTCTATTGCCTTTTACTACATTTTCTTGCTCGATACTAATTTCTTTTCCGTCTGTGTCTTTTGCCTGTAGTCACTTGATATTAATGCTTTGATCTGACTTCTAAGTTGGAAAAGGCTATCATATTTAGATTTCTTTCTTTTATTAAAACAACTCTTACTCTGGCTTCTGGGATCATACATCAGAATCCCTAAGTCTGATAAACAGAACCAAAATATATTGAAGAGGTTCACTCATTCACTTATGCAGGCAAGAATACTAGTCCATTTGTTCACTTACTCTCGTCTGTCTATCCATCCTTTCATCCTTTCATCAAGCATTTATTGAGCACCTTATGCTTACTTATTCATTCAATCAATGAATATTTATAGAGCACCTAGGAGGTGCCAAGGAAGTAGTGGCAAATGGGAATGAGGTAAGTACTAGCAATGCGATTTATTGTTAGTAGAGAATCTAAAAACAATAACAAAATCAACTAAACGTCTGCTTTTATTATAATGTGCTAGGAATCCTAAACAATGTTAGTTATAAAATTATGGAGGCTGTCATTCCCACCACTTCCCCTCCCCACTTTAGATACGTCACTGTTCAGGATAGAACTAAACAGATAAAAATCCCTGGCCTCTTAAAGTTTATATAGCAGAAGAGAGGATGTGTGTATATCTGTGTGTATTTGTTTGTTTGTATGTAAATATGTAATTATGAGCATGTTAATATATGTATATATAATTGTATAAATGTTCACATGATTTTATTAATTAAATTGAAGATACAAATTATTCTTGCATACAAAGACTTTGAACCACTAGGGATTTTATATGTTCAACTACAAATTAGTAAAAATGAGTTGATAGATCCATCAAGGCATTAGCTGTTGATAGAAACGATTGAGATTAATTGGGTTTCATATATATCTTCTCTCTCTGTTTTTAGATTTAATTGGGCTCAGGGGAGCTTTAAAAAACACGGTTTCCCTGGCCCCATTCAGAAAAAAATTAATTCCATTGCTCTAGAGTAAGGCTTAGGTATTAGTGTTTTTTATATGTCTGCCTGTAATTTGAATGTGCAATCAGTTCTGAGAAGCACACCCGAGAAATACCCAAGTAGAATATCAAGAGGAAGTTAAACTGGATACATAGGTTGAATTGTGACCCCTAACATATGTTGAAGTCTTAACTCCCTATTAGAAAGAGCGCAGCCTATCAGAAATAGGGTCATTGCAGATATAATTAATTAAGATGAGTTCAAACTGGAGTACAGTGGACTATTTTTTTTTTCCTCCTCCTCTTTCCTGCTCCCTCTTTCTCTCACCAAAAGGTTGAGCTGGCATGACTTTTGACTCTCTTCCTCAAGTTGGACTTCAGAGGAATCTGAGCAGGGAAAATAGAGAAAATTGTGACAACCATCCCACCTCACCCGACCCCAAGACACTAGAGGGTTTAAACTGGTATTTGGAGGATGCTGACATCAGACAGAAGATAGTCAAGCACAGCTGAGATTAAAATAGCTTGGGAATTATTGGAGTTTTGCCCTAACTTTTTCTTGGCCATTCCCTGGGGACAAAATAACGCTTGCCTCCATATGTTGGTTCAGGTGTATAGAAATAAATGGGTAGCTAGAAAAAGTTCTATGCTGTGACAAAGTGAGATTAACTAACATTAGGCAAATTCTTCCCCGTCATTCTCTTTTCAAAACCCTAAGGTTTAAAAATAAATATATCCTCTTCCTATGAAAAATAAGTACCTGATGTGAGGGTTTATGTCATGGAATGGGAGTGATTAAATCTGTTTTCCATAGTTTGTTGCCCTGCCCTCTCCTGTAGCTCTCCGCCTCCTGCTTGCTTGCTGCCCTGCCTTGTCCTGTAGCTCTCTGCAGCCCTCCTATAGCTCCCCCTTTCCCTCCTCATAGCTTGCTGTCCTGCCTCCTCCTGTAGCTCTCCACAGCCCGCTTGTACCTCACTGGCCCACCCTCCTGCTGATCCGTGATCTGGTCTTGATGGCTTGGTCGTTACACCTCAGGGTGTAATGGCAAATTAGCATATTCCTCTCTTATTATATAATTGTTTAAACAATAATTTTTTTAAAAAAACTTGAATAAACGTCATCTAAATGAGACTTTTTCAGATTGTTTTCTTTAAGACAAAGATGTTCACTGTATCAGGGACTTAGGCCATCCTCTTGGCTCATTGTTTACGCCACTCATTATAGCCACATGGGTATAAGCTAACATTATCTCAGCTACCTCACACATTTCCACTGTCTTTCCTACAATGACTTGAGAAACCTGTGAAAATTTAATAGTATTCATGCATGTAAGGCCTGGAAGGGCGAATGAGTTCATAACTTATGGATAATTCTTGAACAATGGGGGGATATGAGCCAGAAGATAAGTACTCCTCCTCTCTTGCCTCTTTTAAGTGAACATCTGTGAGGTGTAGTCTTCATGGCATCTTATATGATCTTGATGATAGCAAGCCCCATTTGTCACAGAGCTGATCAATCAATTACTCGCCTTTGTATTCGCTTTCCCTCCTTATACATTTTACTCTCATCAGTCTCCTGCTCCTCTTCCTTGGGATTTTCTCCACACAAATGAATTGCTTGTGTGGCTTTTTTTGTTTGTTTGTTTGTTTTTTGTTAATCCTGGATAAGACAAAGCTATCATCATTCTATTTAGCATTGTGCCGGAGTCTTACACTAAGATTGAAAGTATAAGCCTTAGAAGAAGGATATACAAGCTAATGATACCTGTGGATGTTATGATTATTTAATTAGAACATTCAAAATAATTTGAAGATAGATTACTGAATACACTAAGAGAATTTAGCAATCTGAATTGATATAAGATTAATTATATATCTATATACCAACAGTAAATAACTTGGTAGTAAAAAAAATAACAACAAATAAATAAACATAAAACCTACATGCAATAGTAGCAGAACATCTCAATGCAGTTAAGTAAACATATTTAAGGCTTCCAAAGAAAAAGTTTTAAATTATACTAAGGTAATAAATACAATTAATAGGGACATATACCATCCTGGATAATAGTAGTTAATATCATGAAGAACTCTTCATCTCAAAATCCACCTGTATATTCAATAATATTGCAATTAAAATTCCAAAAGCATTATTTTTGGAGATTGATAATTTGAGTCTCAAATTTTTTGTAAGATTAAAGTACCAAGAATATTCAAGGCATTTCTGAAGAGAAAGTCAGGATGAGTGTGCTATTACTCTGTTGTAGATTAGAACTTAGTTTGAAACCTGATAATTACTTGAAATAGAAAAATAGGAATGTGCTGGAGGGAAGTCATGTGAAAGAGTGAATGTGGTTGATGCGTCTGGAATTTATAAAAATATCATGTTATAAAATATGTTGGATGCTACAAATCAGGAATTAGTATTTAAAGTAGAGGGGGGGAAATTGGAACATGTGTAATATGATGGCATTTTAGTAGACATTGAGGATGAAGAAGACTTGAAAGAAAGGCTAGGTTGGGAGGCTTTTAAATGGCAGGAAATGAATATGTAATAAGCATAATAAAACCAATATATCATTTTAAGAAGAACTAATGGATTTAGGTTCATAAAGTCTAAAATAAATTAAGACAATTATTGAGCAGATTCGATGTGCCAGGCACTTGACATATATTATTTATAAGCAATTCACACCAAGCAGATTTTATTATTTTAAAATAATATATAAGAATACTTAGTTTCAAAAGGTTAAATTATTTATCAGAAACACCGAAACAATAAGTAATTGAGTCACAATTCATGTTTTAGTTGACCTATGACTTCTATACTGAAGAAAGTATTATGTAAATAAAAATCATTGTGATATATAGATATGGTAACAATTGTTGAGAGTGGCATTGAAATGATGCCAGTTTGATAGAGAACGATACTATATCTTATACCTTTTTGTTGCCATACTCGCTCTGAATTATCTCCAGAAGAGTTTAACAGATTTTTCTGAAACTCAGATAATCCAGAGTGGAGAATAGGCCCAAAAGGGACAATTTAAACTCATCTTTATATTCATAACTTAGAATTGGTTATGGCTTTGAAAGAGTACCTTTAGGGGGCCTGTGTTCTCTCCATCCTCACTGGTTTACTGTGTGATCTTCAGGGAATCAAGTCAGCTCTCTGCTCCTCATTTCATCAGTAAAATGACAATTACAGTGCCAGCCCTGATTATCGCATAGGATAACTCTGATAATCATGTGAGTCATGAATGCATGAGGAGACAGTTCTGCATGATGGATTACAAGTTCCATTCCATTCATTTTAAGTATAAAAATGGGATGCAAGCAAGGAATAAGTTAACAAACTAGTAACTCGTCCATGGATAAAAAGACGAGCAAATATTTAAAGAAGTCTTTTCCCTACTTGTCTTCCA
>NW_006296540.1:2200315-2219944 GCF_000327345.1 Myotis davidii
TTTCTTTTATTATATCAATTAATTATCTTAGGGAATGATTCTATTTTATGTTTTTTTAGAAGGAAATGCAGTGACAATACACTAAACACATGCATACAAACACAAACGTGTGTGTGTATCTTTAGATGTTCTTGAGGGTTAGAGTCTATATACTTTTTTTTATTCTGTGATTTTTGTTGTTGTATTGGAGTAGCAAATGAAATAGTCAAGTGAATGGTTATACATTCTTTGTTCTACGTTCGAATATTTATGACAGATATAAAGTGAAATTATACAGCTTAAACAATTGAGTGAATGGCCAGCATAGTTAGAGAATAAAAATGGAAAATTTTTCTCTAGCTTTTTTTTTTTTAATTTAAACAAATCTACCAAATGCATCAAGTGACTATTCAGTGTAAAGCATGTTATCAGTAGTGAGATGAGAGAAGACCTGGACCTGTGATTCAGATACTGATCTTCATAAGCTGTAAAAACTCTGAACAATAGAGGCAGTCCAGGCATATGACAGCTCCGAACCGTGGTAGTGATGGGGCAAAGCCTTACTGTGGTTTCCAGTGGGCAGAGAGCATTTTAAACTGGTGTGGCTGAAGAAGGCATCAGGGAAGAAAAGGATTTGATGGGAGACATCATGGTTAGGGGCTTTTAGGTAGATGCATAAAAAGAGCAAGCAAGCTGTCAGGAGGGAGTACATACAGTGGGGGGGACAAAGGTCATTTTACAGTTGTTGGTACGGAAAAGACATGCAGGTTTATTAACTCTGTGTTGTACATACTCACAATCGTAAACCTCCTTTCGCCCACATGTGTATTTATTTACATACTTCTTCTGAGAAACCAGGAAATTAAATTGTATTTTAGGACCAGAATGCCAAACTAAAAATGTTGGAATTTAATCTCTAGAAAATAAGGAGCAAAAGAGCAGTTGGAAATCTGGACCATTCTTGCTGTCACAAAAGATTTTCTTCTTTTTTATGGCTGAGTAGTATTCCACTGTGTGAATGGACCACTGCTTTTTTATTAACTCATCTCCTGCTAGGCACCTGGGCTGCTTCCAAATCTTGGCTATTGTAAATAATGCTGCAGTGAACATACAGGCGCATATATTCTTTTTAATTAGTGTTTCTGTTTCTTCAGATATATTCCAGAAGTGGAATTGCTGGGTCATAAGTGTTGCCAATGTTATCACCGATAAGGGTTTAATCTCCAACATTTATAGGGAACTCATACAACTTAACAAAAGGAAGATGAACAACCCAATCAAAAAATGGGCAACAGACCTAAATAGATACTTTTCTAAAGAGAACATAAGGAAGGCCCAGATACATATGAAAACATGCTCAAAGTCACGAATCATCTGAGAGATGCAAATGAAAACAATAATGCGGTACCATCTTACACCTGTCAGAATGGCTATCATCAACAAATCAACAAATGACAAGTGCTGGCAAGGATGTGGAGAAAAAGGAACCCTTGTGCACTGCTGTTTGGAATGTAGACTGGTGCAGCCACTGTGCAAAACAGTATGGAGTTTCCTCAAAAAATTCAAAATGGAACTCCCATTCGATCCAGTGATCCCACTTCTAGAAATATATCCCAAGAAATCAGAAAGGATATGTGCACCCCTACGTTCATAGCAGCACTATTTACAATATCGATCAGACCATCAAACCTCAGAAGGAAGGTAGAGGAGGGTGGGGGTAAGGCGGAGAGATCAATCAACAGACTTGTATGCATGCATATAAGGCTAACCAATGGACACAGACACCAGGGGGGTGAGGGCATGTGAGGGGACAATGGGGGAATAAGGACACATATGTAATACCTTAATCAGTAAAGGAAAAAAATAAGTCAATTACATATTTAATTTTTGGAGGTAACTCCATACTACTTTACACAGTGGCTGTACCAATATGCATTCCCACCAACAGGGCACGAGGGTTTCCTTTCTCTGCATCCTCACCAACACTAACAAACCAAGTGGAGACAGACTCCTGCATAAAAAGAATAGACTGACAGCTGTCAGAGGGGAGGGGATTGATGGCTGGGTGAGAAGGGTGAAGGGGTTAAGCAAAGAAAAAAAAAGAAAGACTCATAATAGTGTGGTGATTCCCAGAGAGAAGGAGTTGCAGGGGGTGGTAGAGGAGTGTAAAGGGGGTATAAATGGAAGGAGACTTGACTTGGGGTGATAAGCACACAATACAATATACAGATGATGTATTGTAGAGTTTACACCTAAAACCTGTATAATTTTATTAACCAATGTCACTTCAATAATTCAATTTTGTGTGTTTGTGTGTATGAAAATTCCAAAGAGAAATACTGAGAGTAAGCAAACCATCTGGAGGTCAATAATGGTGTAATGAATTAATATTTTGCTACAATGATCAATGTGCATTCTTCCTTTACTTTCTGTTAATTAGTGACCTCCTATTTAGGCAACAGCTGAGACATTTTTATGTTTATTATTCCAGGAAAGTCATAACAGCAGAAAAAGAGTATGCTTGGAATGCTGGAAGTTTTAGTTTGTATGGTAGCCATTTGAAATTTATTCCAAGGATAGCTTTGAGGAAACTAAATATTATGAGTGTCAAAGCCTGTGCCTTTAAGTATCTAATGCCTTAAAGAAATGGGGATATACATTTATGTTATAAAAAGAGCATTTTGAGAGTATATATAGCCCATGGGTCTGAAAATACCAGAAGCCATATTTCTAGTTTAGGGCAAAGAAACCAAAAAGGTGATGTGTTACTAAGTTAAGCTGTGCTCTTAAGGAATTACTTTTTCATGTGTCTAGTTAAGAGATCACCTGGCACAATGTCAGAATTCCCTTGCCTATGGTTCAGGAAAGCAACACATTTTCTTCTGTACCCTTTCGACCCCCCATCTGCCAACAAAAACTTCCCCCAAACACACACAATGAATAACTCACATAAACATATATATATATATACACATGCACACAGTCCAAGAGTGTATACATAGTGGATATAGCATTGGGTCTGGTTGTGTGGGGGAAACAGCAGTGATCTGTATTAGCAGCAGGAGATGAAATGGGCCTGAGAAGTTTTACAGTATTCAGGGGAAATTTCCTATGAGGGCAGAGCCCCTCCAACAACTCCTTCTCCCTCTATTACCCCTAATACTCTACCTGACCAATAGAAAAGAGGGTGTAGGTATTGGCAAAAAGTAAATTGAAATGAAATTTAAAATAAATTATTAAAAATAATTTTCTTTCATATCTAAGATTATGGACTGAGATTTTACCTTTTACATCTGTATTATTATGTTAATTCTGCTTTCCACAACATTTTAAGCATATCCCTCATCTTCTCTCAGTTGTGATCCTCTCTGAAATATAGTCAAAGTCAAACAAGGTAGTAGATGAAAACTTCAGTTGTCAGATGCCTTCCCTTTTCTGCTTAAGCAAACCTGTTATTCCTTCACACATAGGAGTGAGGGAAGAGGGGAGATGATAGATGTTAAATACTGTTAATAGAAAACAATAAAAAAGATATTTTAAAAAAATATTTTCATTCTGAAAATATAGATTGTAAGCATATATGTTCATTAAAAAAAAGAAGAAACTTTTACCATTTGCAACAGCATGGATGGAACTGGAGAGCATTATGCTAAGCAAAATAAGCCAGTCAGAGAAAGATAAATATCACGTGATCTCACTCATATGTGGGATATAATGATCAACATAATTTGATGAACAAAACTAGATCCAGAGACAAATGGCAGGGGAGATGGGGGGGGGGGGGGATAGAGATCAACCAAAGGACTTGTATGCATGCATATTAGCATAACCAATGGACACAGACACTGGGGTGGTGGGGGCTTACCCAGGGTGGGAATGGCTAGGGGGGTGTCAGTCGGGGGAAAAAGGAGACATATGTAAAGCTTTAGACAAAAAATTTTTAAAAAGAAAAAAAGAAGAAGAAAATAGGACCATAAAGAGTTAAAAATAGAGTGGCTCAATGTAGAATTGAACAGAAAAGTGAAACAGAACTGTCACTTAGTCATGAAAGCAATTATGGACTGAAAAGATGGGTAAAGTTTAGACCATGAGTATTAATACTGTTAAGTGTTCTCTGAAACTTCTAAAAGAATAACATCAAAAGGACAATTCTGACAAAGGCTATCTTTAATTGCTGGATCTAACCTGGGAAAGAAAAAAGAACTATGAGAGCAAACTGGTATGATTCACCTAGTCTGTGCCCTTTACACATATGATTTATTGCCAGTATATAGAAGATAAATAACTTCAGTTGAGCAATCCCATCTAGGCTATGTCACAGGAAGAGCAGTTGTAAACTGTCAACAATGGACAGAGAAACAGAAAAAATAAGTAGGTCAGCCAGAGTCATGGAAAGTTGGTTTGAGGAATGAGAGAGTGTGGCAGCAGCAAATTTGGGATGAGATCAGGGTATGGTATTCAGGAGAACAAAGGACAGATCCTTTGTCTTCTGGGAGGATCAACTGAGAGAGAGGATAGTTGTCAGTTGAAAATGCCAGAGGGAAGGAGGTGAGGGTAGTAAAAAGAAAATGTGGTCAGATATATGCTGATGGAAGAAGATTTTACTTTGGGTGGTGGGCACACAATGCAATATACAGATGATGTATCTTAGAATTGTATACTTGAACACTATATAATTGTATTGATCAATGCCACCCAATTAATTTTTTCTTAAATGTCAGAAGCAAATGAACCACCAACCTAGAGGTGCTAGATTTTCACTTGGACCGTATATGGTTTAGGGTGCTTTCAGATGCAAATAATCAAAACTCTAAATCAAATTGACTTAAAAAATTGACAAGTAAGACAGGCATTGGCTTGGACAGAATACAGACTCTACTTTTCTGTGATTCCCTATTGTCTATCCATCTCTCTGTGTTGACTTGATCCTCCTACTAGCTTCACTTCTGATTTGCAAAGTAGTTGGTGGCTGCAATGGGAGTGACATAATTCTTTGAACAAATCCAGTTGATGTGAAAATTCTTCCTTCAATCAAAAATTAGTCTTTCCTTTAGTTTGATTGGTTCAGTTTAGTAAAAGGGACCCCCAAATAGCCATAGCTCCCAGATTAATGTCTTTCATTGATCAGATTGAGTCTGGGTCCCTCAGTCACTGGAAATGGAGATGAGATCATCATGGTTAACTTAAGATAATCAAAATCAGCTTCCTCTGAGTCAAGGGGCTCATGATTGAAATTTCTAGAACAAAACTCAGGTTCTGTTAGGAAGAAAGAGAAAGTACTATATCCACCAGAGAACTTTCAAAATAATTTTTATAAAATATAATATTTCATTGATTTCAGAAGATACTTTAATATTTTCTCAGATATTAATATCTCTAAAGTTAGGATTCATCTTAAACTCAAATGGTATATTAAGGTTGAATTGGCAGTAATGTGTTTTGTCTCTTTCAGAGTGGAATATAGTATAATGTTGCATATTACAAACACTATCCCATCATAGATCTCAGGTAAAAGGCATTTTCTTTAAGTACTAAGAGAGTCTTCCTTTCAAGGAGGTAACTCGTCCTTATGTTTCTGGAAATGCTAAGTTATTTAACTCAGTAGTATTTGTGAATAAGTGATCTTGTTAACCACAATTAATAAATATATTTGAGCTTTGTCCACTACTTATTATCTTCTCCACCACCACATTAGTCCAAGTTACTGAAAAATCTCTCACAGATTATTTCCATAGCCTTTTAACAGCTTTGTGTACTCATTACTGGTTCCCTTCAAACCATTTATCACATGGCAGTCAGATGAGTCTTTTGAAAGTTTAAATCTGCATCTCTCCTTCTGGTAATGATGAAATAATTTGTATCAGACTGACCTACAATTAGCAATGATAAAAACTATGAGCAAAATATTTTATAAAAATTAGAAAACTAGAAAATCAGGAAGGTGAAGAGGGATTGATAGTGAAAGAAGTTACAACATTGGGTAAGATTTTTGTTTATGTGACTTTTTACCTGGGAACACTCCCTTGAGCATATGTTTGCTAGCACTCAAGTGGTAGAACATGTGAGGGTGCTAGGACAAATGGAGGTGCTTGAATCTGTACTGTCAATTAAATAGAAGTATTTCATTAATATTCAATTCTTCATTTTTAAAGTACAAATCTGTTTATACCTTATTTGAAATTCTCTTAAAGCTTACTGATTTTTTTTAATATATTTTATTGATTTTTTACAGAGAGGAAGGGAGAGAGATAGAGAGTCAGAAACATCGATGAAAGAGAAACATCGATCAGCTGCCTCCTGCACATCTCCCACTGGAGATGTGCCCGCAACCCAGGCACATGCCCTTGACCAGAATCGAACCGGGGACCCCCCAGTCCACAGGCCAACGCTCTATCCACTGAGCCAAACCGGTTTTGGCGAGGCTTACTGATTTTTAAAAAATCAAATTCTAAATCTTTTAGAATGGCTTCTGACTGATAACAGTACATATATCTTTTTTAAATGTATCATAATAGTGGGTGAATAATCTACTTTTTAATTAGCTATACATAAGTCCTTCCCCTACATTGTAAGCTAAATGAGGGTAAGGAGGCACAGTGACAGTACTCAAACATGTTTGTTGAATGAGTACTGGTAATACAAGAAATGATGTAATTACAGAAAGGAACAAGTACAGGTGAGTGTTGTGCTGTCCAGGGAGAAGTTGAAGAGTCTCTTAAATGCCTACCATACTCCTAATTTTCTTTTGATACAAAGGGGTTGTATGTGTTGACAGGTAAGAAAAAGTGTTCTCATTTTGCATCATGTGATTACGCTTCACTAGCCTCAGCTCATGGATCACTCTAACAAAAGGCATGCACCTAGAGGTTAGAAAAAAATGAGACTTCCTTATATTTGAGATGACCCTGAATGTGAATGCTGTGTTTTACTTCTCTCCTGGGTCTGTACTGAATGGTGATTGATTGAGCTAATAAGTTTCTTACTTGGGTAAGAGTTCAAATTTAAGGCAGAGAGAGATAATTTTTTAAAGAATGGTAGTCAATGTAGAAGAAGATACATAAAAGAAAAAATAAGAACATTGAAGTAGATAGAGTAGCAGAGTAATGAGAACATCAGTCCTGAGAATGACAGTTTTCAGGATAAGGGAAAGCAGATGTTTTTCTTATGGGTGACAGGTTGACAATACCGTGGGATTCCTGGTCTTTCCTGTTATGTGTTGAAACGAGGATGCACCCTCCTGTTCTAGTTAAGACAAAGCTGTGTGACTGCTGACATGGTTTCTTTTGTTCCATTATTTCATGTGTGTCCTTATAACCAGTTACCACTACCTTGGATAATTTGATCCTGTGTTTCTTATTTCTGATCCATCTTTTCTCTCCTTCTGACAGATCTTTTCTGTCTGAAAGGAAAACAAAGACTGTAAACTATTTCTAAGTCTAAATTCTACCAGGCAGTGCAATGATAACAATCTTAAGTCAGGATACTAGTTATATCCCTATTGCAAAGTTTTATCATTTATTTTGGTTAGGACTTTCTTTAATAAGAATCATTTTTCTCATAAATAAAAAATGGGTGTTAATATTCATGAGCACCATTAATATTTTTTTTGTTTGTTAGGTTCCCCACGTTATAAAAAAAAATCAACAAACACACTTACAATAATTCACTATGTTATATCCTAGACTGAGATATTCCATTAAATTCACTGGGCTATTATTTTTATCCTAATATTTGAAAGCTAAAACAGAATTTGTCAAAACTGGGCTCATTTTACTGAACACTTACTAAATGAATTTTTTTGGTATCTTTTGTTTTCACAACAAACTACAAGTTAGTATTAATGTTCAAATACCCCCACAAAGTCCACAAAGCTAAAAAATTCCATAACTGGGTCCTTTTCATAATTCTGTAATGTCATTAAACAGTGTTAATTTCTGTCTCAGTGGGAGAATGGAAAGAGTAAAAGAACAAAAAGAAAAGTACATTTTCAGCCATGGGAGAAAATATGATTTGAGGATATTTTAAAAAATGGAAATTAATATTTTTATAGCTATTTTAGAGGGTTTGTTATATAACTTCAGTCAGCAAACTAGCTTAATATAAACATGAATTATGTAGAAAATATTTTGTTGATACCATTAATATGTATAATATACTACATTTTAAAATGGAGCTTCTTTAAGCTATAAAGGCAAGTGTACTAATTGATTTTGCTTTAAATATTTTTTCCTGAAAAAGGGACTACAATTTGTTAAACTTCAAAGATTCTTTTGTCAGATTTTGCTATTTCAATGTAAGTGTTAGACTATAAAAGAATGATAACCATAAACTTTACATAAAAATAAACTATGGCATTTACCTCCCATAGTATTACTTTCCATTTTTAGTATCAAACAAATGTGAAAAGTCGTTTTCTTCAGAAAAGCCAATGAGAACAAACAAGAATTCCCACCCATTTCTGGGCCCCGTGCCTCCCTTCTTTATGCTTAATGAATACATTACTTGTCAAGTTGGTATTTCTGAAAGCTCCCTCAAACAGAGGCACACATTTTGTTCACTTTTATGGAAAGGAAGAAAGAGAATGAGATCTAGTTCCTGCCAGACCATTTATTAGGTTATGTACGCATATAACACCATGGTTACCTTCAAAATACTATATGCCTGAGGGTTAAATGTGGTAATTTACACAATGCCCAGTTTGAGGCACACAACAAACAAGCACTCTGGATCTGTTAGTACTTAGATCAGCCAACAAATATATTGTTTGGCTAATATGAGCAAAACACACTGCTATGTGCTAAAGATTCAGTACACAGCAAATGCATGTTATTAGTGTTATAATCTGGTACAATCTTCCTCATAGCAGCCTTACTGAAGTTTTAAAAAGAAACATCATGTTAAGTGATGCTGAAACTAAAGAAGATCTAAATAAATGAAGAGCTGTGATGGGATATTGAGGAGATTCACTATTATTAAGCATCTTCTGATATCTCTTCTCATAGGGCATAGCTTTGGGTGTTTCCAGTCACCCCTGGATTAAGGTGGGTTTGGTAGGGCTTTTTTTTCCTTTTATTTCCCTAACCACACTCAGCTCTTGAAGGGCATTAATTACAGGTGATTGCTATTGGTTTCAGCAATACCCTAGGGCACAAATTGCTGTGAAGTGATCAGCACAAAGTTCATCTCCTTTAAAGAGCAGTCCCTCAGGGCAATGTTTGAGGGTTTTTTTTTTCTGGCCTCGCTGGTGGGCTTTCCTCTCCATCTTCCCTCTCCCCCACCCTCTCTCTTCTCTCCCTTCTCCTCTTGAAAAATAAGCTCAATCTCTGTGCCAATGGATCTCTCAGTTTCCTCCCAGCTGCTTTTCATCACAACTTCCACTGTTATGGAAAATGTCCTCAGGCTTGAACTTCACAGGACTTTGTAAATGAAATCAAGTCTTTTGGGAGGGGATGTGGAGCTCTCTGTTCTACACCCTACTGCTCTCTTAGAGCAGCGGTTCTCAACCTGTGGGGGTCCCTTTGGGGGTCCAACAACCCTTTCACAGGGGTCGCCTAATACCATTGGAAAACACATGTATAATTACATATTGTTTTTTGTGATTAATCACTATGCTTTAATTATGTTCAATTTGTAACAATGAAAATACATATCAAATATTTACATTATGATTCATAACAGTAGCAAAATTACAGTTATGAAGTAGCACCACAACATGAGGAACTGTATTAAAGGGTCGCGGCATTAGGAAGGTTGAGAACCACTGTCCTAGAGTAAAACCTTTGGGCCATTGCTCTGGAGTTGGGGATACTGACAAGCCATGCTTTCCTCTGAGTGCTATTCCCTCTTGGGGAACTGAGAACTTGGTGCGGGTGGGGACAGCACCTGCAGGTCTTCTCAACTTGCCTATCTTGGTTTTGAAATGCCCACCCCATGAGATGGAGCATGGATGTTTGGGTCCCCGGTATTCTCAGCAGGGTCCTGCTTCAGGCAGAGCATCCACTAACACGCGAGGGATGAGTGGGAGAGGGTGGTGTCCATCTTCCAGCCACACTCAGCCAGAGCAAAGCCTCTGTCATGGCTGCAAGCAGGTGAGAAATGCTGACATCCGGCCTCTGGATGGGATCTTGAGGAAGAGAAACCCGACCCTGGATTCTTGGCTTTACCAGTTCAAGTGGAGTTTCTGTCTTGCTCCCTGGGAAAGGGGGAGACAGGTATGGGCCTTCGTTTACGGGTCACACATTCTGGCAGTTCTTACCCAGTTTGGATATATTTACTTGAATAAGTATGTATGCACTTGCTATAAAACCACACTGGCCTTTCCAAAGATGTTACAAAGTTGTTTTTAAACAGTTTTCACCAGTGTAGCTGGGAGTGGGCCTGCGGAATTCCTCATGCTGTCATGTCAGACTTGGAGCTTTCCTAGTGCTCGCTTCATGTTTGTCCCTTAGAAAAGCAAACGCACTCATTCCCTGTTGCCTAGTCTCTCACATATGCTTCTGGGGAGTATATCTTGCCATCTGCCTGCTCTCTTTCTCAGTGCCTCTGTGAAAGTGTGGTGGAGGCGTTATTGTGAACTTTGATTCATCCTCCACACACATATGTCCCTCCATCTGTAAGAACTGCAGAGCACTACTGTATGGCCTTTTCCTGCGCAGATGATGTTAGCTGCTCTGTTCCAACTCTGGAGGCACTGGTTACAAACGGCTTCTCAGCCAATTGTAGGTGGGCCACGGTTACTAATTTTCCTCCAGCATGCATCTTAGGTTATAATGATGTATAGCTTTAAAGAAAAATATCCTGCTAATAAAAAAAGAAAAAAATGAATCTCTCGGTCTACCTTTCCCCTATTTCCTAATCAGTGAGAGAAGAGAAAAAGGATGGGTGAGCAAAAAGCCTTTATAAGCAATAGATGAGCATTTGCAAGTAATGTTTACAGCCAAGACACGGCTATCTGTGACATAGACTTATTGGTGCTCCTAGCAACAATTTTAGTGAAGACAGTGTCTACAAGTGCTAAGGGAGGGGAGGGCACCTCATCTTCTCCTGCTGTGCTGGGTGTGGGATTCTTACAAGATCCTGAGAAAAGGAATTTTCTGAGACTCTGACAGGAGGATATGCTATAGTAGAAAGCTTTATTTCCATGGAATCACACCTTATGTTTCCAAAGCCCGATTTCCCTGAGTCCAGTCAAAGAAGAAGTGTGGCTGGGGTTTCAGTAGAGCTAAAGTCAGAGCCGGTGTCTAGAGCAGTGATGGCGAACCTATGACACGTGTGTCAGAGGTGACACGCGAACTCATTTTTTTGGTTGATTTTTCTTTGTTAAATGGCATTTAAATAGATAAAATAAATATCAAAAATGTAAATCTTTGTTTTACTATGGTTGCAAATATCAAAATATTTCTATATGTGACACGGCACCAGAGTTAAGTTAGGGTTTTTCAAAATGCTGACACGCCGAGTTCAAAAGGTTCACCGTCACAGGCCTAGAGTTTCCTTTACATGTTGGAGCCAGGCTCAGTTCAGCATCAGGATAACTATAGTCCATTAATTCATTGTGTGTGGGATCCACATGGCCTTGGGGCACACAGGCTAACACAAGAGAACCTAGAGAGAGCTTGCTGAGCAAGGAGTCCCAAGAGCACAGGAGAGCAAGCTCCTTTATGTAGGGCAGCGGTTCTCAACCTGTGGGTCGCGACCCCTTTGGGGGTCAAACGACCTTTTCACAGGGGTCGCCTAAGACCATCGGAAAACATATATATAATTATGTATTGTTTTGTGATTAATCCCTATGATTTAATTATGTTCAATTTGTAACAATAAAATTAAGCGTCACCACAACATGAGGAATTGTATTAAAGGGTCGAGGCATTAGGAAGGTTGAGAAGCACTAATTTAAGGGATTATGTGTTTCCAATCTTCGTGCCCTTACAGTGGTGACACCCATTTTGGCCAACCATCTCAGTCCCCAGGTGTGACTGACAAACAATTACCTTCCCTGTTTCACTCCAACTTCACTGGACATGCATCTATTTTTCCTATATGGTTCCCTCCTCCAGTGTTTTGTGGGGAACATACCTATAATGTCTGGCCTTCCCTTTACTCGTTTCCTGTTCTTAATCACTAGTTACTTACAAAGGTATCAGAAATATCAGTAGTAATCCCCTGGCATAATCTGTACCAATGTGGCTTAAAAGAGAAACCAGACCCTTACCCAGGACTATCTGGAATCTTCACAGATTAAATGGACCTTAAGCTTCTCAGTGCTCTGAATGCTGTATGTATCTGTTGACTTGAAGTTCTTTCCTTGGGATGCATTATCACTAAAGTGGTGTCTACAGTTTTCTCATGCCTACTATCTTTCTCATGAAAAGGTGAGGTTACTATAGAAGAAAATAGAATGGGTAGAAAAAAACTATGTAAATTTACAATAAAAAGTATATACTAATACATATATATATATATATATATATACATTTTTATATATTTGCATAGGTTATAATTATTGATCGAAAGGTACAGAAGGTAGATTAAGTTCTCGCTGCTAATTTTTTAAACATTCTAGTACTAATTATGCTCGGGCCATTTCACAGCTCAAATTGTTTTTCTCCTTTTCTCTGAGCTTTTTATTCCCCACCCTCTCTCCACATTCTCCAGCGGCTACATCGCTCACTCAATTTCCTCCACTTTTACTGTGATAGTATTTTATGAAGATAGATGATCTGAACTAATGCAAGCTTTAGCTCTATGTGCCACATCTAATTTGAGGTGTATACTGTGGATACCGGTGTGGAAACATGGAGGAGAGTATGGAGTGAATTAATCATCAAAGCGTACTAGACAATAAACCAAATGAAGCAGTATTTTTCTCTTATAGTTGAAAATTATATTGAATTCTATGAAATAGAAACCTCTTCTGAAACACTGTATTTATTGGAGAGGAAATTCATACACCTAGTGGCTATGACTCAGCTCTGATGCTCAGTTCCCTGAATTAAAATTCTGAACTATGGTACTTATAGGCTGTTTAACCTAGGAAAGTTATTTCACATGTTTATATCTTTTTCCTTAGTGGTAAAAATGAGGGCAAATACCATCTACCTCAAAGAATTATTATGTGAAATTAATTCATGCAAAAGTGCCTGGAACAATGCCTAAGACATAATGAGAACTCATTAAATGTTAGCCCTCAATACAGTCATTCAACATACTGAAGCTAGTATAAATTACCATTACCATTTACTCATAAATCTCTGTTCCATTTCATTAATTTATTTGTTTACAACACAACTTCTAGGTTCTTCTCTCTTTTTTTTACACCACCTAAAATTTATTCACATTAAGGTGTCACCTTAATCACCCATTTGCATTTTTACTTTTTTTTTTAGTTTTTTAAAAAATTTCTTTATTGATTAAGTTGTTACATATGTGTCCTTATCCCCACATTACCCAACCAGCTCCCCCACTCATGCCAGGTTCTTCTTATATTTAAGTGCGCCAATTTTACTTAGATATAGTTTTTGCATCTAAATACATCAGAGAAATTATTTTCAGTCTCTATAAAAAAATCAGTTAAATACTCTGCTGGCTTTTAAAGATTATTATTATTGTATACACTGCCTGGAAAAAGTAGGCATTTATGTTTTTGTTGAATGTATAAATAACTTTGTTAGATGATTAAACATTATATTACAAAGTCACTTTTCCCATTTTATTTTATTTTTTCTTAAATTTCAGCTTCACTTTTCCTAAATGTGTTCATTATCTAACTAGATCATAACTCCTTACAAACAAGGACTTTGTTTTGTGCTCTAAAATATATATTGATGATGGAAATAGACTATACAAGTAACTGTATATCTGGAGTTCTATAAACTCAACCGTAACTAAACCGGGTCTCATGGCATCATTGAAGAAGTTTGTTCTTGCTTAAACATTTTTCAGATTGGTTCTGTTGCTCTCTCCTTTTTGCTAAGGCAAATACAAAGGGATTATGGTCCTCAGGTTTGTCTTGGGCATGGAACACAGCATTCTTGGGGAGGGCTTTGTTGAGTTCCACTTGATATAATAAGAGACTCAGGTTGCATTTCTAATATAACACAAGATAAGAACTCTTCATATTTAAACATTTAATTTATTTATTCTTCTTTGATGTTATTGTTGACACTATTACAGATGTCCCTATCCCCCACCCTTTGCCTGCCTCTACCAAGCCCTGGCCCCCCTCCCTCTATCCATCACCACACTGCTCTTTGGCTCATCTCTTCACCTCCTTATTTCTAGTCTTCCACACCCCCTGACAGCTCTCAGTCTGTCCCATATATCCATGCCTCTGTTTCTATTTTATTCATCAGTTTGTTTTCTTTCTTATATTCCACATATGCCTGAGATCATATGGCATTTGTCTTTCTCTGATTGGCTTATTTCACTTAGCATGATAATCTCCAGGTCCATCTATGCTGTCACAAAAGGTAAGAGGTCCTTCTTTTTCACAGTTGCATAGTATTCCATTATGTAAATGTACTACAGCTTTTTTTCCCCCCACTCATCTACTAATGGGAACTTGGGCTCTTTCCTGATCTTGGCTATTATAAATAATGCGTCTATAAAATAGGGGTACATGTATCCTTTTGAATTGATATTTCAGAATTCTTAGGCTATATTCCCAGAAGTGGAATTGCTCGGTCAAAGATAGTTCAATTTTTAATTTTTTGAGGTAGCTCTATACTGTTTTCTACAGTGGCTGTACTAGTCTGCATTCCCACCAACAGTATGCTAAGATTCCCCCTTTTTTTTACTACATCCTTGCCAGCACTGGCTGTTTGTTGAGTTATTGATGGTAGCCATTCTGACAGATGTGAGGTGATGCCTCATTGTCATTTCGATTTATATCTCTCTGATAATTAGTGACGTTGAGCATTTTTTCATATGTCTATTGACCATCTGTATGTCTCCATGAAAAAGTATCTATTCATGTCCTTTGCCCATTTTCAAATTGGGTGGTTTGTCTTCCTTGTGTTGAGTTGTGTAAATTCTTTATATTTTGCAAATTAACCCCTTATCATATGTACCATTGGCAAATATGTTCTCCCATACAGAGTGTTCCCTTTGCATTTTGTTGATGGTTTATTTTGCCGTGAAGAGGCTTTTTAGTTTAATGTAGCCCCATTTGTTTATTTTTCCTATGTTTCCCTTGCTCTAAGAGACATATTGGCAAAAATATTGCTAGGAGAGATGGCTATTTTACAGCCTATGTTTCTTTTAGGATTTTTATGCTTTCACCACTTACATTTAAGTCTTTTATTGATTTTGATTTTATTTTTGTGTAAATTGGTCATCCTGTATCATTTTTTTGCATTTACCTGTCTAATTTTCCAAACACCATTCATTGAAGAGACTGTCTTATTCCAGACTGTCTTGCTGCCTTATTTTTCAAATAGTAATTAGCTACATAGGTGTGGGTTTATTTCTAGGCTCTTTGTTCTGTTCCACTGATCTTTATGCCTGTTCTTATGTGAGTACAAGACTGTTTTGATTACAATGGCCTTGTAGTACACTTTGATATCAGATATTGTGGTACCTCCAACTTTGTTATTTATTGACTCATTGGATTGTGTTTGTTCTGTACTACATTTCTGGCAGAAAGTCCACATCTTTTTCAGACCATCAGTAATTTTTCTAAAATGTTTAAATATGGAGAAAGAAGGGCTACTGGATAGAACTCTGGTGCCCCCTATTTGACCTTTGCCAAAAACCAAGCCACAGCAACCTGGATGTGCTGCTTTATTGTGCATTCTATAGGTAAGTTGCTCCTCCCAACACCTGCGATTTTCTAAAATTGTCCCAGGATACCATCACTACCTGTTCCTGTAGCCTTTCCCCTGAAGAGCAGTCTCAGGTATACATACCTGTACACCCAGTATAAGGTTCAGAAGTGCTTGAAGACCCATAAGAAGACCTGTTTCCCTCCATTTGGTTCCCAAGTTGGAGGATTCTCAAGATGACGGTTGAGTAGGTGGATTTTACACCCAAATTCTCTCAGGATCAAACTGAAAATACAACTAATTATACATAATTAATATACATAATTAATATGCAACTAATTAAGATAGAACTAATGATTATTGATAGGTGTGTATTTATGGCTATTTTAGTCTTTTAACTCTGTTCCTCTGTTGTTGTTTTTTTCTTTTTATTGTAGCTTCAGGTTTTTTTCCCATTGTTGTTTATTTGTGTTTTTTTCTTCTTCTTCCTCTAACTTCATAAAGCAGGCTCTCTACTATTTCTTATACTACTGATTTATTGGCTACAAACTTCTTTTGCTTTTCTTGTCTAAGAAGCTCTTTATCTCGCCTTCAATTTTAAATGATAGCCTTGCTGGTAAAGTAGTTTTGGTTGTAGGTCCTTGCTTTTCATCACTTTGAATATTTCAAGCCAATCCCTTCTGCCCTGAAATGTTTCTTCTGAGAAATCACGTGACAGTTTTAGGAGTTCTTTTGTAGGTGATTAACTGCTTTTCTCTTGCTTTTTTAAGTATTCACTCTTTGTCTTTTATCGTTGACATTTTAGTTATGATGTGTGTTGATGTTGACCTCTTTGGGACTCTGCACTTGCTGAACTTGAGTGTCTTTTTCCTTCACCAGGTTAGGGAAATTTTTGGTCAGTATTTCTTCAAATAGGTTCTTGATTCCTTCCTTGCTCTTTCTCTTTTCTTTCTGGTATCCCTATGATGCAGATGTCTTTGCACTTCATGTTGTTCCAAAGTCCCCTTAAACTATCCTTTGTTAATTCTTTTTTTTTCTCTTACTGCTCTGATGGGGTGTTTCTTTTCTACCTTGTCTTCCAAATGCTAATTTGATCTTCTCCTTCATCTGACCTACTTTTTAATTTTTTCCAGTGTATTCTTGATATAATCTATGGTATTCTTCATTTCTGACTGGTTCTTTTGTATGGTTCCTATGTCCCTTTTTATGTTGGTGTCATTCTTCCTAAATTGCTTGAGCATTCTTATAACCATTACTTTGAACTCTGTATCTGATAAATTGCTTGCTTCCATTTCACTTAGTGTTTTATTTCTTTAGTTTCTTCCTGTTCTTTCATTTGCTGGCTGTTTCTTTGTCTCCCCATTTTTGACTGCCTCTTTGTGTTTGTTTCTATGTATTAGATAGATCTGCTATGACTTCCAGTCTTTGTGGGGTGGCCTCATGTAGTAGGTGTCCTGTGGGACCCAGAGGTGCAATCTCTCTGATATCCTGAGCGGGGTGCTCTCAGAATGTCCCTTGTGAGGTTTCAGTGGACCCTGCGATTGTAATTGAGTCTTGGTTGCGATTGGCCCGTTTGTGCATGGGATCAAGCAGGCTGGCTGACTGTGAAGCTCATCCAAGACCATAGCATGTGAGCTGCGGTGTTGGTGTGGTCTCGATGTAACTTCTACAAATCCTTAGTCACAAGCCTCCTCTTCAGCTAGTCTTTAGTTGGTTATGGAGGAGGATTATTCTATAATTTAGTTGTATTTCCAGCCTGCTCCTGAGAGGAGGTGAGTGTAAAATTCATACTCCACCATCATCTTGAGAGTCCTCCAACCTGGGGACCCACTAGAGGGAAACAGCATGATATGGATCTTCAAGCACTTCTGAACTTTATACTGGGGGCACTGGTGTATACATCTAGGACTGCTCTTCAGCGGAAAGGCTACAGGAACAGGCAGAGATGGTCCACTGGGACAAATTTTAATAGAAAATCACTGGTGTCAGGAGGAGCAACTGAACCAGAGAATGCGCAATGGAGCAGTACAGTCAGGTTGCTGTGGCTTGGTTCTTGGCAGAGGTCAAATTGGGGGTGCCAGGGTTCTATCCAGGAGCCTTCCTCACTCCATATTTAAACATGTTAGAATAATTATTGGTGGTCTGAAAAAAGATGTGAACTTCCTGCCAGAAATGTAGTACAGAACAAACACAGTCCAATGAGTCAATAAAGAAATATTAAAATGATTAAGTATGAAAGCTGTAGCATTACCTCTAGAAGTTAGGTTTGGTAGACTTCATTGATTTTCTTTGTAGTTTTATTCAGCTTACTCTGTGTGCTCTCTTGCAATGACTTGCTAACATTTTGTGTTCCACATTACAATGACTATTATTTACCTGAGTTTGAGATCTGTACATAGCAAGACATTTTGCAAGTGAAAGAAAGTGCTGCCTTATAATTTTATTTAGCTGGATCTTTAATATACTGGATTACAGACATTAGAATATATTGCTTTCTGTTAAAAATATTTTTAATCTAGGAGAATTGAATTTATTTGGACAAACTTAATTGGTTGGCATAAGGAGCAAGGAGGCCTCGCATTACTAGTAATAAAAACTGTGGATATCTTGCTTTATGGAGACAATCTATTAAACTTCACCTAAGAAGGATAATTCCAAAGAAATTTAAGTAAAATAAATATATGCCAAACATTCTAACTTCATATATACTGTCCTACTTAACCCTAACAACACTCTGGGTAGAGAACATAATGCTTTTTTATTTTTATCTGACCTAGGGCTCAGAATGAATGGCTACTGGACAATATGAAAGTTAATAAGTAGCAACTGGATTTAATTTAGACATTTTGACTCTTTTCAGTTCACCATCTTGATTCCACACTGAGTGTTCTGCATAGTGAAAAGTCTTATTTATTTTTGCACATTAATTTATTGAGTTCTTCACAAAATACAGAATCTAAATTAATCACAATGATTTAATATTATAATTACATTGTACAAATCCCAGACTATATTGGAGCAATACTAAAAAGTTCGTAATACATTTAATCAAATAATGAAAGCTTTATATAGGTGTGAAATCAAATGACTTATGTATAATTTGCATTTCTGAATCACCATTTGACCCTGAAATCTTCAGCAGCAGTTGAATTTAATGTTGGATCATATGTCATCAAATAAATAATTTTACTTGAAATCATGTGATAATAACTTGGATTTGAATTTTGATCTTACTTTCATTAGATATTAATGATCTGTACCTAAATAATAACAAAGTTATGTTAGCCTTTATTGGAATTTTATTCACAAGGATGGACAATAACTAAACCTCATTAGGTTCACTAATAGAATTTTTTATTCTAAGTGTACCATGCCTTATTGAATTGCCTTAAAGATATGAAATTGAATTTATGTTATACAGTGAATGAGATTAAACTGCACAGTTTTTTTTTCTGTTATTCTCCTTTTCAAAAAGTCTCTTTTCCTTGTTTGGCCTACTTAGGTATCAGGACAGTTTGTCTAAGGTTTATGAGTGGAAATCCATACAGAAAGGCACTATTTAAAATGTTAAACCAGGTTATTGAAATATAAGCCAGTCTTGCCTATGACTCTTGGATTTGCACTGAGGAGCCCTAACAAAATCATACAAAACCTCTTCTAAAATAAAAATGCTCATAATCACAGCTAATTTATTCCATTAGGAGTTAAATCATGTGGTCCATTTTTATGAGTTAACACTAAATATTCATTTCATCTCCCTGCTCACAATACAGTGCAGGGAAAAGTGTCTGTATGCAACATTGAGCAGTTTTAAAAGGCAATGGTCATGCTTAAAATGCACTATAAAGGTCACTGCTGGAAGAGGAATAAATGTTGTATCCCAAGGTGT
>NW_006296540.1:2219958-2232220 GCF_000327345.1 Myotis davidii
GCACACTTAATTAGGCATTATATATAGAAGGTATGCATCAGTGATTGGAGTTCTATCAATGGACCATTTCATTTATCGAGTTTGACAGTCTAAATTCTTAACTAAAATGATAAATGACTTCCTTGCAGCCAAATGATACTTCACCTTGCAATTTCCCTCTCCTTTTAAATGTTACTCCAGCATGAAGGCACGGCAGAGACTGTTGTTCATAAATATTGCAAACATCCACCATTTGCTGTGTTCAATCTCAGTGGTTATTCTCATGCAGTTAGCATCTCATCTTTTGTCTATTATTACTGGCAGTGGTAGCGTAATATTTAAAACATACAATTTAGGGGAACAAACACTAGAATGGCCGAGCAACTTCTCTGGATAGTCCACTCTCCCTTGTGTTTCTAAGAAGAAGGAACAAGCCTTAGCCATTGTTTCTTTCAAGAAATATTTGCTGAAATGCTTTTGTGTGCAGTGCCTGCTCTTTCTTGGGTGCTTTTACTGGTGTGTCAGCTCAGCTGGGTTGAATTAAGAAATGGATGTGTCTCAGTTCTGTCTCCCTTGCCTTTCTGTCTATTCATAGGCATTTAATATCTAGTTAAATGACTCTAGACTAGACTTATGTTTGGGAAGTTTTAAAATAGAGCTGTATAGAAAAAGATCTTGATTACTGGAAAGGAAGACTAGAATATGCTACTCTTCCTAACATTATACGTGTTACGTATTCTAACCTGCAATGCTCCTCTGAACAGAACATGTGTGGCAATTTATAATAATAAAAGCCTAATATGCTAATTAGACGAGGTGACCTTCCGGATGAAGCTGGGGCTGCGAGGGAAGCCCGGGTCCTGGGTACCAGAGGGAAGCCAGTGCCGGCAGCCGGGGAAGGGCAGGCCTACTCTTGCATGAATTTTGTGCATCCGGCCTCTAGTAAATAATAAAACAGCAGCATCAGAGAAGGGGAAGTCTGATCCAAAGGAAAACTAATCCAGGTTATCCTCATGAATGAGTTGAAAAAGGAACAAAGAAGGAAAAACAAAAGTCACTGTTTACAGTGAGCAGGTAGTGAGTAAAACAGCCGTGGGCAAACTATGGCCCGCGGGCCGGATCCAGCCCATTTGAAATGAATAAAACTAAAAAAAAAAAAGACCGTACCCTTTTATGTAATAATGTTTACTTTGAATTTATATTAGCTCACACAAACACTCCATCCATGCTTTTGTTCCGCCTCCGGTCCAGTTTAAGAACCCATTGTGGCCCTCAAGTCAAAAAGTTTGCCCACCCCTGGAGTAGAAGCTGAGATATGAAAGAATGGAAAAGGAAGAACATAGGATTCATGCTCTGCAGTTCTTAGAGTTAATGCTACAGCTGCCTACTGACCCAAGACACACCTGCGAGGGCACAGCCTGTCAGGCCCAAGGCTGAGGTCACACATACAGTACTGACTAACTCCCTGTCCAGGAACTTTAAAAACCAACAAGGTTGTGGTAAAGTCAGATTGCTCTTTTTCCTGACAGCCTGTGCAGAGAGCAGGGGACACATAATCCACTGAATGTTCGTGATAGATATGATCAGCTAGAAGCTCTGCAAGGCAGACATTACAGACATCAGGCTCGCTTGCTCATGAAAGCAAACTCTCCTACAACTGTGACCAAATAGATCCTACAAAGGACAAGTTACTTTGGGGTGGAGGAGGCACCAAATTCGTGTTATGCCAGCTGTGTAATTGGAAGGTGGGACTGGGTCACTGCTAAGAGGCAATTCAGCGTTTGTGAGATTTGTGTGTTGCCCTTCCACCAGTTGTTCTGCAGGAGATGAGCTTAGTCTTCACTTGTCTTTTCACCAACTGGGAAGTGTCAGGATTTGGGGGGGAGACAAATGGGAGGTAGAAAATAATAAAAGTGTTTCTTTAGGATTCCAAATTTTACTGTTAAAAGGTTTTCACAATAGGAGCACAAGTTAATTGTAACAACAGACATATATAATGTGTAGGATGTGCCAGACACTGTTCTAAGAAACTTATAAATAATAATTGATTTCATTTTCAGAACAATCCTCAGGTAAATATAAATGAGGAAGTCAGTAATCAGCGGAGGTTGGATTTGAACCCATGGAGTTTGGCTCCAAATTTTGTGTTCTTAAACATTATACTGTACTAATACTCAAGGAACAGAAATAAGGACAGAAGTTGACAAGTGACAGTAGAATAGGTACATTCTTTAGTAATCTTACTTCCAAGCAAGATAAAGAGACAGGATAAGAGAAAGTATAGGTTATGAAAGGCTAAACACAGAATCTATAGGATGTTTTGGTTGCAGAAGAATTCTGGAGGTACAAAATTAAAAAACAGGTATCCCAATAATTGTTTCAAAGTCCAGGAATTGTCAGAGTTGAAACCACGTGGGTCTGAGTGGTTCTGGGAGAGAAGATTCCCTCTCCTTTTCTTCCACACTGAGAAGTTGATTCTGGAATTATTTTTTTTTTTCTAACACTAATGAGACAGAGTTTTCTCAAAAGGAAATAAGGGTTGCTAAGAGTTGCTATTAGCAAGTGGAATGGATCCTAGGGAGCCAAATGATCTTCACAATGGGCATGTTGACATGCCTGTAATATCAGTCTTTTCATGTACTATGCACAAAGGTGGATGGTGCATGGGAACAGCTCAGCATGATATAATTGCAGGAAAAATGATGAGTTTTCCAAGTGAAAGACACTCAATGGATGAGTTATTTAATCTCCCTGACCTGGGTTTTATCATTTATAAAATAGTGTTAGTAATTACTTCTATTGCAAAGAATTGTTGAGGGATTAAATTAAGAAACAAGTGAGGTATCTGTATTAGTATTCTCTCAGCAATTGTTATTTCCTTCTTAGGTTTAATTTCTGAGTCTTCATATGGTAATAGAATTTAATAAAAAGAGCTACCTTTTATTAGACACTCTTTATGCACTCTGCTAAGCTTCTCAAATACATGTCCTTGCTTTAACTTTACAAAAGCCTGTGTGGGTGGGTTCTATGATTCTCATCTACAGATGGAAAAACTGGAGCTTAAAGAGGTCAATTGATCTCTGCAAAGTCATGCTACTTGTCATAGTGCTGACATTCAAACCCAGATCTACCTATGCTAGTAAATGTATTCTTCTGAATCCCCTTACAACGCCATCTTACACTTAAAGAAGAGGAGATAGAGGAAGAGGAATAGGAAGAGGAAGAACAGGATGATGATGAGGAGGAGGATAAGGAGGAGGAAAGATTGTAATACTGTAGCACAAGGATGATATTGATATATTAGCATTTATTTGCTGTATTCCTGAAAGACCCCTATAACTCATTATTTTACTTAAAATTGTATTTATGGTTTATTAAAGTCAGTAAATTTGAAACAATTGATTTTAAATACATAGCTTATAAAAACTCACATAAAACTCTATTTATAATATAAACATGTTACATGCTAAAATAAATTATTAGCAGACACAACTAACTAAAAGCTATTTTTTTAAAAAAAAATAAAAGCCCTAGTCGGTGTGCGAGGTGGTTAGAGCATCGGCATGTACACCAAAGGGTTGCAGGTTCGATCCCCGGCCCCCATTCAGGGCACATGCAGAAGGCAACTAATCAATGTAGCACATTAATGTTTCTCTCTCTCCTTCCTCCCTTTCACTCTAAAAAAATCAATGAAAAATATCCTCGGAGGAGGATTAACCAAAATAAAGGAATAATGCAAAAAATTAAAAAAATTAATCTTGCCAAAACCGGTTTGGCTCAGTAAATAGAGCGTTGACGTGCAGACTGAAGGGTCCCAGGTTCGATTCCGGTCAAGGGCATGTACCTTGGTTGCGGGCACATCCCCGGTGGGGAGTGTGCAGGAGGCAGCTGATCGATGTCTCTCTCTCATCGATGTTTCTGACTCTCTATCTCTCTCCCTTTCTCTCTGTAAAAAATAAATAAAATATATTTAAAAAATTAATCTTAAAATGTTTTGTTAATGAAATATCATTATTAAATCCTTCTTAACAATGCATAATTAAAGTTGAGATATGAACACAAAGTTTTCAGCTGCTGGAAAAAGTTATTCCTACTTTTAAATTAATCTGATAATTTGAGCTATAAACTAACTTTAAGTAGTTCTTCTGGCTCCATCTTAATTAAAATAATGAGCCTTCCTGGATTAGAATTTCAGAATGCAAATATTCTGGAGCACTGGGGCTCAAGACATAACAAGGATAGGTGAGTTTTATCCTCTCTTCCCTCTCAATTTTAGGCTGGTTTTAAGGGAAGGGAATGAAGGGTAGAGAGATGGACAGACTCCTGAGTCTCCAAAGCGTTTGCTGTGAAATCACCAAGTCGTGTGCTCTGGGCAGGCTTGGCACTGTGTTAAGTACAGAGAAGTCAGGTTAACATGGGAGAGTCCAGAGGGCGTACTTCCAGCCCTGTAAGAACTGCCTCCTTGCAGACACAGCCTGGGCCACTTCTTTCTTTTAATAGCGAGAGAGGCTTTTACCCTGAGATCAGAGAATATTCTCCCGCACGGTTCCTGGTCATCTGGCTCTTCTCTTTCTGGGATCCCAGACCAAAGGCCTCTCTACAGCTAATGAGCTGAGCTTTTGATCCCTTCCCATTATCACAGCTCTGCCCAGAGTTAGCGGCATTTGGGTGAGGAGGATAACGGAGGCAACGTTTAACTTGGATGAGCCCTTTGGATGCCGGGGTCGAATTTGAGAGAGTTCCTCTCATCCTCCTCCCTAAGGAGCAGTGGCGGCCCTGGTGCAAACTGTATTTTCAGGTGAGGCACCAGGACATGCCTGACCTCTTTGAAAGGGTTTGACCTCCATTCTTGATTGGAGATGGCAATATCAGTATTTTACTAACAAATGATGCTCATATTCTGCACTTGAAACTATGTGCTATATCATGGAAACAATATTGCACGTATTAATTACTCTGATTTGTGATTGATGCTTTCAATTCGACTGAATAAATAATAACACACAGATGAAATTAGGCACAGCAGTGTTAAATGCATTTCTAACTGTGCCCACAAATCTAAGATCTCTCCCTTAAATGTATATTCTCTCTTTTGTTTTTTAGCTAATAGTAATTCTCTCTTTTGTTTTTTCTTGGCAACTTGAAATCTAGAAACAATTAAATGGAATTGCTTTTCCTTTACTGGTGTGGTCCCGGCTATTACTGGCTCCATATTCTGCTTCTTAACATTTTTAAAGAGAAAGCTGAGACTTATATCTTATTTATGTTGGAATAGACTTGATGCCTAGTCTCCTAAGGCAAAGTTGGCACTAATATTAGTGATTGAAAATGTCGATGTCAGCCCAGATCTTTAAAAATAAATGCTGATGCATATAAGCATAACCAATGGACATAAGACACTGGGGGATAGGGGAGGCTAGGGGACTGTCTAGGGCGGGGGGAAAAAATGGCCACATATGTAATACCCTTTGTAATAAAAAATAAATAAATAAATAAATAAATAAATGCTGAACTTCTGCTGCCTTGATGTGGCCTGTTATCCCTGTAAGGCAAGTACAGTGAGGTAAAGTTGACAACCACTTTAATAACTGTTCAGATGCTGCACGTGGAAAGCACTATTACATGTATAGTGATGGGACAGGCAGAAGGGGACATGCTGTCCCATAAGAATTCCTCAGCCCTCTTACATCCGGTTTCCCTGTGTGTCTGCCAATTTCAAATAGCGCTCAAAAGATTAAATAAAGAATTTTCTATATCGCCCATATCCTGAAAGGATAATAGAGCCATAGGATGTTGGGTAGATGCATTATTTTCTTCCAAAAAATATTTTTGAAAATATCTATAAAAATAAAAGCTTAATATGCTAATTAGGCCAGACAGCCGAATGGCATTCAGGACGTCCTTCCCGACGAAGCCATGGTGGTGGGGGCAGAGGCAGTTGGGGCTGATCAGGCAGTCAGGCGAGCAGGTGGGGGCAATCAGGCAGGCAGGCAGAGTGGTTAGGGATGATCAGGCAGGCAGAGTGGTTAGGAGCGATCAGACAGGCTTGCGAGCAGTTAGAGGTGACCAGGCAGGCAGGAAGAGTGGTTAGGGGTGGATCAAGCAGGCATGCAGAGTGGTTTAGGGTGGATCAGGCAGGCAGGCAGGAGAGCATTTAGGAGCCAGAGGTCCAGGATTGCAAGAAGGTTGTCTGAGAGATCCTGCATTGTGAGAGGGTGCAGGCCGGGCTAAGGGACCACCCGTCCACCGCCCCCATGCATGAATTCGGTGCACCAGGCCTCTGGTTTTTAATAAACACAGTAACTTTGTTAAAGTTTAAAAGAAAAGCCAATTATTGGCTCAATAACTGGAAGAATAAACATGTATTTTTTAAAATATTTTAAATTGATTTCAGAGAGAGAAAGGGAGAATGAGAGAGAGATAGAAACATCAATAATGAGAGAGAATCATTGCACACCCCCCATTGGAGTTCAAGCCTGCAACCCAAGCATGTGCCATGACCAGAAATCAAACTGTGACCTCCTGGTTCATGGGTTGATGCTCAACCACTGAGCCACAATGGCCAGGCAAGAAAGATGTATTTATCATAAACAAAATAGCTTGGTTTCTTGAATATTGAAAGCCTCCAACTAGTTGAAAATGGATGAAGAAATGTGTTTTCCCTTATTTCCACTTTAGAAAGACATCTTCCAGAAGAATTATCCTAATTTCCATTTATTTAAATTGAGGAGTTTAGCTCAAAAGTCCCAGAAATATAAGATAAACCAATGAAGGATGTATCCACCCCTTTATATCTTAGGTAATTAATTACATAACCATCTGTGAAATCTTGAAGTTATCAACATTTTTACTAAAGCAGCACCATGAAGATTAGAATTGCATGTACTTTCACTCCTCATAAAGCAGCTTTGGCAAGTTAAATCTTTCAAGGTAGACATACATTTTCAGGAAAGCTGATAACTGCAGTGACATAAAAATGTTTTCAGTTACTCATTCAGAAAATGAATTGCACTGGTGGTATTATCATATAAATGCATACATAGTTGTTGCATCCATTGCTGTGTTGTCAAGGCATTTATAACTGGTTATATGTTTGAATAAGAGGACCTACTCTAGCAGTGTATGTATGTGCATGCACATGTGTGTTTCTGTGTGTACACTAAAATATTCTGGTGAGTTAGATTTTATACAGACAATGATAACCTGGAAGACAGCCAGATAGAGAATGGAGAATACTTGGCTTAGGAAATTGAAAACCTGTAAGTTAGCCATGATTCTGACATTGATCTTATATATCAGTGATGGTGAACCTTTTGAGCTTGGCGTGTCAGCATTTTGAAAAACCCTAACTTAACTCTGGTGCCATGTCACATATAGAAATTTTTTGATATTTGCAACCATAGTAAAACAAAGATTTATATTTTTTATATTTATTTTTTATATTTAAATGCCATTTAACAAAGAAAAATCAACCAAAAAAATGAGTTTGCGTGTCACCTCTGGCCCGCGTGTCATAGGTTCGCCATCACTGTAATATATGGTCTTAGACAAGATCCCTAGACTTTAAAGACCTTAATTTCTTAATTTCCTTATCCATAAAATGAAGGCAATAATATTTGGCTTCCCATCTTTTCAGGGATATTGTGAGAGTCAAAAAAGATTATACATGTAAAAGTGTTTTTAACCATGCCATCTTAAAGAAAGTTTTTCTAAAGTATACTTACCAGCAGTGATGGATGAGCAAATAGAGCACTGTCAACATAAATTGCAGTTGAAGATTGGCAATTGTTATTTACTTTGCAGGCAACATCTCCACAAGACTATCTATCTCAAGTGTGGTTCCCTGAAAGTAGTGCTTTGGATAGAGATTCTCATTTGAGTGATTTATTAAGTGAGAGTGGAAAGCAGGATCAACAAAGTAGTGGCTTCAATTGAGGTTTAGCCTTAGACTGGAGCATAAATGGCACCACAAAACTTACTCCCTTGGAAGCAAGGAGTCTCACCTTTTCTACCTTTATATTAGTCAGTGATTGGTGGTGGGCCACCCCCAGGGTTGGACACAACCTCAAGGGCAGTTCTCAACTACCTCAGTGATAGTTCATGCTAAGGAGACTTACACCTAATAAGACAATTTTTAGGAGTAGGGTATGCCCAGGAGCTATTAGCAGCCAACCCTCATAGCCGTTAAACATGAGGTCACATGACTGCTAAGGGGGATGTGGGTGGACCACCAGCAGTCTCTACTCCATGGACCCAGGCCATTGTACCCCAGACAACACACAGGTCATAAGTAGTAGCTTGTTCTTGCCCTACAGGTATATCAGTTTTACTCAGAGATTTATCAGAATACATGATAAATCAGGGTCACTCCAGACAGGGATGCTTCCTGAATGGTGAAGTGGTCAAGATCCCTATAGATAAATTCATGCAAAGAATCAAAGGACTGTGTGTTCTGTAAGTGAACATGCTTACATGTTCTTTGTTATTGTGGAGGGGAAAAATACCTCCCAAATGTGGCCTAGCATGTGTGAGAGACTACACTCATTTTCTCAGAAGCCATATCTAGAATAGCAGCCATAATTATAACTATCAATTAAGTTTAAATCACTGTCTGTTATGCTCCATGCCCCATCCACCTCCTGCTCTGATCGTAATCAACTATTTGTATAAATTCTAATTACTGAATATTTCAGATACTTTTGGTGACAGTAATTTCTGTGATCCTCTCAAAAATATGGCTTTGCGTTTACTACTTTAATAATATAAAATTTCATTGGTTTTTATTATTCCAACGGGGGAGGGGGCTTTAGGGATTTCCATATTAGTCCTTCTAAGATGGAATGGGATAAAGCTAATCCTGCTACAAGAACTCCCTAAATCAGCAATTTGCAGCATTTTTCATCTCATGGCACACATAAATGACTAAAATTCAGAGGCACACCAAAAATATATTTTTTCCAAACTGAAAAAAAATAGGTATAATTGTTATTCATTCAAACAGGATGGCTATTATTGTATTGGCTATTGTCATCTTTTTACAGTCTAAGGCAGTGGTCGGCAAACTGCAGCTCGCAAGCCACATGCGGCTCTTTGGCCCCTTGAGTGTGGCTCTTCATAAGCCTTAGGAGTACCCTAATTAAGTTAATAACAATGTACCTACCTATATAGTTTAAGTTTAAAAAATTTGGCTCTCAAAAGAAATTTCACTCGTTGTACTGTTGATATTTGGCTCTGTTGACTAATGAGTTTGCCCACCACTGGTCTAAGGGAAAAGAGGTCAGTGCCCCTAAATCAGCGGTTCTCAACCTGTGGGTCGCGACCCCTTTGGTAGTCAAACGACCCTTTCACAGGGGTCACCTAAATACATCCTGCCTATCAGATATTTACATTATGATTCATAACAGTAGCAAAATTACAGTTATGAAGTAGCAATGAAAATAATTTTATGGTTGGGGGTCACCACAACATGAGGAACTGTATTAAAGGGTCGCAGCATTAGGAAGGTTGAGAACCACTGCCCTAAATAGTCAGGTATCGCACGTCTTAAAAATTCTTGCAGCACAAACCTTGATAATCATTGTCCCAACCCCCTTTCTAGTTTTTACTTTACTCTATGGAATTTATTATTACTCAATGTTGTTGTTTTGAGTCTACTTATTGTTTGTTTCCACCCACAAAATTCTAAGCTATTTGAAGGCAGAGATCATTGTTTTATTCACTGCAGTTTTGTCAGCGCCTAGGAGAGGTTTTGACACAGATTAGGCATTTAATAAATATATGATGAATCCGTTCCTTAAGATATATTTCATGAAGAGATGTCAGTTATTTAGCATGAACTAGCTTTGAGCAGGCTTCAGGCAGCAACCAAGGAATAAATAATTGAAAGCCATCAGCCTTTTAAGCTCTGACATCATCACCTGAAAATTTTTAAGTGCATACATATCAATACTTTCACAATCTAAATTTGTAGTTTTCCATATTGTTCTACAATGACAATCATTTTCCTTATAGAATCTCCAGAATTAAACAGACATAATAAATGAAGTGTTAATATTTTTGGTGTTACATAACCTCCCAACCTCTCTCCATCCCCCCAGGTTTTACTTTATATTTGGTCTCTAGGACTTATTAAAATTTTACTCCACATGTCTGTAGTTAATGAAGAGAAATATAGATGGGTTTAGTGCACTCTCTTTACATAGTGAATCTCTCAGAAAGAGTATCACGTGGTCTTCAAAATGGCCAAAACAGCTTTATTTGGCAAAAAACAAACAAACAAAAACATTTCAGCTGACATGAAAGGGTTAGGTGATGGGGCACTGAAGGCTTTGGAAATATTTAGAATCTTTCACATTTCTCTAATCTTTTCATTTCAATTATTGAGAAGGATGTTTTACTGTTTTCTTATAAATGCCCTGTAAATTTAAGTGAAATTTAAGTTCTCTATATGCAAAATGTGGCAGTGCATTTGTTTTATAGCTATCTTAACCAAGCCACTATAGGATAGGTGATATGTAAACACAATGGTTGAAAGTCCATAAGCTTCAATCTTTATGTGCTGTACATTTCAGAATATGAGATTGCCATTCCTTCTAAGCTGTCTCAACACTATTGGATGTAGACCTACCCACCACCGCTAGAGTACACTACAGTCCTTATTTTCCCCATAACTTTTGGGGACGATTCTCCAAAGCTTTGAGTTCACTGGATACTTCATACTGGTCTCCACAACTGATAATTTTATCAGCTATCTTTCCATTGCATACTAAGGCCAGACTCATTTAGAGCTATTAAATTTTCACTGTCTTCATCCTAAGTGGATCAGACATCTAACCACAGATTTAAGCTTTTTTTTTTCTTAGTTTTGGCACCTCTAATGACTCCTGGTACTGATACCAATTGTTCTTGGTCATCATTCTTGGTAGTTTATAATAAAGAACTTTTATCTTTAACTTAAGTCGAAAATGGTTGGTGAAGTAATACTAAGTCTCACATGGAATTAATTAGAAGGCTGGGGAATTGATTCAGGCTTGCCATGTGAACATTTATGCCAGTCTACATACCATACCAGTCTACAACTTTCAACCTGGGCATTTGGAACAATGGTGCTAGATAGACTCAGTTGGATCTGAGCATAGACTACCATGTCATTGAATTTTTAGTTGTACCACTGATTCCATTCAACATCATGTCTTGTATAGCCGTATGCCATTGTGTCAAGTTCTCAAGTTTTAAAATCTTAGAGGGAACATCCAGATGACCTTGTACTTTAACTTCCAGGCACTGGGGAAATGTGTTATCTTCCTCAGTTGAGTTCTGTAGGAGGTAAACTTTGCCTCTGCCTGTCCTGGAATTCCTGCACAAATAGTAAGAGATCCAATGTGACAAAATCTAAAAAAAGTCATCCTGGTAAATGCTGAAGCTGAGTGTCAAAGAAGTTAAAAGACTTCATCACGGTAAAGCAGATAATGTGTATGACATAGGTGAAGGCCAAAGCCCAGAGAGCTCAGGTTTCCTATTTCTAGTCATGATCATGTTACTAATTTTGGTCATCTCTTTATGTCTGGCTAAGCTAACAAAGGAATAAGTTAACAAACCTACCCATAATGCATCTACAGGAAGGTTGCCCCTGTAACTGTCGCCAACCATGGCAATGCAAAGTATTTAAATTTTTTTTACCTGAAACAGTTTCACATTTCTGAGTCTCAGTTTATCTAACATTGCATTCATAAGCTCTATTTGCCAGCTTAATCAAAGCATGCAGTATAATACTCTATATTAATAGCTGGAAACATTTTTAACCATTTTTATAATAGTGTCAACAGGAATGGTTTGTAATATACCATCCCATAATGCATCTACAGGAAGGTTGCCCCCTGTAACTGTCGCGAACCATGGCAATGCAAAGTATTTAAAATTTTTTTACCTGAAACAGTTTCACATTTCTGAGTCTCAGTTTATCTAACATTGTATTCATAAGCTCTATTTGTCAGCTTAATCAAAGCATGCAGTATAATACTCTATATTAATAGCTGGAAACATTTTTAACCATTTTTATAATAGTGTCAACAGGAATGGTTTGTAATATACCGTATTTGCCGGCGTATAAGACGATTTTTTGGCCCTGAAAAATATGCCTCCAAGTGGGGGGTCGTCTTATACGCCAGGTACACTTCAGATAGACTGCCCATAGTGCTTGCCCCGTGCCATAGTGGCCTCCCGATGCCAGCCCCCTTCATTCCACATACCGTTCAGGCATCAGCAGCGCTGCTGGGGCTCTGAA
>NW_006296540.1:2232675-2237541 GCF_000327345.1 Myotis davidii
AATTAAAATGTTAAAATCAAATCTGATATTGTTTTACCTTTTATTTGGTGTGTGGAAGGTGTGCGGAAGAGGGGGTAGTCTTATACGGCGAGTATATAACAAACTCTGTATTTTGAGTGGAAATGTTAGGGGGTCATCTTATATGCCCAGTCGTCTTATACGCTGGCAAATACGGTAGGTCTATGCATTTAATCAATACTCAGTTTGGTATGCTTGCTAACAGATATTTAAATGTTTACATGTGACCATCCTCGAGTTGCTTATGTGTCTTTCTGTTTTCTCCTCTACATTTCCAAGAAGGATCCATCACTTAAAGGAGTAGCAGCTAGTCAGCAGGGATTCTCCATAACCCTTCTCCAATGCAATGACCGGTGTCCATTCTAATTGGTATATGCCTAGCAGACTGTTAAACAATTTGAATATTACCTACTTTCTCTCTCTCTCTCTCTCTCTCTCTCTCTCTCTCTCTCTCTCTCTCTCTCGCTCTCTTATTCTCTCTCTCTCTTTCTCTCTCTCTCTCATATAACCCATCATTTTCAATTCATAATGTAGAATTTGGAGAATTAAAATAGCAATTCATTTGAAGAGTAATTGGCTTAGGGATTCTATTTTTCTTGTTCTCTTTGGATGAATTTTATAGTGTTGACTATTTGCATTGATCTGATTAGTTTTCAAGTTGTTTCAATTGGCCCCACTCAACCAAAATAAAAATAAAACAAAAATCACTATTAACTAGTTTGCCTTATGGAGGAGTGTGAAGATTATTGAATTGTGAGCCTTGTGGAGGAATGTGAAGATTGTTCAATTGTGAGCCTTGTGGAGGACTATGATAGTATAATTCTTGCAAATAGTATTGGTCCCTGAACAATATCCTTTCAATGCAAAGCTATATCCACCTATTTTCAGAATGATTTTATTGAGTTAGTCACAGCAAGTTAAAGGACATCTGCTGTTAGTAACCACAGCTTTCTGTTGTGGGCAGTAAAGTGCATCACTAATGACACACATGGCATCATGTTCCCTGATTCTGGCAGAGCAGGGGCATAATAAAGTGTCCTTACATGTCCTGAGCCTTTCATCTGCATGTGGACTCTAAATAAATCTCTGTATCTAGCTCCATCCAGTTTCCAGGAGCAGATTGGTCCATTCGTGAAATAGGTAGCTGCCTATATTAGTATTATTAAGGTGGAGGGCTATACATACCTACATATCTCTTCATTTAGCCACTAAACCTGAAGAATTTTCTGTTAGATTACCAAAACTGAATATATTAAAATATTCAAAATAAAATAAATCTTTCTTTTGACTCCGCCAGACCTTGGAGACTTTTTGGAAGATATTATCAATAGCAATCATTTATTATCATTTGAATTATATTCTTGGCAAAATCACAGTAACTGGTGTCAAACAAGCTTTATAGAACTTGGCCAATATGACAATCTACTGGGAGGCAAATATTTACTTTCAATCCTAGTTTTTATACTACACACCCTAACTTCTTTACCTATCTATCTGACAATTATTTATTAGTTGCTCTCTATGGTCCTGGAAGTTGTGAATGCAGATATTAATCCACTAATGGGGGAACGTGGAGCAAGGTAGAAGACTAAGAAGCCCAGGCTCCCATTCCTCCATGGAAACATGAAAAACTGTAGACTAGCTAATATAAATTTGTAGAAGCCCTAGAAATCACTCAGGGATTGGCAGAAGCCGAGGAAGCACCCAATCAAGAAAGGGTCACATGAAGAGCAGTGGGAAATTTTGTGGTGTATTTACTCACTGTGCCCAGCCCTGTGTGTTTACAGCATGACTATGCAAAAGAGTTTATTCTTGTATAATTATTATTGTGCTATTTTCCATACAAACAACTTTAAATCTACTTTTAACCCACCTTATATCTATCTTCTATATCTATCGTCTATCTACCTATCTACCTATCTATCTTCAGAAGTTTCTTTCTTTACCTAATGTAATCTTGCATCTTTCTGTATAGTTCAGACTCTATTGAGTAAGAAACATACTCTTCAGAAGACCTGAAATATTTCTTCTTCGCCTAGGAAACAACTGCCCTTTGATACTAAAGAATGACCTGTGCACCTCATTAGAGAAACTCCCAGATCAGTTTATTGATGATTTTTTGTAATTAGGATTGAAAACACAGCCTTCCCCAAGGGTCATTACTATGCTGCCTAGGCATTGCTTTCACTTGGATTGGATTTTTTTTTTAATGTGGCAGGAGGTGACTGGAAACGAGTAAGGACTATTTTGCTCTTGTAAGAGCATTAATTTGCTACCAGTGACATATGGTTCTCTAATCCACTTCCCTTTGTTTTAGAATGTGGATAATACACTAGAAATATCAAGAAACAATAAAGTTATCTTCCTGTTTTCATTTTCTTATTACACTAGCAAGATACAAGTACATTAACCCTTAAGATCTTAGAGGGGAAGCAGGGAGGGGTGGTGGGAAGAGATTAACCAAAGAACATATGCATATATGCATGACTCATGGACACAGAGAATAAAGTGGTGTAGACCTTGGGGTGGGGGGAGCAGATGTGGGGTGAAGGGGATGAATGGGGGGAAAAGGGGACAATTATAATACTTCCAACAATAAAGATAAATGTTTTCAAAAGTATAAAAATATTAAAGAACTGCAAAAAAAGATAGCAATAACTAGTGTTAAAATATGCAACATCCATGTGATTCATTTGTAGTATATGAAATGTATATTTGATTTTTTTCTTTAACTTATATTTGGCAGGTAAATTCTAGAAACTCTAGACTCTATAATCCATGTTTGGAAAAAAATACAGACCTGGGACTCTTCAAAAACTTTCTAGTGATGTTCCTTTTTCTGTATTTGTATGGCCATCAATGCGCAAGTTAAATTGTATACAGGCTAACAGTTTCCCTTCATACATATATTTATTATTTCCTCATTCTCCTCCTTAAGCCAAAGTAAAAGAGGCTGCAACTTGGTAGAAATTTAATAAATACTTCATATAATAAAGAAGTTACCCCCATAGGTATTTTAAATATTAAAAACTAATGCTTTTGATTCTTGTTTAAATACAACTGGAAATATTTAAGGAATTTTTATTTTTCTTCTGAAGTATCATATTGTGTCAATATTTCATTATATAGTGTTACATCCTCTAGGTAAGCAAGTGCTTCCCAAACTCAGTTGAGCATTAGGATCATTAAGAGAAAAATTAAAATATATTAAACTGAATCCAGATTCAGGGAGAATGAAGTACAGAAATCAGAAATTTGTATACTAAAATTAGATGATTCTAACATGCAATCAAGTTTGGAAATCATTCTAGTAAGTAATTTTTAAATATATTTCTCTTTTTATTTCAACCTACTGATTTTACATAATTTTCATATTGTAAAAACTCAACATATCAGGTCATTGAGACAAGATAGGAAATAATTTTTAGTATAAGCTGGTTATTTGTAAATTAGGTGAATACAAAATCGTGGCCTGGCTGTGCTGAAAGTAGAGTCAAGGGGTATTTTAAAATAGGGGCTCATTCATCCAACAGATACTTACAAAATTTCTACTATGAGCCAAATTCTTTCCCAGTCATTGCAGATTGTTCAGTAAAATAAAACAGACACCCCCCCCAAAAAAAAAATAAAAATAAAACACACATACACAAAAACAAAACAACCCTTCTCCTTGAAAGGGCTCTTTGGGTATATCCTGGGTGGGCTTTCCCCAGGATATACCCAAAGACAATGATTTGAGACCCAGAGACAATGATTTGAGTAACGTAGGTTATTCTATATAAAACTAGTGAAAGGCTAATATGTAAATTGTCCCCTTGACCAGGAGTTTGACTGGGAGTTCGATCAGGGGGTGAGGCCAGCCACCCCCACCCTGATCAGGGGTGGGACTGGCTGGCGAACCACCCAGTCACCTTTCCCCAGTTGGCCCACCCGATCAGTCCAGATCAGGGCGGGCTGGCCAGACCCCACCCATGCACAAATTCATGCACCAGGCCTCTAGTTTAGAAGATAACCTCAGAAGGCTCCTGTAGGTGAATGGGGAAGTGAGAAAGGGATTGTAAGGAAGCCTAGCACGGGTGCCTAGGGGAAGCTGAGGCTCAGTTCCATGGGGAAACTCTGGAAGATAGTATGAATCAGTGTTATCTCACCCAAAGTTGCTGGGGTATTTGTTCCCCAACTCTACCTACTCCCAGTACTGCTACCATTTGGGGTTAGAAAGAAACCAGGCACTAGCTGTAGGCACTTGCAGTAGGATTCTGTAGGCGTGACAGGAATGGGGAATGCTAAGGAAGAATGGGCAAGGCTCTGACATCATCTACTCTAGTGGGATACAGACAAAAATAAAAGAGCACTGGGTAGGCTGTGCTGTGGTGAGTACTATGGAGAAATATAAAGCATGAAATAACAGTGGGGAATGTATGCGGGTGTAGAAGGGTCCATTTAAAAAAGGGTAGTAAGGGGAGGCCTCACTGAGAAGGTGATATGTGATCAAACCTGCAGGAAGTAGTGGAGGAAGTCATGTGGCTATCCAAGCAGACAACCATAAGGGCAAGTTCCTGAAGGTGGCTTGACATTGCAGTTGGGTGAACATCAACATATTTTAAATGCCATCCTCAGTGATGGCGAACCTTTTGAGCTCGGTGTGTCAGCATTTTGAAAAACCCTAACAACTCTGGTGCCGTGTCACATATAGAAATTTTTTGATATTTGTAACCATAGTAAAACAAAGACTTACATTTTTGATATTTATTTTATATATTTAAATGCTATTTAACAAAGAAAAAAGCAACCAAAAAAATGAGTGCATGTCACCTCTGACACGCGTGTCATAGGTTCGCCATCACTGGC
>NW_006296540.1:2238983-2242959 GCF_000327345.1 Myotis davidii
CACATTTCTATGTGTGCCCACCACCCAATGTCAAATTATCTTCCAGCACCATTTATTTGACCCCCTTCATCCATTACTCCCTCCAACCCCCTTCCCGCTGGTAACCACCATACTATTTTCTGTGTGTATGAGTTTTTGTCTGGTTGTCCTACCTCTATGCTATTTCTCCATAGTTATTGTTTTAATAGAAGCAGATAATTAAAGAAAGAAGAGAGAAGGATTTCATCCACTCAAATAAGGAAAGATCTGCTTGGAACCACTACAATGTCATGCCCCCACCCCCTCCCCAAAAAAAAAAACAACCAGCCTTAATTTCCTCTCGTCCTCCTTACTTATAGTGCCCATGGATCAAAAGACAATTATATTCCAAAACTAAATCTAAATATCAAAAATTATTCATCTTTTTTTTCCGTTGCTTATTACCCCTCATACATATTAACTAATAGGGATATGGGACTTTTATTTGATTTTTCTCATAAAGGAAAACTTATTTATGACAATAAAAATATTCTTGTAGGACAAGCTAAAGTCAAAAACCTAATATCCCCTCATCTACGCTATTGATAAGCAATAGAGTCAAATACATTTAAATTAGAATCAAAGATTTTTAGGACAGTCAGGGGACCTGAGAACTGGTTTAGTAAAGGCACTCACTTCACAGAATAATGAAATGAGGCTTGAGAAAAGTTGGCCATTTGTCAAAGTCACACAGAGTAATATTGGAAACAGTGGCTGGCAAACTCTGGTTGCCTGCTCGCTAGTCCAGTCTCTATGAATGCTGCCTTTTCTCAGTGTAATAAAGATAAGAGGCTTCACACCAGCTTCTCCAGCTGGTAAGTAACACTTCCAGTATATGAGGGATATAAAGTGTTCTAATCCATGTGCACTAAAAGTAGAAAGAAACCTCTTGTTAACACCTGGGAAGTGGAATGAGTGAAAAAAGCAATTATCCTACTTGCTGCAGCAGAGAGAAGAAAAAATGAAATTGACCTGATTTATCTATTTAAAAAGTGAAGACAGAAGCTGCTAGGAGAAGCGGCATAGTCTCACCGTTCAACCAAAAGCTAATGTTGGTATCACTTCAGAAAAATGCAATCATTATTCACTGTGGATGACTTTTTGCCTCGTGTGACATTTCTGACATTGTAGTCAATAAATAAATATTGTGCTGACAGAAAGCTCATGTGGTAAATCATGTAATGTACAAGACAGTAAAATATGTCATGATATTGCATCCAGTACTTAACCAAGAGCCTCAGCGACACATAAATCTTACCGTACTTTGATGCAATCATAGAGTTGCGCTTCATGCTAGGTTTTTCAATTGTAGCTGAGCTTTCACGATTGCTCTTGTAATAAGTACCATTTTCTCTTCCATTTCTCTTCTTGCCCAAAGAAATGGTGTCTGGAAAGTGCTAAAAATATGAAGCCTCCGGGAAATTGTCATGAAACTAGAAATCAGTAGGAAATTGACCATAATACCTTACAGGCAGCATCCAAAGCATCCTTTGGAACATATTCCTTCAGAACAGCCATTACATTTTTTAAATAATTGCAATTACATTCATATTCAATCTACTGACCTCTGTACATGGGAGTTGGCCTATAGTGTAACATCATAAATCAGTGATTTTCAACCGGTGTGCTGCAAGAATTTTTAAAACATGTGGTACCTGATATTTAGTCAGGGACACTGACCTATTTTCCCTTAGATTGTCAAATAAAAAAAATGACAGCAGCCAACACAACAATAGCCCTCCAGTGTGAATGCTCTATCTTGAACCGTAAATATGTAGATCATATAATAAAGTTACATCTTACTGGTCATGTCACATAATAAGTTTGCATCTGATTGCTTAGTTCTTGGTACCGGAAATCCTTATATATAAGTATAGGCACCTGATTGTTTTTTAAAAATCACTGTGGAGTAAAAGGGTAGGTAATTACTACTATTGTTATATTTTTTAAAACAATCAAAATTATACCTTTTTTGTCAGACTGGCAAAAAAATTGTTTCTGTGCACAGAATTTTCATAATTAGTTTATGTGTGTCATGAGATAAAAAAAGGTTGAAAAGGCACTGTCTTAAGACATAGCACAAGGAAATTTGCACTTTTTATGGGATGGGAAGTTGATCTTCACAGCATGTGTATGATCATTCTTGCTTAACACAACGACCATTATTAAAAACTTGCTCAGGGTTCATAGTGAGAAATTTCTACTGAAATTCTGATTCCTTCAAAAATCATCTAAAATGTTTTTGAGGAAAATATTTTTGGTGTATTTATTTTTTAGTCTGTTGAGCTTGTCACATTGATTATAATTTATTTTTCTCACAGGCATTTTTAACACTGCTCCTAAGTACAGTCAACTCCCATAGAGATGCTGAAAGTGCTGTTTGGAGTTTAAAATTTTCTCTCACATAAATAAAGAGAAAAATAGTATTCGTCAAGTCCTTTAGAAGATGTAACACACCGCCCTCATTTTATTTGGTTATAAAGTTAAATTGGTTAAGCTCTTGTGTCACCTTCTCCTTGAAAGGCTTAAAATTCACAGTCAGTGGAACTCATGAGATTGCGCTTTCTATACCATCTTTAGATTGCCATTCTTCAGATGGAATCTTCTTTTCATTCTTTCACACAGAACACCATAATCATATGTTTTGCTCTTTTATCATATAACTTTGCTTTGCGTCTGCCAACTGGTGTCTGCTTTGCCTCTCTTTACAACACCTAAGTGTACATATGATTTTGAGCAATATCTCCCAATGTATTTCCAGTCTAAGAAATTACATAAATGAAAGGAAATATAAGTATATCAAGAGCAGGAAAGGAAACATGATTCTACCTCAGGAATTAAAAAAAGACATGTTGTATAATGATTTTCATATCCCTGTAGATATTTCTACATTACAGAAATGTATATTTTCACTATGCAGGAGCCATACACAGAATATGAAAATTAGTATTTTTCCCTATATCTTTGTGCTTCTAAATGAAATAATAAGTTAAAGAGTGACTCCAAATAGCCCTTGTATTCTTACTCTACTCAAGTTATCAGTCATTTTAGTAGTGCATATAAGAACAGTATTTAAAAAAATAGCGTCTAAGCCATTTTAGTTATTCAACTTATTATTTTGCATTTTAAAAAGTAATAGATGTCTATTTAAAAAATTTTAGAAACTAAAAGTATAGAAAAAAGTGAAACTCATAATCTCAGATCATTTTTACTGTTAACATTTTGATGCATTCTGGAGACGTGTACATTTAATAAGATTGTGAGAGTATTGGTTTGGTTTGGTTTCAGTGTATCATAAGCTCTTCCTTATGTAACAAAATAGTCTTCTACAATTTTTGACGGTTTAAAAAATAATTTTACTACTATATGTAAAGTTGTGTTAAAACCCCTCTGTTTAAAAAAAATAGTACTATGCTCAACCAGCCAGCATGGCTCCGTAGTTGAGTATTGACATATGAACCAGGAGGTCACGGTTCGATTCCCGGTCAGGGCATATACCTGGTTTGCAGGCTCTATCCCCAGTGTGGAGTGTGCAGAAGGCAGCCATTTAATGATTCTCTCATCAATGATGTTTCTATCTCTCTCCCTCTCTCTTCCTCTATGAAATAATAATTTTAAAAAGTTCTATGCTTAAATATCTGTGCAGATCTATTTCTTGAAGTCTGTTGACAAATTTTTAAAGTTAAAATTTTTCAGATCAACTCTGCCAATCTTTAATTTTAATTATATCTTTGTTTTACCACCTTGTGATAAAAATGCAGTGAGATGGTGAAAATACAAAATGCTTAATATCTACAAAAAGCTTCCCTCGTGTGGAGAGTAATGGATGTCTGATGCAATACCTCATTAATTGCTCAGAACTAGGAGTACTCGTATGCTGACATAATGCCAATGGTCACCACGCACCTTGTAATGTGAGAGGGTTCTGTTAGTGACAGAAATTTGGAGATTTCTTGGC
>NW_006296540.1:2243684-2245079 GCF_000327345.1 Myotis davidii
CTTTAATATATTCCTCTTATATAGAAGAACATACAAAAATGTCAAACTCTGATAACTTGAGGATAGCCCCCAATTTTTGTTCATCTAATTTTTTTAGCTTTATCATTTCTGTCAGACTTTCATATCAAAGAAGGAAACTAGACTGTTTATTGTTCCACAAACATCTTATATTTAACTCACTTCTGCACCTTTGCGTGGACTTTTCCCTCTGCCTGAAATGTTCACCAACGCTTGGAATCCTTCAAGATCAGCTGACATATCCTCACCTTGTTATGCTCATCAGTAAACTCTACTGGAGCTCAGCGCTCCTTCCTCACTGCTCTATTTTCCTTTTCGCAGGTACGCAAAGTAATTTATGAATACTTCTGACCTCCTCCTAGATAGCTGCACTGAGCTTCAAGTACCTCCTCCACAGAGCGTAAGACACTGAGAATGCTCAATAAATGTTTGCTGAGGTAAGCTAAATAGTGAATCAGTACATTTGTTCTTATAAATAATGAACATTCTGTTGTCAGTGTTACATGTAACAGTTCATGAAGAATGTTACTTACTGCTTATACATCTCTGACTTATTTATACCAATTCGCTGAACAATGCCCTTTATTTTTACCACTAGTAGATTAATTATTGTATAGCAGAGCTAGTTGCCATACCTTGAAATAAGTATAGAGTGTCTTCTATGAGCAGTGAGCAAAACAGAACAATGCAGAAATATACCAGTCCCTGAATAATGTTAGAACATATCTATGTATGTTTTTCAAACTCTTTTTTCTGAACCATAATTATTGCTACAAATAATAGTTGGAAAAGAGCACCATCTACTATGCACAAGATGGAATACTAAACATTTTTAACAGAAATCAGTTGCAGGTTTAAAATTAATCTCACTATTTATGAATTATGTAACTTGAGCAAATCAGTTAAATGTTTTAACTTCAGTTCCCTCAGCTATAAAATGGGAATAGCACTGATCTCTTAAGCTGGCATGGGGTTGATATGATACACACACACACACACACACACACACACACACACACAGGTTTTTAGCTTTGTGTCTGGTATATCATACACAATCAGTAGTTGTTAACTACTATATTAATAACAATGATTACTATTTTACTTTTATCAGCATACAATGGAAGTTGGGATTTCTAATGTATCTTCTTTTGGACTTTATTCTTAAGGCAAATAATGACTGTACAATAATTTAATGAATAACTAACTCATCTATGTTATTGATTATAGTTTTATGGATTTTATTAAAATGGTAAAGCAGCTCTAGCTGGTTTTGCTCAATGGATAGAGCGTCAGCCTGTGGACTGAAGGGTCCCAGGTTCAATTCCGGCCAAGGGCACATGCCTGGGTTGCAGGCTCCATCCCCAGTAGGGGGCGGGC
>NW_006296540.1:2245574-2252949 GCF_000327345.1 Myotis davidii
TCCCGTGTTACCACTGTGCAAAGGAGAAAAAATCTTCGAGTTTGAGTTTGACTGTAATTTACTTCTAGATCATTATTATTAGCCATGGTTTCAAAATTAGAAATCTGAAAGTGAATTAAAAAATACTGGCATTTTTTTGTGAGTGCACAGTACTATGGAACTGTCAAAGGTTTGGGTGGTCAGAGTGACCTGAACAACTGTATAATGTGGGCAAATTATGTAATCAGTTTGAGCCAGAGTTTTTGTGTGTTTTTTTTTTCATTTGAAAATTGTGATAATTATCTCTTAGAAATATTGTAAGAGTTACACAAAATAATGCTTTTCAGGTACCTAGCAGAGTGTTTGACAATCTTTCACTTTAAGTTGCAAGGTGCCTTTTAATTTTAGATAATTAAATGTGGATGGATAATGTAGTAGGCAAATTCTACAGATCCCCTCATTCCCCAGAGATCCTATTTCCTGGTTAGTCAGTCAGACACCGATCTGGGTACTGCTGTGAAGGGACTGTGCTGATTTCAGTTGGCCTTACAGAGCATTTTAACTAGTTGGTAGCAGAAGAGGAAGTCAATGGAAGTTAAAGCATGAAGGGGATCCAACTGGCAATTCAACATTGTCTGCTATAATTTTTTGAAAAGACCCCTGGTGAGGAATACCTAGCGGCCTATGGGAGATGAGACCAGCTCCTGGCCAATAGCCAGGAAATGAGGACATCAGTTCCGTAACCACAAGGAACTGAATTAATGCCAACAACCTGAATGATCGCAAATTAGATTCTTCCCGAAAAGGACTGAGGTGTCAGACTCCCATAGTGTGAGACCCTGGGCAGAGAACTCTGGTTGGGTTATGTAGGGTTTGTGATAAGTTGCAGAAACTATGAGATAGTACATGGGAGTTTTCTTAACCCTATTTGTTTGTGGTAATTTGCGATGGGTTAATGGAACACTAATACAGATGTATTTTAGGATTCTTCACTTCAGTGCCACTAATCCTTCATTAACTTTTAGTGATTTTCCTTAGTGTCTGTTTTTCTTCATTAAAGACAAAGAAAAGCCGAAACCGGTTTGGCTCAGTGGATAGAGCGTCGGCCTGCGGACTGAAAGGTCCCAGGTTCGATTCCGGTCAAGGGCATGTACCTGGGTTGCAGGCACATCCCCAGTAGGGGATGTGCGGGAGGTAGCTGATCGATGTCTCTCTCTCATCGATGTTTCTGACTCTCTCTCTCTCTCTCCCTTCCTCTCTGTAAAAAATCAATAAAATATATTAAAAAAAAAGACAAAGAAAAAAATTTAAATATTAGCTCCTGGGATAATATTTTTTAAACCACTTGATCTGTGTCCTTGAATTTTTTTATAGGTCTTCACCTGTATAATCAGATAGAGGATAATACAATTATTTTATTTATAGACAGAAAAAATGAACTTAATGTTGCTATAAATGTGCTTAAGGTTGTTGGAATATTTTGGTCGCAGCTATACAATCAGTTGTCTGCTTATTAGGTAAACTCCAAATGTATCTCATTCTCATTAATTGCAGGTGGCATTTGACTTCTACCAACATACCTCCTCGATTTTTGTATTAAAACATCAGCTCTAGTTATACTTTGAACCTCATACCTCACCTGATAAAAATGGTTTCCAAAAATTAGTATTTCTCTAACTGCCTTCTTGCTTTCATTAGATGTTTTGATTCATGGATTTTATATGTTCATGAATTTCAGCTATCACCTTTCCATGGCACATAACCCAGAACCTGGCTACAGCAGAGCTCTAGACACACGTAAAACTTAATAACTGATGATGACTCCCAGCTCTGTTTCATTTTGATGTACAATTGTCAGGTAAAATGCAGGATGGGCAGTTAATAATTTAAAAATATAACTATGTACCAAATATCGCATAGGATATACTAATCATAAAAATATGCATTTTTATGTTTAAATAAAACTGGACATCATTTATTTTTATTTGCTAAGTTGACAAAACAAACCAATCTTGCAGTCAAGATGTACAAATGAAATTAACAGTATTTCCCTCTACTCAAAGCAGCACCTGTGATGTCCTTCTCTGCTCATTTCTTTTAGACATCCAGGCCTGATTCCTCAGGTTTAAACAAGTAGTATGCCTGACTAATTAATTACTAAAGCACAAACTCCAAATTGCTCATGGTTACTTTCTATTTCCTAGCACCATCGATTATTAGCTTGAGCAGTCTGTAGCAATCTACCAAACTTTAGGCTTTATTTGTTAACAGGTAGTATGAAGATGATAGTAATAATAGCGCAATAAAAAAGGTTTCATAAGAATTAGAATACCAAACATGTAAAGCATTTAGCCAGGCATCTAGAACTATTCAATTCTACCTCTTTCCCATCCATATATTACGGAGCATAATTTAGGTTGGTACTAGGTAGAAGAACTAACTCTAAGATGTTCAAGGAGCATTGGGAAGTAATGACTATCTTGATTTTTTTCCAAATAGCAATATAAAATAAATGTATTGGGTAATTGTCTAGAGCAGAAATAAAATTAGTCACCAAAGTCATAACTATCTATAATAATAAAAGCGTAATATGCTAATTAGACCAGACAACCAAACAACCTTCCAGATGTCATTCCAGACACCCTTCCAGATGAAGCTGCAGCAGCAGGGGCCAAGGCAGAAGTGTTTAGGGCAATCAGGCAGGCAGGAGAGCAGTAAGGGGTGATGAGGCAGGCAGGCGAGTGGTTAGGGGCGATCAGGCAGGCGGACAGGTGAGCAATTAGAAGAGATGAGGCAGGCAGGCAAGAGGTTAGGGGTATCAGGCAGGCAGGCAAGCAGGGGCTAACAGGCAGGCAGGCAGAGGTGGTTAGGGGCGATCAGGCAGGCAGGCAGGTGAGTGGTTAGGAGCCAGTGGTCCCAGATTGTGAAAGGGATGTCCCACTGCCGATTTAGGCCCGATCCCACAGGGTCCCGTATTGCGAGAGGGTGCAGGCTGGGCTGAAGGACACCCCACCCATGCATGAATTTTGTGCACTGGACCTCTAGTCTTTATATATAAAAGCCTAAGCGACCATTCAACCGTTCAACCATTCAACCATCCGACTGTTCAACCAGTAGCTATAACGCGCACTGACTACTAGGGAGCAAACACTCAATGCATAGGCATGGAAACATGGAACAGACTGTTGAATCTCAGGAGGGAAGGGGGAGGGCAGGAAAAGATTAACCAAAGATCTTATATGCATACTTGAGGCCCAGTGCACAAATTCATGCACTGGTGGGGTTCCACGGCCTGACATGCAGGTATTGGGCCAGAACCGGCAGTCCAACATCCCCCAAGGAGTCCTGGATTGTGAGAGGGCGCAGACCAGGCTGAGGACCCTACTGGTGCATGAGTCTGTGCACCAGGCCTCTAGTATTTTTCATATTTGTGTGTCTGTAAACAGGATCCGATGCTGTATTTCTATCATAATATTGATTTTTCCTGTAGAGGAGGAACTCCTGTTTAATTTTCTACAGATGCATAATTTTTAAAGTCTTTTTTCCCCCTACTGAGCTTTGTGCAAGCTAAAGTACTTTCCTTCAGTGGATCTTAGGAATTTGGCTATTCATTACAGATATATGCTTACATTTCCACATTCTGAGAAAAAAACATTTAACAGGGTACTGAGCAACAGAAATATAAGAAATGCACATTTCCTACTTTGGGGGAAAGAAAATATGGGTGAAGTTCAGGTTTTCCCTGACACTGGTCAAACATTTAGCAGTGAAGTAATAAAAATAAATGTATACTTTGGCCTGAAATGAGATAATATGAAATATTTCTTATGGAGAGACTGTAACTCGAAATGGTTAAACTAGATCTTCAGTAGCCTGAATTCAGCATTGTAAAGACAAACTAATATTACCATATATTTAGATATTTTCATGTATTTTAATCATTAGTTAATCATTAGCAATGGAATCTAAAAGTATTTGAGTATCTACTGTGTATGAGCCACAGTACTAGGTACTTCATGGCACTAGGAATTGTTCATTAAGGGAGTGCTACCATGCACTCTGTACGTCACGGAGGGTGACAGAAATGATGGGTAGGATGGACTGGAGAAGGGGTCTGGAATCCTCACAGTTATAACAATCCATGTCCTGCGGGAGCAATGTCAGTGTAGAGAAGAGTATTCCAGGTCATCGTCCAGGTACCATGCCTGGCCTGTACTCAAGCAATGGAGAGCCATCCATGTATGAATCCATGAGGTGCTGGAGTGGTACAAAAGTAGAGGAGAAAGAAATTCTCTGAAATAGCTTTTAAAAGGACACTAGGTAGGCATTGTTATTTAAAGCACCGATAAGCTGAAACATAATGATAATTATTAGCCAGGGAAGGGAGCTGAAAGTTCTGACACAATACTAAAGGAACTGCTGATACATGAATTGGGAATATTAGAACTCCTAAGTAATTTCCAAGAGAGTCAGTGGACAGAGCTTCTTGACCGGGTCTGTGATATGTCACTCATAATGACTCCAGCAACGTGAATCTGTAAGACATGAATCAGGCCAGGAGATAGCATCAGGCCAAGGGTCAATTTGTTCTTTGAAAGGGTCTCTCTGTTATCTTGGGATAACAGATTGGACTCCGCAGCTCAGCCTAAGCTTGAAGCCAGCTGATGCCACTCACCTGCTGCCCTGTACAGGTAATTAATGTGCATCAGAGCATTCCTAGGGTTATTGCAAAATCTGAAGTTGGGGCCTGGCATTTGAATTCTAAAGAAAATGTTCCCTAGTTCCCTCTTAAGACCCTTGTATATTTTAAGCCATCACACTAAAAGGATATTCAGTGCTTCAGATTTCCTCATGTGTCCTATCCAAAGGCTCTATAAAGGATTAGGCTATGAAGAGGCAAGAATGGAGAAGGATTTTGTTCCCCTTTATTTTTAGCTGTAGTGGCAGAGTTTGTTTTCTTTTGTTTATTTTGTCTTCACATGTTTGTCTGATTTATAAATCTTTGGGGAGAGATTTATTATTTCATGGAAATCTGCAAAATTTATCTCACTAAGACCAAAGCTGTGTGCTAGAGAGGAGCGGTTGACCTCCAAGCATGCAAATAAACAAGGTATCAAACAGAAAATGCCAGAGGTCAAATAGAGGGCAAGGAAGCAAAGCACAAGGCAAAAGCAACTCTTTAGTGATCATAAGATTTGTATAAAATTACAAGATTAGAAATGTGTAGGAATTTATCTCTACATACAATCGCCAGAATTACTGGCTATGATATTTTACATAATAAAATATTTATCCTATATCTATCATGATAATATTACCTATGACTTAAGACACTAAGCTCACCTTCTAAGGCTATGAGAGAAAATAAGAATTCTAATGTTTATCTCCACCCTTCCACTAAGCCTGTGTTTCTGTACCCCAGCCTCTCACCTACCCTTCTCTATCCCCTCGAGAAAGAAAATGGTCACTGCATATGAGGATTGTATCTAAATCAAGAATAGGTTGAGACAAAATAGGTGGTTGCTTTGGTTTTCTATATGATCGTATCAGTGAATGGGGGTATTCTAGATAACTTTCCAGTCATCTGGCTTTTATTTAATAGTTAACTACTGCCTCACTCTTTAAACACTCCTCTCCCTTGATCTTTAGAGCAATATTTGCTAATCATAACTTCTCATATTTCTTTTTAAGTTATTTTCCTTCTAACTCCCCCTAAGTACACTGTAGTACTTCTTCTTACTCTGATATTTAGCTCATATTTCCCTCCTGGAAGCTCTTAACTGCTTTTACAATTTTGGCAATCATCTATAGGTGAAAAGTTCCAAACCACTATTTACCTGTGACCTCTCCCTGAGTTTCAGATTTGTAAATCTAAATATCTGTTTGGCTCACTCTTCTTTGATGACTACAAGCATTTTAATCCTCAATATGTGCACAATTAGACATATTATCTTTTCTCCAACATATTTCTGTTTTGCTGAACATCATATTTAATTGTATGCTGTAGAATCCTCTCATTCAATCTCTTTCTGGATATCACCTCCTCACTGTAGCTATCGGTCATGCTAGTTTCTAATATTTGTCCTTCCTTTATTTTCCTATAGTCAAGTGCCTAGTTGAATCCTTCTTCACTTTTGGCCCAAGAAAATGTTAAATCCTCTTACCTTGACCATTTATCTTAAGCAAATATCTGGCCAGATTACCCATAATCAACTGATTAATTAATTAATGCAATAGATATTTGTTAAACAACTAGTGTCTCCCAGGCACTGCTGAGGATGTTGAGTTTGCAATAGTAAAAAGGGAAATATACAGTTCCATATCCTCATTTAATTTTTGTTACGGGGTTGTGAGAAGGAGGAATATGTAAAAGCTAATTTAACAGGTAAATAATTAAAAAAAAATACCAATGTCAATAAATGGCACGGGTGAAGAAAACAAACAATATACTTACACTGAGAATAATAGAAGGACATCGGGACGTAGCTTAGATGTGGTCATTTCAGAAGACATGACAGATAAATCTACACAATAAAATGAGAGAGCCAGCCATGGGAAGTTTGTGTGTGTGTGTGTGTGTGTGTATGTGTGTGTGTGTTGCAGCGCGGGGGGTGGGGGTGGTAAGCAGAAGGAGGTGGTTTGGTTGTGGTCCTGCAGCACATTTCCAGAGGGAACAGAATATGCAAAGAACCCTGCTAGGAAAGAGTCACCATTTTTAAGGAACAGAAATACTAGCACTAGCGTTGGGACACAATGAATAAGGGTTTAAGGATGGTAGTCAAGATTAAGAAAATACAAAGTCTGATCATCCGAAACCATGTAATCCAGAGTATGGAAAGTGCATGTCTCCATATTGCAAAAGACACTAAATGTTTATAAGTCTGAGTGGTAAAGTTCATGGTCTATAGAGTAAAGTTTACCATCTAGCTTTCTAGTATTAAAAATAGGTCATTCACAGTTTAGTCTCTGTTTTTCTCCAAGTTTTGTCTTTTGATACCTGATGTCTTACAATATATGTTTTAGTAGTTCTTCCACCTTTAAAATTCCTGGTTTATGCTTCTATGGCATTGTTCTTTTCCCCTTGCTTTCCAGGAATACTCAGTTTCTTTGCTAAACTTCTCTGTAACTTCAAGTGCCACTTCCACTTAATGTCACCTGCAGGAGCTTCAGGCAAGCTTTGCAAACACATTTTTTTGTGTGCTCTCATATGTGCATGTGTGTATATGACACCATGTGAGTATCTGGAGGCCATGATTATGTATAAATTTACATATACATATATGCTTATATAATACATAAATATACACACACACACACATACACACACACATATATATATATATATATGTAAATTTTCACAGGGGATTTTATTAAAATCTGTATGATATGATGAGTA
>NW_006296540.1:2253690-2254425 GCF_000327345.1 Myotis davidii
ACATAAAGCACATGGGTCTAGCTCTCCTATTATCTCATCCCTACACCTCTATTAATGAGGCTTTAGTGAGTAAATATAGCGTTTTCACAAGAAGGGGATATAGTAAAAAAAACAAAACAAAAAAAAACAGGAAATGCTACCATTGCAATTAGTTAGTTATTAATAATAGGAAAGAAGCAAAGGGGAGGCCATACATTATGAGCATGGTCAATTGGGCAGCTTCACCAAGAAGCTGCAATTTCATACTCCCCAGGGAATCACTGGTCCATCCCCTGCAGATCACTGGGGGAAGGAGTCCAACAGCAGGAAGATGGATGCATGCACAGTGAAGTCAAGGTGATGTAGAGAAGGGACTTCCTTGTCAGTCTAACCTGGGAAAAAAGATAATTGGCTAGGGAGTGGAGCACGGCAAGTACACGAAAATTTGGGGATACACATCCACAGACAAAGAAATTCTCTTTCTCTTGTTCTTCTTGTTTCGCTCCTGCTTCTTTGCACTCACCCATGCTCCCTGCATAGCCATGTGGCCCTAGGAGCTGCAGGGCCCCATGGCACATGGACCCCACATGCAATGGACTACAGCTGGGAACACAAGCTAACTTAGCCAGATGTTGACCTGGACTGTGCAAATGTAGAGCAGAATCTCTGGGCACTGGCTTTCCTCTGGCTCACAGAAGACAAAAAATGGGACGTTTTCCTTGCAGGATGGAGGGAGATGGGACCTTGGAAATTCAA
>NW_006296540.1:2254595-2255220 GCF_000327345.1 Myotis davidii
TGGCACATGGACCCCACATGCAATGGACTACAGCTGGGAACACAAGCTAACTTAGCCAGATGTTGACCTGGACTGTGCAAATGTAGAGCAGAATCTCTGGGCACTGGCTTTCCTCTGGCTCATAGAAGACAAAAAATGGGACGTTTTCCTTGGCAGGATGGAGGGAGATGGGATCTTGGAAATTCAAGGGTTTAATTCCCCCAAAATAAAACTTTCCACCATACCTCATCCTCTCATGGGGACCTCAGGAAATTCTTATTCTCAGATGACCCCAAGAATTATTTACAGCTTTTATTTTTATTAAATGTAAATTATTCTAGCCATCAACTCTATGAAAGAAGGAAAATATTGGTTCTCTCATTGCTAAATTCCAAGTTTTCTCAGCAAATGAACAGGAAAACTAAAATGATCTTGAAATTGTTACAACAGAAGCAGTTGACTTTATATTAATATTATATTATACTCCAGGCTGAAAGCCAGTATTTTGCCAAACTTGGCAAGCTTTCCTACTAAGGATCTTTAAGAAATGGAATCAGAGAATATCTCACAAAAGCAAAATGACTACAAATACACACATTATAAAGTATTATTCCCTGAAGAATAGAAATTGATTTTCCCCAAGCTA
>NW_006296540.1:2255283-2258470 GCF_000327345.1 Myotis davidii
ATCTGACATGATCCACCACAAAAATAAGCCTTATAGGCTACTAGATTTAAAGAAATAAATAAAAGTATTATTTGAATAGGTGTTCATTATTCAAGAGTCACAGTCTAATTTCATAAACACAAGAGAAAATGATGAGCTTCATTTCTGTGAAGCTACAGATATATGCCAACTTGACCCAAGAGAATTCAATTCACTTTGACTGAATTTTAGTCTATATTCTACTTTGCCCGAGTAGTCTTAATTTATTAAGTACAATACAATAAGAATAGAAACTTTCAAACATTGCTGACAATACAGTAAATTGGTCTGAACTTTCCAGATAATACTTTGACAATGTGTTTCAAAAGATTTAAGTTTTTGATAACTTATGGCCACCTTTTCATGGGAAATAATCATGAATATCAGCAAGGATGTAAATACAAGGCTAGTCATTGCAGCAGTGTGTAAAGATTGAGAAATAGAAACAATCTACATATCTAACATTAGATTATCACTTAAGGTATATCCTTCCATAAAATGGAATAGACTATAACCAATAAGTTTATTATAGACTAGAGGCCTGATGCACGAAATTCGTGCAAGGGGCTCGGCCCCCACCACTGCCGTGGCTGCCTCTGCCTCAGCCCCTGCCACTGGGCTTCATCCGGAAGGTTGTTGGGTCTAATTAGCATATTATGCTTTTATTATTATAGATTGGCTAGAGGCCTGGTGCATGGAATCAAGTACTGGTAGAGTCCCTCAGTCTGGTCTGTGCCCTCTCGCAATCTGGGACCCCTCAGGGGATGTAGCAGTTTGCAAAGCAGCAGGAGACAGGGGAGGAGCCCCAGTGAGGGCCGCACCACACTGCTCCTCATCCTGGCCCTGCTGTGCCTGTGGCCACAGCTGACTGCTGGGTAGCCTGCAGATGTGCTCGCCAGCCGTGAGCCTGGCTTTTGGCTGAGCCACGCTCCCGCTGTGGGAGTGCAATGACCACCAGGGGGAAGCTCCTGCATTGAGCATCTGACCCCTGGTGGTCAGTGTGCATCATAGTGACTGGTCGACTGATCATTTAGTTGACTGGTCATAAAGGTTGCTTAGGCTTTTACATATATATTGACATGGTCACCTGTTTAAGTGTTTTAAGTATGTGTTTTAAGTAAGAGTATGTTACAAACCAGAATTTATACTTTGATCTAATTCTGATTAAGGAGTGAAGCAACACAGGAGTAATATTAACAGTGATTATCTTGGTATGCTCAGTTACCTCAATTTTCCATATAGTCTTACTTTGCTTATTTTGAAAAATTATCAGTATTCAATGTATGTAATTATTAGAAAAAATTAAAAGTCTTTATTGTTTAAAGTATTACATATGCCCCGCTTTTCCCCCATTGACCTCTCCCAGCCCACTCCCGACCCCCCACCTTAGGCCTGGAACACCTTATACTGTCTGTGTCCATGGGTTATGCATATATGCATATAAGTTCATTTGGTTGAACCAACATAGCAAATACATTTTCATCTGCTTGCTAAACGTTGTTATTATACTTGCAGTTGAATGGACACATAAGTTCCGGTTACTCACTATGTGGTTGTTGCGGTCTGTAAAATGTGCATTTGGTGAGATGGGTTAAACAAAGGCAGGGTCAGGTCTCTTGCATTAAGGAAGCCACCAGAAGGGATTGAAGTTAAAATAGTAACATTGAACTTTTCTTATTTTAACTTGCAGCATGTTTGAAATTACTTACTATTAAATATGTGTCAACATCTATATAGTGATTAATACATATATGTATACAGTATGTTGATTATCTATGCATGAGGAAAAATTTTATTGATGGCTAAATTTAAAATCTTCATGAGAGAAAACAAATTATCCAGAGGTTATAATGGAATTTATTATTTTCTGGATCTTGAAAAACTATTTACTACTCATACATACTATTTATTTTATTTTTTTTTCCATCACCATTTATCTCCTCTGTGCCCACTTCCATTTCCAACACCCCCATAATCACCACACTGTTGAAGGACATATTATTCACCTTCACAAAATAGACTCAGAGTAAAATAGCATTGAAAATAACTTGTTAAAATTTATTAAATATTTTATATTTAACTTTCCAATACAACTGCTTATTCAGGAGAGCAATAGTTTCCTGAACTTATGCATAAATTTAAGATTTGCAGTGCGAGTTGTGAGTGTTCATGCATAACACATTTTGTAAAGATCATTAAGCCAGGTGAATTCTCTTATTTTTTTTTAAAAAAAATAGTTACTTTGTATTTCCTTTAAAAGGGTGCTGTTTTCAACCATTGGGCCTTGGTATTTCTGTTATACTTAATGAAGTGTACTGAGATCAGTGGGAGAATCAAACTATCACATTCACCCTTCACTTCTGATTTTATAACTTTAGGCGCCTTTGTAATAACGGTTAATCAGTGTGTCACTGTGGGCGGAGTGACATTTGGCCATATGTATTTCCAGAATTAAACAGCTGAAAATGATCCTACGATTTCAGATTCAAAAATATAAAATTACCCAACTGATAGTAAAACATTTACTTAGCATTTTCCCATGAGGATATAATCAGAAAGAAAAATACCTTAATAAAGGGAAAAATATACTTGACAAAAATCTGTCATGTGAAATCTGTCATGTAAAATGCATCATTTTCATGCAACCACTTAACATCAAGTGTGTTGTTGGAGTTGAACTTCTGCATATGAAAATATTATGAAAAGCACTCATTGCGAATAGACATTTTAAAATATTTATGAATTGCTCTTCATAAAAGTTTGCTCAACATATCAAATAAGGAAACTTTATGCCAAGTACAGTTTTTATTTTAGAAAATATTCCTATTCTTAAATCTAAAATATATGCTTATCACGGAATGAAAGAACATATTTGCCAATGGTACATCTGATCAGGGGTTACTATCCAAAATTTGTAAATAACTTATACAACTCAACACCAAAAAAACAATCAATAAAAAATATGGGCAAAGGACCAGAAGAGACACTTCTCCAAAGAGGACATACAAATGGCTAATAGACATATGAATAGATGCTCAACATCACTAATCATCAGAAAGATACAAATTAAAATCACAATGAGATATCACCTCACACCTGTCAGACTGGCTATCACAAACAAGTGCTGGTGAGTATATGCAGAAAAGGGAACACTCACGCGCTGTTAGTG
>NW_006296540.1:2258549-2262550 GCF_000327345.1 Myotis davidii
GTCCTCAAAAAATTAAAAGTGGAACGGACTATGACCCAGTGATTCCACCTCTAGGAATATATCTGAAGAAACACTGATTTGAAAGAATATATGCACCTCCGTGTTCGTTGCAACATTATTTACAATAGCCAAGATTTGGAAGCAGCCAAAGTGCCCATCAGTAGATGAGTGAACAAAATAGCAGTGGTACATTTACACAATGGAATATTATTCAGCCACAAAAATGACAGCATGGATGGACCTGGAGAGCATTATGCTAAGTGAAATAAGCCAGTCAGAGAAAGAAAAGTACCATATTATTTCACTTATCTGAGGAATCTAATCAATAAAATAAACTAACAAACAAAATAGAAACAGACTCATAGACACAAGAACAGATGGACAGCTGTCAAAGGGGAGGGAGGTTGTGAGGCTGGGAGAAAAAGGTGAAGGGATTAAGCAAAAACAAACAAACAAACAAAGATAAAATATATGCTGAAATTGCCATCATTGAGAAATTATTTGCATATCCACTATACCTTTATGCTCTAAAAATGTGCCTATTGCTATTTATAAAAAAGGTGAGTATTGCACTTGATTTACCAATGTATGATTTCAAATTGCCTGGTTGTGGTAGTAGTAGACAATGGCTTAGAAATAGCTCATTTTGTTCTCATGAAATCTAAGTATGAGTTAAAGATTTAAGATGAATATCAACATCTAAATTTTTTTAAAAAATCTTTAAAATGTATCTTATATGGAGAATTACCTCATTTTTTCCTGATAAGATACAATGAATGAATTCCTGTTTTTACCATATAAATATCTCTTTGAAGATGTATTTTACTTATATTTTTTCTAGTATCTATTCTGAAACAGTCTTTTAGTTAACACAGCTCAAACAGAGCTCTTTACTGCCCTTCTTTTCCTCCCCCTATTGCTCATATCAACAAATCTCATGGCCATCCACCCAGGTGCTCAACCCAAACCAGGAAATGACTCTTGATTCCTTTTTTCTCCAATCCCGCTCCCCTTAGCAGATGGCCCATCATTGCTGTCTCCAAAATATGTTTTTCACTTATCCAGCCCCCTCCATCTGTATCACTCTACCCTTGTTCATATCATTAGAATCTCTGATGCAGATTACTAATTAATCTACAGACCAACAGGTTCCCTAATAGGCCTCCCCCTTCCCACCCCATTTCCTTCTACAATCCAGTTACTAAAATGATATTATTGAAAAGCCTATCCGATCACATTATTGGCCTAAAACTAATATTGTCGGGTTAGAATCAAAATCTAAAGCCCTTATCAGAGTCTTCTCAGGCTCTGAGGGACCTAGTCTCCCCTTCCATTTTCAATGTCACCTTGGGGCACTCGCTCTCTGTACTTTATTAACATTGGCCGTTTGGGTCTTTCTCAAAAATGTCAATTTATTTTGCTTCAGGGTCTTTGATCTTGCTTTTGCCTTTGCCCTTCTCCCAGACATTTTCCTTCCGGAGTTGTTTCTGATCAGTCAGGTCACAAGTAAATATCACTTCCTCAAGCAGCTTCTCTGTCAATCTTGTGATAAGATTCTAACCACCAATTTAATATTGTATTGCAGCATCTATTTTATTTCAAATGCTTTATGTTTATCTGCATTTTTAAAATTTATTTTTATTACTTACATTTTGGGAACTCTATTTGATATTCTAGAACTTTAGCTTCATTTTATTTATTGTCGTATCCTATAGAACCATACACAGACAAAAACAAGTGTTCAATAAATATATAATTGAATAAATGTTGGGATTCATAGAGGCAAAAAAATTTTTTATGAGAGATGTTGGATTTCTTCTTTTATAAAGCTTAACATCTAATTGCTATAGACATTAAAGTCATCTTCTAATGGTTATTTTGATATCTTAAAAATTTTTAGCCTTTCAAAATTCTGCTTTTTTTTTTACTTGAAATCCCCAATAGATATAGTAACACATTTTTCCTATGTTTCTTTCTTACTTTATTTTTCTTTATTTACACTTTTATAGCTCACTCTTTATTGATTCACTAGAGGTCCAGTGTATGGATTCATGCACCAGTAAGGTCCCTCAGCCTAGCTTGCACCCTCTCGCAATCTGGGACCCCTTGGGTAATGTCAGATAGCTGCTTTTGGCCCAATCCCCACAAGCCTGATCCAGACAGGAGGGAGCCTGATCCTGTGCATTAGCGTCTGTCCCCTGGTGGTCAGTACATGTGATAGCGATTGGTCAACCCGCTATTCGGTCGTTACTTAGGCTTTTATATATATAGATCATTTAAACTATTCTTGTCAACAATCTGCATGTGTATCTGTGCATGTATATGCTGACATTAGCTGCTCAACGATTATTTCTTCTCTAATCCCATAATCTCTATCCTATAAAAGAGAATGTTTTAAGAAAACAGTTATTTTGCCCAACTGGTATGGTTCAGTGGTTGAGCATAGATGGTAAGGAGTTAACATGCGAACTAGGACAAGGAGAAAAAAATACTATAAAGCATATGTCAACAAATCTCAATTTCTGTCACAAGATTATACTCATGACACAAATTAAGCCCTGTATGGGTCTTCATTGCATTCCTAGAAGATGTTTTCTATGTCAAGCTTAAGCACACTTTTTGATAGCTTTAGTGTCTGACCTATTGTACACTTCATTTATAAATCTGAAAATTTCATGTTTGTGCCAGTATTCTGGGTATATAAAATATTATCCATTGTTACATGAAACAGATCAAAAGAACTTTAAAGGTTGTAGAATGGGAACAAAGCTTGGTAATTCAATGCTTATCATTACTCTGAGGAGCCCAGGGCAGTAAAGTATTGGGTTAAACATACAGTGAAATCCAGTTTTCCTAAATGTGATATTGTAAAAATAATATATATCTGCCTCCATAAATTTCTTCCGTTTTCAGACTCATGAAACCAGATACTTTATTTTTTTATTACTAAGATCTAAAGACCAGGTGTGATCTCAGCAGTGTCCTGGACAAGCTGAGACATGGTGGGTTAAATTGATAGTATTTCAGTGTTTCTTTGAATGTCCAAACCATTCTGTTTTTTTTTTAGAACACTTAGGAAAGTTTTATAATAAAACTCTCTCCTCTCTCACCCTAAAAAGAGCCTGACCATTAAGAATCAATTAGCGGTATAATCAAAGTTCCTCAAAAGAATGGGTGGCCATAGAGATGCATCATTCATTCACAGTTTTTTCCAAGCGTGAGCTTGATGTTGAAATGTCTACAGTATTCCAAAGTCCAATGTCACCAGTCTTCAGAAAATAGTAGTCAATGGAGATGATAATCACTTAACATCGTGAGAGTTATGAGAGATGAAGGACAATAACATAAGGGCCTTTGTCCACGTGCTGTTGCCTTGTACTAGTCTCACAACTCGCTGAATAATTTTCAGACTGTGCAATTCTGGTGGCAATCTGATTACATAAAGAGGGGGAAAGTATCAAAGTATTTTATTGCAATTTATAGTTTAAACATCCCTTTCAAATTTACATATACACTTAATATTTATAATAACATTATGAGATAAATATCATTATTATTTCCACGTTACTGATGAGTAAGATTAAACCGAAAGATGTTAATAGATTTACCATCAGTCAGGTTACTAGACAGAGCCAATAATCAAACCCTAGTCTTACTCCCAATATTATATAGCTACAGAGTGTATTTTCAGTACAGAAAGCACATTCAGTGCACTTTCTTTTGTCCATTAGCATTCTATCTATCATCTATCTATCTATCTATCCATTCCAGGTCAGGGTACAGGTGTGGGCCTGATCCCCAGTAGGGCTGTGTAGGAGGCAGCTGATCAATGATTCCTCTCATCATTGATGTTTCCATTTCTCTCTCCCTCTCCCGTCCTCTCTGAAATCAATACAATATGTGTAATAAGAGTGGAGGAAGGACCATATGAACACAGTATTTGGCTTGGACGCTTCCTGGGCAGAATTAGGTCACTGAGCTGCAGGTGGGTGTGGAGGTCC
>NW_006296540.1:2263629-2267560 GCF_000327345.1 Myotis davidii
CTATGATCTATCTCTCTATCTATCTATCTATCATCATCATCTATCTATCATCTATCTATTTATCTTTCTGTCATCTATTATCTACATATTTCTGCACACAATTTTCATGTAATTTTCCTTTGACTATGTGGCTTTCACTGAAAGTCACACACATTTTCTCTGTGCATAAGTGGAAATGGAGGGAAGTATGCAATTTTTGACTGAATTATACATTATAGGAGACTTTCATTAGTTGTCTTATCCTAAATGATGGCTAGATAAAAGCAAAAATAATATATAAGAAAATGCTTAACTCTTCATGCTTTTTATATGACATGTAAGACTGGACTTTATAGATAGGTTTTAGGATTTGAAGACCTAGGTACCTAGGTATTTGTTCTATTTTAGATATGGTCTAAATCATCATTCAAAATATGGAAGTATTTAAAAGCTAATAAACAGAATTTTATTTTATTTTTTCAAGCACTACAAATATTATAAAATTCAGAAGATTTAACTTAGAGCACATTTTTATAATTACTTATTTAATATCTTAGTAAGAGTACAGTACAGTATATTTATTGTTCTATGTAGCATTCCAAGTACATAGTATCTTTCTTAGTACATAATAGCAACTCAATAGGTATTTGTGAATTTTCAACATTTGTATGAGTTGAGAATATGTAAAACTCAAGTCCCACTGTAAAAACTTATGACAAACTTATTTCAAGAGTAGCTGGTTAAGGCAAAGTTCAATAAAACAGAACACTTAACCACATAGCTTTGACTGTTTCAAACTTTGAACTAAACAACATTTCCATTTGTACTCAAAAAGGAAATGGGATGCCAATCATATTCTAATTCCAGTGATTTCTAAAGTTTATTCCACATTATTCTGTAAAACCAAGTGCAATTCTTCAATATGAATGGTCTCAGGATTGATTTCATATTTAATGCTAATAAGTACACTGAAATAGTCTTGGGGGGAGGCAGAAAAAAAGAAAGACTGTCTAGAATAGAGAAAATTGTGTTTTTATTTATTTATCTATGTTAGCTGAAAATAGATCAGAGAAATTTAGATTGCTTTTCCTCTAAATAAAGAGCGTTCACACTTCTCTCTGCCCTGGAGCCACCACAGTTACCACAATCGCCAAAGGAAACCTGAAATATTAAACAATATTGGTATGGCAAATATATTTCCCTTTAAAGGACAATATATAATTCTTATAGCTAAACTATTATTTGTAATTATTTTCCTTCAGGAAAGGGACTTTCTAACTCCTCTCTTGTAATTTCTGAATTTATGAATCATATCCTATCAAAAGAAACCAATAAAGAATATAGATTTATGAGTTAATTATTTTCCAAATATGTAGTAAAAAAAAAAAAAAAGCCACAACCTTCCTTTGTTTTAATGAGGAGGCATTACAAAATCCCATGACCCTATGCCGACTCCGGCTAATTTGCAGCTCGGGGACCCAGAGAAGATGACAGCTGCAGACAGTGTGGAGGGAAAACCACCTTGCAGCACAGTTTGTCAAGTTGCAGCCTCTGGCTTTGACCTAGGGCCAGTACTCCTGGAGACATGATGAAGTGTGAAAAGTACTGGCAGGCATTGTAGACGAAAAAAGTTAGGCAGTAAGGGAAAATGGGGACCAGGAGAGATTAATATTTGTGAGGTTTATAGCAGAAAAGGCAAAGCAATAGGAAGTAAAGAAATCCCTGAGGGGAATTTCTTACAACAGCAGCAGATTAGAAACAGGGAGTGAAGAGAGGAAGGGATAAAATACAGTAGACTGTACCTGCATTCTGACCTGTGGACATTTTGGAAACAGAACAGAATAACACTCCTGCTGGGGAATGCACATGTTATAGTTAGAAAAAAAAAAAAAGAACAGGCCTGAACAGGAAGCTCATTTTTCCAGCTGGAGTCTTCCCTACAAACCTGAGGTCAATTTGGGAATGACAGACAAATGCCAAGCAAATGCCAAATCATGAAATCATAACAGAATTTAGAGTCACTGAGCTGCCAACCTTTGTGCTTCCTTGGGTGGGGGTGGGGGTGGGGGCAGGAAGAAAGAGAGAGAGAAGGAAGGGTGGGGGGAGTGAAGAGAGGAAGGGATAAAATACAGTAGACTGTACCTGCATTCTGACCTGTGGACATTTTGGAAACAGAACAGAATAACACTCCTGCTGGGGAATGCACATGTTATAGTTAGAAAAAAAAAAAAAGTCTGAGGTGACCCAGTCTAGATATTTTCAAAATTTATAGCCATAGGAAGTAAACTTCAAATAAATGTATATGCAGAATCCCCACATGGATGTCCCAAAGCTGATCTGACTTAAGGAAGAAGGGGTAGACTCTGACCTGTGTATACTCACCTCAACTCCTGCCTAGAGGTGGACTCCTGGGCACTTAGAGAATCTGCAAGGCTTTTCAAGATCTTTGAAAGCCAGCTGGTCTAACCTACTTGTTCATGTCTTACTTGAGGAAACAGAGCCCCTGATCTCAGGGCCTGTAGAGGTATATTCTGAGGGCCGACACTTTGCAAGGTTCTGTCCCTGTTTTCTGAGGCTCTGAGTTCTGGAACTTTCTGGAACTCTCTGCTGGAAAAGCAAGTCCTCAAATTCACTCCATCCAGTTATAAGTGGCAGTGACTCTCATTCCTTCGTGATGGACATAAGACTGGTGAGCTCCGCATTTACTCTGATAGACAGAGGATCTTTCCTTCTCAAAGCTGACACTCTCACCAAGATGATGAATAAGGCAGACATGATAGAAAACGAGGCTTCCTTTGCCTGCAACTCCCTCTTGGAGCTTTCTGCCGTAGACGAGGTTTTCCATTACTTTTCCTCGGCTTCCCCAACTTGTGATGACACCTTTCATGATCATTTCCAGCCACTTTCCTGTCTCTGTCAGCTTTCAGCAATGGCAGCTTCTACTGGCGTGCATTAACTTTGCTTCAGATGTTCAAGTGAGCAGCTACCCCTTCCTCTCTGGTAGGGGAATGGTGTCCCACCATCCCTGAGCAGCAGGAGAAAAAAATTCTTCTGCCCGACACCTCTTCAGTGTCTTTCTTAGAAGCAGTTCTATGAAGCCTTTTGTCCATAGTTCCCTTGCTGTACAACTCTCAATGAATTCATTCAGATATTCATCCAGTGCCGCCAGGAAGGCACGTGTGCATGTATGCACATATTGATGTTATTTTTTCCCCTTTAAACTTACTTTCATATTGAATTCTGAACTTGCTGGTAGAAGCACTGGTAAGTTGTCTTCATTTCCTCAAAATGTGATCTCAAGAAAACCAGAAAATCTCAAAGAAGCTCATGCCCCTCATTTGTTCAAATGAAAAGAAATCCTAATGACCTCCAGAGCCACTGGAAACCTTAAATAAAGTCAGATGAATGTGAATATGCCCTGCAAGGTGAAAATTACAATTTCACTATAAGGCGGTATAAAAACTACAATCACAGTAGCATCCATCTATTTCCTCTGCCTCGATTTTCTTCCTCTTAAGGATCACATTGTAACCAAAAAAAACCCAAAAAAACATTTTTTGAGGGAGGATAGTTAAGCTGAAGATCTTACCAATATCTAAACTGAGACAGTAGGCTTCTTGGCAAAATTACTCAGTTTCTCTTCATCTACTTTCCATGTACGTGGAGGCAATTACTTTTAAATGCTGAGTAATAAGAATATTTTCCTAGCCTGGCCAGCATGACTCAGTGGTTGAGGGTAGACCTATGGGTCAAGAGGTCATAGTTTTATTCCCAGTCAGGGCACATGTCCAGGTTGTGGGCTTGACCCCCAGTAGGGTGCATACAAGCAGCAGCTAATCAATGATTCTCTCATCATTGATGTGTTTCCCTCTCTCTCTGAAATCAATAAAAATATATTTTTTCAAAACACAATGGGATACCGTTTCACACTTGTCAGAATGGCTATCATCCA
>NW_006296540.1:2267738-2272025 GCF_000327345.1 Myotis davidii
ATTTGAATTTCAGATTTAGTATAAGTATGTCCCATACAATATTTGCAACCTACCTACCTCTTCTTTGCTCCATCTCTCTCCAGTGTTTCTGTCTCTCAGTGGCTTACTCCAGAATAGAATCTTTCACACCTTCACTCCTTCCCCTCACATTTTATCAATCACAGAAGCCTTCTGATTGTATCTTTAAGTGTGTTTTACATTTCTCTCCTTTTTTCCACTCCCACTCGTGCTTCTCTGTTAGAGATCACCATTACCTCAGACATTGATGGCAACAACAGCAACCAAATTAGTTTTTCTGCCTCCAGTTCTCCAGGTAACCCTACAGCAATCTCAATGCTATTTGAATGCAAATTTAGTCATGTAAACCAGAAAGTTAACTCCATGAAATCAGAACCTGGCTCTTTCTTTCTTACTTCTATATCCCTAGTGACTTAAACATTGATTCATTAAGTCAACAAATATTTATTGAGTGTCTACTATTTATGAAGCCATGTTCTAAACACTGGAAATTCAATATAGAATAAGACAGAAAAGGATTCTGTCTCCTATCTAAGTGAAAGACACAGAAAAGGATTCTGTCCCCTATCTAAGTGAAAGACAACAGGCCCCCCCCAACAAAATAAATAAGGGAGAATAAGTATTGATAAATGCTATGACACAATGAAACTTGTAGTGTGACCAAAAGTGGCCAATGGGCCCGGCTGGCATGGCTCAGTGGAGCATCAACTATGAACCAGAAGGTCGTGGTTCAATTCCTGGTCAGGGGACATGCCCGGATTGCAAACTGGATTTCTAGTAGGGGTCATAAAGCAGGCAGCTGATGAATGCTTCTCTCTCATCATTGATGTTTCTATCTCTCTCTCCCTATCCCTTCCTCTCTGAAATCAACAAAAATAGATTTTCTTTCAAAGTAGCCTGTGGGAAGCCTCCCATTGTCTTCACTAGCGGAGAGGTGTGGACAAGGAGCCCAGATTGCTGGTGACCCTTGAGCCCTGGCAAAGGTCAGAGCTATACACAGACTTTTTAGTCGAGACAATGTAGCTGAAGCAACTTCCCGACCAGATGGTCATGTAAATCCTTACTGACAAGATAGTCTGTCTGTTACCGGAACTTGCCTGCCTAAGGGCTATAGGTGTATCCCAGACTGAATAAAAGAATGGCTAGGCCTGAGCACAAGCGCAGTCCTTCTTCTTGCATTGGGCTCCTACCTGCCCACCCCCACCCCCACCCCCAATTTCCAAATTATTATTTCTTGTCCCGTCTCTGTCATTTGTGCTCGGCCCTTCTCCAGAGCCCGAACCATGAACTACGTGGGACGTGGGTCACTCACGTGGCCAATGGGCTACTTTAGATAAGGTTAGGGAAATCTCAGAGAGAGTGATGTAAATGAATGGCTGTCACTCACCTTCATCTAACAGTTCTGTTGGTCCTCACTGTCCTCATGTGAGAGATAAAGCCATGGTTTTTCTGGTTATTATCTCTCATTTTGTAAAGCTAATCTTTAGCCACTTCTGAGCACTCTGTATGATTTTGCCAATTGAATTTCAGTTCCTCTTACACAGTGGTTCTCACACTTTAGCTGACATTGGAATCACAGGGCGGCCTTGTTAAAACACAAATTGCTGGCTTCACCTGGGGGGTGTCTGATCCATTAGATCTGGGCTGCAGCATTTGCACATCTAACACATTGTTCGCAGGGGATACCAGTGCTGCTGGTCCAGGGAGCAGCTCTGAGAACTCTCACATAACCACCTGAAGTCGTCCTTCATGATTTTGTCTCCTGCCTCCCTGTCCCTTTGGGTATTTTTGGTGTCATTGGCTCTGAATCGTTTTTAGGTCTCAGTAAACTTGTATCTCCTCTGAGGACATTTCTCAAATATAGTTGTTTTTTCATCTGTGCTGTGCCAGCACAGCCAAGGGTTTGGTGAGCCTGGTGGGGCAGGGAGGGGGGGGGCAGTAAGAGATTAAAGAAAAGACAAAGAGAATATAGCTGGGTCTAGGTCAGTGGTTGGCAAACTGCGGCTCGGCAAACCATGGCTCGCGAGCCACATGTGGCTCTTTGGCCCCTTGAGTGTGGCTCTTTCACAAAATACTGGCTCTTCCACAAAATACTGACTTCTGTGCTTGGGCCACGAAGTTTCAATTGCACTGTACGTGTGCACCCCCACGTGGCATTTTGTGGAAGAGCCACACTCAAGGGGCCAAAGAGCCGCATGTGGCTCACAAGCCGCAGTTTTCTGACCACAGGTCTAGGTGGATCTCCTGTGCCTAGATGAGCCCACAGAGAAGGATCCAGCCAGCAAGCTGAGGCTTTATTTTATAGTCAGAGAAAAACAAGGTAGTGGTTAACATAGTTACAATGTTCTTGTGAGTTTCACTTGCTTTGGCAGCACTTGCTGCATCTCCCACAACCATTAGTTACCTAGGAAGGATCTAGAGTAGGGGTGGGCAAAGTTTTTGACTCAAGGGCCACAATGGGTTCTTAAACTGGACCGGAGGGCTGGAACAAAAGCATGGATGGAGTGTTTGTGTGAACTAATATAAATTCAAAATAAACATCATTACATAAAAGGGTATGGTTTTTTTTTCCCAATAGTTTTATTCATTTCAAACGGGCCGGATCCAGCCCATGGGCCATAGTTTGCCCACAGCTGATCTAGAGGGTGGCCATAAGGTCAAGCTTAATTATGCTAAGAGGGCTCTGCCCTCTAAGCTGGGACTTGTTGTGACTCTGCCACAGGTCAATCAAGGCTTAACTCTAGAGCTACTCCCTACATTCATCTCTCTCAGATACTCCATAGAGTTATATTGTACCCCAGTCTTATCACATTATATTGCAATTTCCTATTTCCTTTTCTGTATCATCTCACTCACACCTCTTTGACTGCAGTTTTTACTAATATATCTTCATGGCTTAGCACAGTGCCTGACATGTTTTTAATCCTTTTTAAAATATAATTTTTATTGATTTCAGAGAAGAAAGGAGAGGGAGCGAGAGATAGAAACATCCATGATGAGAGAGAATCATTGATTGGCTGCCTCCTACATGTCCCCCACTGGCGATTGAGACCGTAAACCGGGTATGTGCACTGACCAGCAATCAAACCATGACCTCCTGGTTCACAGGTTGATGCTCAACCACTGAGCCACACCAACTGGTGCTCTAAAGACAGCTAGTCTGGTCAAGTGATTTCTTGAATAAGCTTTGTGAGTACAGGAAATAATTAGATTTGAGAAAGGCACAATGAACATAATAGAGTAGTTCTTAAAAGAATATGAAGCAATGGTTTTCATTAAACAGTGATTTTTGAATTTCTGAATTAGTTTTCAAGAAAATAGTCTCTCTGTTTCTTTTTCTACTTCACCTTGAAAAAAGTGGCAAAGTATTTTCTTTCAATGATATAAGCTATGAAGGGGTAAAGATAGCTGTCTCTACTCTAAGTTTGGATAAATTAAGAAGGAGATTCAAATCATTTTTTTCCTAAACAAATGTTATAATGTTCCCTTTACCCCATTAAAAAATATCTTCTTCCATGTATTTTGCATTCACAGGATCCTGAAACTACAGAGGCAGTTAACAAAAGGATATTGTTATTGAGCCATGGAAGAATGAGAGCTCTTAAGCTTTCTGTGAGATTTTCTTAGAGGGGAAATCAAATTATGATAAAAAAATAAAATTGTACCTTAGTCAGTCAAGGCAATAGGTTAATAAAACTGGGGGAAATAGTACCAAAAATTCCATCTTGGTTATTACTTAATCACAAGAAAATAACAAACAATATAGATTGTGTGAGTAAATTTGAGATAAGAAATCTTCCTGAACATCTAATTACTCATCTTTTCAGTTTTCTTTTCCATAATTGACAGTGCATTTATTGTCATCCTATACAATAAAAGCCTAATATGCAAATTGACCGAACAGTGGAACGACCAGTCGCTATGATGCACACTGACCACCAGGGGGCAGACGCTCAATGCAGGAGCTGCCCCCAGCCCACAGGCCCCAGGCCAGCCAAGGTGGGCGCCAGTTCCCCCCCCACCCCATCACCCTGCTGGTCACACTGCAGAGGGAGGTGATTGGTGGCAGCAGCAGGGGGCTGGGGCCGAAGAGCTAGTGGCTCCAGGACAGTAAAGGCAGCTGCCAGCGGGGGACCCCCCATCGTCCTGCCATCACCCCACAGAGGGAGGTGACTAGAAGCGGCAACAGGCAGTGGGGCCAGTGAGCAGGTGATGCCAGATCAGTCAAGGCAGGTGAGAACCAGGGGCCCCGATCACCCCACCAGTACC
>NW_006296540.1:2272044-2277639 GCF_000327345.1 Myotis davidii
TCGCCAGCCAGGCCTAGGGAATCCTACCCATGCACAAATTTCATGCACTGGGCCTCTAGTGGTCTAATGAAAACCCAGGGGCTAACATACATTTTTGGCTAAAACTGAGGTTGCCAGTAGGGGAATTAAATTGAAAGAGAGAAAGAGGTGAGGTTAGAATTTAAATAGGAAAAATTGCTTCTCTGAGATGGCCTGCATTTAGTAGAACAAAAATGAATTTAATCTGAGTTGGGAATTCAAACTGTAGAATCTTTAAGGGATTGCTAAAATCCCAGTGCCTACATTTAAGAAATCTATTTTTCACCTTGGAGATTTAGAAAATAAAAATTATATGTCAGTAGAGGACTGGAGATAGGGCTTTTTGGCTTCTGGGAAGTCTTGAATGAGTCACTTAATGTCATATAAGAAATAGGTGTTAGTCCTACAAAATCCATCATGTTATAAAAGCAAAGCAATGCAAAGGACCTTTAAAAGTCACCCTAGGCATCCTCTGTCTGCACACATGCCAATCTGAAAATTATTCCAGGCCAGGTTTATAAGGCCCTGATAAATATTTTCCCATTTCATTAGGAATCTGGTATAGTATTTAGTATTCACTATCAGCAAAGTCTTCCTTGTATATTATTTAAATCCCTTCTCTTTGTGTTTCTGTCTCCTTACTTCCTTCCTTTCATTCTTCCTTCTTTCCTTCTTTCCTTCCTTTCTTCTCTTTCCTTCTTTCCTTCCTTTCTTCCTTCCTTCCTTCCTTCCTTCCTTCCTTCCTTCCTTCCTTCCTTCCTTTCATTCTTCCTTTCTTCCTTCTTTTTTTAAGTTCTGTCCTTCATAGTGATGGAGAATGTCTAGTCATCATAAATCATGCCTCCATCTTTTATATAATTAGTAAATAGTAATTTCTTTCTAGTTGAATAACCTCGGTGATTCAATAACCTTAGTCTTTAAACCTTTTGCAAAGTCTAATTTTTTCTTAGCTAGACATCGGTCTTCTTCTCCACTGTTCTTACATAAATCAAAGCTTAGCTTTATTCCTTATGCTTTGAATTAGTGAGATAGGGGTTTTTTTTTATACAGATTTGATTAGTGACTAAAATTATTAAGCATCTTAACCCTCGCTCACTGTTAGTATTCAAGTAAAATGATTAGTGTTGAAAAATTAGAAAAAAAACATATAAGCCAAGAGAAAAATATCACACAACTTCAACTACTCAGTGGTTTGCAATTGTAAATACTAGTATTTTGCTTTTTAATAGACTGTTTCTTCTCTAAATTATGTGTTTTATATATCATGATTGTCTTCTCATATTGATTAAATAATATCTTAGAAGTAGTATGTGTTGCAGAATTATTTCTCATCAATCGGAATACAGTAGTAAAGCAGGCATATACATATGTAAGAAACTAGATTATAATGTACAGAGTCATATAATAATGATACAGTAAAATTCTTGTGTAACAAAGCAGGACTTCATTTTAAAAAATAGTCCAGGAGAAAAAGGGATGATTCCACATAAATGGATAGCATTTTAGTTACTAGAGGACAAACAGAGGCTCCTTTAACAAAAACCAATAAATACAGGAAAGTCATCACATAGGCACTCAAGTATAAGAAAATTGTGTTTCGATACAGCAGCTGGTATAAGAAATGCAAAGCTTATGAGTCAAGTTTTTAAGGGGGAGAACTATTTATACTTTCTCACTTTTTCTCCTTTCTGTGCATCATTAAAAACAGCCCACAATGCCAGAGGGAAAGGATGGAGGAAGTAGAAGAAGATAAAGAGGGGCATAAAGGGTGATAGAAGGTGACTTGACTTACGGTGCTAAACACACAGGACAATATAGAGATGAGCTATTATAGAATTGTATACCTGAAACCTGTTTAATTTTATTAACCAATGTCACCAGAATAAATTCAATAAAAGATTTAAAAAATATATATAGCACAGATCTTCCACGGTCAAGCTAGTCTTAGACCTCAGAAGATGGTGATAGTCTCTCCCTCTCAAGCAAGAGAAATTGCAGGATGCTTTGAAAACATGAAGTTAATAATGGGACTATCACAGAGGACACTCAGTGACAAAGTAGAATGATTTAAAAAATATTTAACCTTTTGTTTATGGACTAAGTTCAAAGATAGTAAAATAAAAACACTATTTCAATTCCAAGCTTCACTTATGTCTGATGCCTGTAAAAATATTAAAATTCTCTGAGCCTCAAGGGCCTCATCCAATAAATGGAAGTAGTAATAAGACCTAATTACATAGGAAAATTAAGATATGTATGGTGATATTTTAAGTCCAATTGGTTCTCTTAAATGCCATAGATGTTAGGTATCAAGATTGTCTCTTCTTTCTCCCATATTCACACATTGTGTCCAGGTAATTAACAGAGTCATCTAGGAATTTAAAAGTGTCCATGGTATTTGGTAAATCAGTAATACACACAGATATGTTATAAAGAGATCAAATAAGCTTTGCTCCTCACAAAATTCCTGGACATCTGATTGACAAATTATCTAAGTGTTTCTAATTTGGATAATTTTATAAGAACTAACCTCACTGTAATTTCTCTTTCAATGGCTTTAGTGAGATATAATTGACACACAGCATGGTGTAAGTTTCAAGTGTATAAGATGATATTTTGATACATGTATATATTGTGAAATGATCACCACAAAGTTAGCTAACACCTCTATGATGTCACATGACGATTTTTTTTTTTTTGGTGTGGTGAGACATTTAAGATCTATACTCTGAGAAACTTTTAATTACATAATACAGTATTTTATTTTATTTATTTTTATATATATACTAGAGGCCTGGTGCACAAAAATTTGTGCACTTGGGAGGGTCACTCAGGCCAGCCTGTGCACTCTCACAGTCTGGGCCCCCTGTGGGGATGACCAGAAGTGGACTCTCTCGTCATTCACTCTTATGTCAATGTTAGGGTGCTGTGGCCATCAATTCACATTCCCTCTTCAAGTGCACATCACTCTTTTCCCCACGTGGCTTGCACCTGCACTCCCTCAGCCCCACCACCCCTAGTGCTCTCCTTGGCCTCTGAGTTAACTCAGCACTTGTTGTCCAGAGAATGCTTACCAACATCTCTCACTTAACCGACACTCAAGTCCCACACCCAATGGCGTTCTGACCATGCCCACTGAGTTTCACAGATGATCACTCAACCCTCTAAGCTAATCCACAAGACTGTCTGCAACTCGCCAAAACGAGGCCACACCAAGGGTCATAACAAAATCCTGGTGAGTGGTTAGAGAAGTTAATATGTCCCAGCCCCAGTCTCACTTTGTTGGGATAACTCTTCAGCCTCTAAAAATATCAGGTCCACTCTCTTTTAAAGGCCTTAGCCACTGCAAAATCATTACCTCTCCCCCTCACTCTACATGACAACTTTTTTTTTTATTATATTTTATTGATTTTTTACAGAGAGAAAAGGAGAGGGATAGAGAGTTAGAAACATCGATGAGAGAGAAACATCGATCAGCTGCCTCCTGCACACCTCCTACTGGGAATGGGCCCGCAACCAAGGTACATGCCCTTGACTGGAATCAAACCTGGTATCTTTCAGTCCACAGGTCGACACCCTATTCACTAAGCCAAACTGGTTAAGGCATAATACAGTATTTTAATTAATCACCATGCCCTATATTAAATCTCCCAGACATATTAATCTTATAGCTGGAAATCTGTACCTTTTGACCAACATTTACCTATTTTTCCCACCCATAGCCCTGAGCCTCCATCATTGTACTCTGGTTCTGTCTGTGCATTCTTCAGGCATGAGGAGGAGATGTCACACATCTTTAAGTAGGGCAGTTTTATTTCCCTGTTGTTTTTTCCTCCTTGAGTCCTGTTGAGCTGTAGCTCAAGTTTTCTCCTCTTTAGATTCTCCTCTAAATATTACAGATTCTACTCTTCTCAAAGCCTATGTTTGACTCAAAAGAGTTTGGTTGTCACTTACGTTCAGAAACCTTGCTGGAACAAAACTTCACAACTGAATCCAAAGTATTATCCCTTGTGCCTTCTCAAAGAATGTTTTCTTGCCACCTGCTTGCACATTGTCACAGGCAACTGACAGAAAATGATAGGTTTATTAACGGTGTTTTTATGTGAGGCCAGGAGCTGTATGCTCTCCTCTAGGGAGACCGCAGTAGAAAGATTGTGCTGTCTTCTGAAAAGTTCAAAGCCGAGAGATGCAAGTGAATGGCAGAGGCCAGCATGCAATGTGTGCCTACTTGGTGCCACAGTATTCCGTGTGATTTACCTGCATACTGTCATCTAATTCTCACAATCCACCTGAGGCAGAGTTATTAATATAAACATTCAGAAATGTGGCACATTGAGGAAAAGGGGGAAGTCAAATTGCAAGACAAAGCTGAATCTGATACAGCCTGATTCAGCTCTGTTGGTCCTTTCTGTGAAAAGTTGCTCCCAGCCCTGACTGGTTTGGCTCAGTGGATTGACTATCGGCCTGCAGACTGAGGGGTCCCGGGTTCGATTCCGGTCAAGGGCATGTACCTTGGTTGTGGGCCCATCCCCAGTAGGGGGTGTGCAGAAGGCAGTTAATCGATGTTTCTCTCTCATCGATGTTTCTGACTCTCTATCCGTCTCCCTTCCTCTCTGTAAAAAATCAATACAATATATTGGGAGGAAAAAGTTTTTTCCATAATAAAAAGAGAACTATATTACAATGTAAAGAGACACTAAAAGTTAAGGTAAGTGGGCAGAGGGTTACAGAACACTTCCCCAAGTAACTCTCAGCAGCATTATAAATTTATCTACTTATCCCATTGAGTAAGACCTGCTTGCCCATGTATTCATATACCTGGCCTGCTTCTCTGGAGGTTTAACCCTCTTAGAAGACGTGGTAATCATTTAAAAGATTGTTTTCCAGGTGTATTTTCAGATATGCTATGTGCCTGGCCATTAGGCTGAGGGTCTTTACAGGAAGCGTATACCAGGATACATGTAAAATGTGTCTACAAATGAACCACGGTTAGGGTTACAGGGGCCTCTGCTGTCTGGCTCACCGCTACATATAAAAAGCCACTTGCTAGTTTCTCCTCTGAGCTGCTATTTTCCGATTTCAGCTGGAAAAAAAATGGCATCAACTTTCTATTATCATGCTCAGTGCAAAGCAGTGTGGATTTTATTTTATGATGGGAATGTCTGGTAAATATCCTTCTCACTCATGCTGCAGCAGAGACTGCCTATATCTCCTCTGTGTTTCAATTGCATTTGTTTTAGTAAGTGAATCATCAGAAACAAATTACTCTTTTAACACAAAACTGCCTGAGAGTTGAACTCATGATGTGTCAGCGTTTCATCTTATTTAAAGGTATCAGGTGGAACCTCATAAAACAGTGGGCTCTATTTATCTTTTTTTATTTTTGACTCATGTGAAGCACACCTTCAGACAACAAGGATGTTCATGTCCTCGTTCTTTTGCAAAGGAACCTATTTGCAAGTGAAAACTGCATCACAGTGCCTGTTACATGTTGAAATTTTATGATATAACTAGAGGCCTGGTGCACAAAAATTTATGCACTCGGAGGGAGGGGGGGGTCCCTCAGCCCAGACTGTG
>NW_006296540.1:2279451-2279945 GCF_000327345.1 Myotis davidii
TCCTACTGGGAATGGGCCCGCAACCAAGGTACATGCCCTTGACTGGAATCAAACCTGGTATCTTTCAGTCCACAGGTCGACACCCTATTCACTAAGCCAAACTGGTTAAGGCATAATACAGTATTTTAATTAATCACCATGCCCTATATTAAATCTCCCAGACATATTAATCTTACAGCTGGAAATCTGTACCCTTTGGCCAACATTTACCTATTTTTCCTACCCACAGCCCTGAGCCTCCATCATTCTACTCTGGTTCTGTCTGTGCATTCTTCAGGCGTGAGGAGCAGATGTCACACATCTTTAAGTAGGGCAGTTTTATTTCCCTGTTGTTGTTTTTTCCTCCTTGGGTCCTGTTGAGCTGTAGCTCAAGTTTTCTCCTCTTTAGATTCTCCTCTAAATATTACAGATTCTACTCTTCTCAAAAACTGCATCACAGTGCCTGTTACATGTTGAAATTTTATGATATAACTAGAGGCCTGGTGCACAAAAAT
>NW_006296540.1:2280663-2282682 GCF_000327345.1 Myotis davidii
GCTGCAGGGGCCTTTGCTGTCTGGCTCACCGCTACATATAAAAAGCCACTTGCTAGTTTCTCCTCTGAGCTGCTATTTTCCGATTTCAGCTGGAAAAAAAAAATGGCATCAACTTTCTATTATCATGCTCAGTGCAAAGCAGTGTGGATTTTATTTTATGATGGGAATGTCTGGTAAATATCCTTCTCACTCATGCTGCAGCAGAGACTGCCTATATCTCCTCTGTGTTTCAAATGCATTTGTTTTAGTAAGTGAATCATCAGAAACAAATTACTCTTTTAACACAAAAGAGTTATGCCTGAGAGTTGAACTCATGATGTGTCAGAGCTTTTCATCTTATTTAAAGGTATGTAGTGGAACCTCATAAAACAGTGGGCTCTATTTATCTTTTTTTATTTTTGACTCATGTGAAGCACACCTTCAGACAACAAGGATGTTCATGTCCTCGTTATTTTTCAAAGGAACCTATTTGCAAGTGAGGACTGCATCACAGTGCCTGTTACATTTTGAAATTTTATGATATAATCCTCGCTTACAGTTTGGTATTGGACTTAACAATGGGACCTAACTGCTGTATATGGAAGACAGGTATGAAGACACTTAAAAATGAGGCTGTAGGTCATCAGTTCTCTGTAGTAACTAAAGGTGCTCTCCCTGCTGAAAACAAATACAACTGCATTCTAAGCTACCTGATCACTACGTTCTTGAAAATACTAATGCTACTGTTATGTATACGATAATAATAGAAACAAAATTTTTAAAAAGCACTTGTGAACTTGTTTGAAACTAAGTAATATTGAAAGGAAAAACTTCACAGAGTTTTTCCTAAGTCTTTGTCCTTCATCTTCCACATTATCCATTCCATATTCGTTACATTAGTGCTCCATGTATGAATATATATACATGTACATATACACATGCACACATATATATATATATATCTTCCCTTCTGCACATCTTCTAGTAGCAGATGGCTCACAATTGTAAAATGTTAGAATTAAGACCATTTTTAATTCGAATTTAGGCCATTTTTGTTTCCTTGTTTTGTTCATGTTTCTTTTTTGGAGTTCCCTACAGCACCTACTACAGATTTCTGGAAGAGAGGCTTGCTCCTTCTAGATTGAATTGTAACATGTCCACATGGAAAGCCCATGATGGATTTACTTAAAAAAAAGTCATATGCCATTTCATAGCAGGATGTGAACCACAAAATCTTTTGACCCACAGTTCATAGTTACACACGGTTTAACTTTGTGGTGCCACATTGACAGTGTGTCCCTTGTGTAGTTGAGAACATCCCAAGCGGTTCTCAACAATCAACTCTTATATGACACAAACACACTTCAGGGAATATAAAGACATTTCTGCTCATAGTCCATTATTCCCTCATGATAAACTGATCGTGATAAACCAATCATGATAAACTGAGCCCCTAAATAAATAATTTTCCATGATCATGAATTAATCTGTGGGTGCTACACTCCAAGACCTCCAGTAGGTGCCTGAAAGGCAGATAGTACCAAACACTCTATATGCTATGATTTTTTTTCTATAAATCCATACCTGTGATAAAGTTTAAAGTATAACGCAGGCACAGTAAGAGATTAACAATAACTAATAATAAAATTGAACAATTATAATAATGCACCGTAATAAAATTTATGTAAATGCCATCTCACTCATTCTCCTGTAATTTTATAACGTTCAGTCAAAATCTGTTCCTGAACCTGTGTAACCATCCCTTAGTTGCAGTAAATGTCTTACAGTGTCACGTGTTACAGGGAGTCCCTTGCTGCCATCTTCTTATAGGCTCAGTGTTTTCTGACACAACACACCCATGTCAATTGGAGCATGTTTTCTGTTTCTGTCTTCCACCCACAAAGGTAATGCCTTTACATTAGCTGAGCACTGAGGTCCTGTGAGGTCACTTTTGAAGTGTGAGGTGCAACAGCAAAACTAGGCCTGAGTACTTTTTTCTGTCTTCACAATATCACAGATAGAAGGTTTGTTCTTATGGTA
>NW_006296540.1:2283080-2299215 GCF_000327345.1 Myotis davidii
CTAAATGCAGTTAAATTATTAGATCATTATCTGGTAAATATGCAGGCCTGAAAACCTGCTTTTGTCATTATACTAGAAAAATCCCATCTGCTCCTAGCAGCCTCCCTCTAACCAAAATTACCTGATTGATAAATAAAACTAGAATGCCAGTCCACTAACTTACTCTAGGTATACAACTATAACGAAACCTGCAATACTTATGTCTAAAATAAAGATAGTCAAAAGCCAAAAATTAGCTACAGAATCATTTGATGAACATAGAATGAGAATAAGAAGACTGGATGAAAGTTAAGTGGCATTGGGCAAAATTTAAATTGCAGAATATAGTGCAGAAGCTCTTCAATTCAACAATCCAATCTTGAGTAAGTACTGGCTGTGAAGTCCTAGACAAATTAGATAACTTCTCTAATCTGTCATATTCTCATTAGTAAAATGGGAGTGATGATAGTATGTTACCTCCTATCAAATGGTGCAGCACATGAGATACTTACAACAGTACCTAGCCTACACTGTTTCATCCTATTAGGTGTGCAATCTCACAATGAGGATGGATGAACCATCACAGTTAAAGGCTTCTCTCCTAGCTACTCATTGTCACCATGCCTTCCCTTTTATTGGTTTCCAGAGCTGACCAATAATAATTTTAAGTTACACATTTTCTTTTCTTTTGATTTATGTTATACATGTTAGTCACTTTTTGCATGCCCATGAAACATTCTGCCTCTTGAAGGTCATCATACAGATGTGCTGCAAGCTATTCAGCATTGGAGTTTACAGTTTAAGTCTTAATACTCAACTATATTATCCCCATTTCTCCTCCATGAATAGCCTGGTTAGTTTCTATGTATAAAACCCAGTGTTCACATAGGTGATAAAAACATTTGGATAGAGTCATCTGATGTCAGTACAGACTTTAGAACAGAAAGTAAGCTGTGGGAATATCACTACCACAGAGTCTGGAGAAAATTCATTTCAGATCAGTGAATTGACCAGTCAGTACCTCAGTGATTTGCAAGGACAAAATACAAAAACATTCAAACAAAGAAACACCATAATTCTCTTAATCTCTCTTGTGGTTTTTTTTTTTTTGGCCAAATTATTGAGCACAGGTGTCTTTGCCATAAATCTGGCCTATTTATTTTTAAGTATTGTATATTATTCCCATTTGCCAGTTGGATTTGAGTAGTAAATATATTACTTGTCATAAGCAATAAAGCACTATGTCGGATCTCTTTTGAAAATTTTTCTAGGTTTTAAAATGTGGATGACAGATTCCTTGTTAGATTTAATTTATAGGAAAAAAATTGGACATGTATGGCTTAAGAGAATTCCATAAGTCATATCCCAGGTACCCCTGAGCCCAGGGTTTCAGGGTCCAAACTCTCACACTGAGGCAAAGTAGATTTCTAAAACATCCACTTTAGTGACTGCTTTGCCATCAAGTCTTGACTAATCATTCCTGAAATTGGGGAATAAGGCCCTGTCAAATGTAGACACATTGCCCAGTTGTGCTCTCTGGGAAAATACTTGATAATTATTCTCTCCTCAACAGAACATAGGTAAATGATGATGATAGATAGATAAAAGATAGATAACATTTTAATTTTAAAATTTACAACTATACATGCCAAAATCTACTATTTCAACATTTTAATTTTATATAATTATATAAGAAGAGCTTCTCTCCCAGTCTACTCCTCCACGCCCACTACTACATAGTCCTTATTTGACATTGATGGAATCCTTTTCACATAAGTAGGACTGTTACTCTCATTTTCAGGCTTCAGATGGGTAGGATGAAATTCAGAGAGTTTAGATAATCAGATCCAAATCTCTCAGTGAATGGCGAAATCAGGCTTCAAACCCAGGTTTTCTACCTTTGTGCTCAGTGTGTTTTTTTAATTCATTCAATTTTAAAATACTTATACTTGCATAAAACATGTGTTTTTACTTTAGACAGTGTTTATAAAGTAATAGTTGTGGAAGAGGGATAAAGGAATATATTGTGGTAGGGATATTAGCAAAAATATTGAACAATTTTGAAAGTCGGAGGTGAAGATGAATGAGAATAGGAAGCTTTCTAGATAAAGTGCTCATGGGCTCTGGCAGGAGCACTAAAGGAGGAAATTAGACAGGGAATAGACTTGTAAGAACTTTCACCATGGCTTCTGAGAAATCAAAGTTCCTGAGTGTGATGCCCAAAGCATGAGAATGGAAACACAGCAGTAGACAAACTGAATGAGACACGCCAAGGCTGTGAGCTATTGCAGTGACTACACAATGCTGTGTGTAAGGGCAGGGGCCCTTTCATTTCCCAGGAAGTTAAAATCAAGGTATAACTACCATTTGCATATTTTAATTGCCACTTTGGGCTCCATGTAGTCCTAGATGGGATCACTTTATACTATATATAAAATCAGTTATAAATCCAAGTTGCCTAGCTCTCATTTTGGGGTACAGAAATTCATCGGAACTTGTTTTAGGAAAGACAAAAATAAATGTTAAGTCACTTTATTTCTATTAAGCAAAGTTTAAATGGAAAATACTTATTTAAATCCACTGCTCACAAAAATTTCATCATTTTGAATCACCGATGCTAAATGTGATAGAAATTAATGGGTATCTCCTTTAGATTGTGTCGTTTAGATCCAAAGCAAGGCTGTGATGGAAGTTTCAAAGGGTTTCACATGGAAAATTACACGAGGAAGAAAATGACTTTCACAAAAAATAAATGGTGAAAGAAAAAGTGAAAGGGACATGATGTTTCCATTTGCTCCATAGTCCTGTTGGGTCCCTCATGTGTTTAGCAACCTGATCCTGTCTTCCCTAATGGTTTTGAAATGGAGCTGTTGAAAGCTGTGATCAGCAAGCACCCTTTTGCTCTCTCCACTGTTTTTGTTTTGGTTTTCGCTCTGCAGGCACACTCAGCTGCAGCCTCCCAGTCACCCGCCCCAACCTGTCCTGTCCCAAAGAGTCATTTTTAAGATGCTGAAAGTAAATATGTTCTCTTCATGGAGGTGGGAGCAAATGAACCTATTCGGGGAATATTGTAACATTGTTGTGAATGAAAGAGAAATGTTTTCTTCCCGTCTGTGGGTTCATCTGTGAGAAATAGAGGAAACATAATCATGGAAGCCCATTAATATATTTTCAAATATTACTCCCAAGTGTTTTATGACAAATGTACAAGTTGATGGAACTAAATGGCTCATTTTGGAAAACAACTTTGGACTGACGCTTTTAGGAACTTAATTTTACCTGTGTAAAATGTGCAAATATTCTTATGTTAAGGGGGACATCACTCTTGCATATTCAATGCATTGACTGTGGATAATTTATTAACTATTAATTTAAATTGGCTTAAAATAAGGTGAGAAAGGGAAAACACAGTGATTTTGCTCAGTTTTCACTGATTAACACAAAATCAATTGCTGCCACTTTTAATTCCGTGGCCTGTGCATATGATGAATATTTATGCTGTTTTGATGTGAGTCTAGTTTCTATTGTACATAGGGTGGGAAGAACATGGATTATCTCTACCACATAACTTGATGCATGGAATTCAGAAAGTTGCCTAAAGTCTTGAGTCTCAGTTTCCTCATAAAATTATTTTTAACATTGCATTTCAATTACCTAAGATATGACATGTAATCATTGTCAATGCACTTGAATCTATATATTCCTCCTAGTTTATCTTATCTTTTCATATCTAGAACTTCCTGAAGAACAGAAAAATGTCTATGATTAAGTACAAAATTGTTAGGGATGATTATGAAGAAATGGGAACAGATCTGTTCATAGATCTTCAAATTAAATACCACAATATTTTGAGCAGATCACATGTTACCAGAGGTGGAAGAGACTAGTAGGAACAAAGAAAGGACAAACCGAGAGAAACTAAGATGGCGGCAGAGATAAACTTATTTTGAGCAGATCACATATTACCAGAGGTGCAAGAGACTAGTAGGAACAAAGAAAAGAAAAACCTAATGAAGCAATGGGTCAGACTATTAAAGAAAGCTAAAATACAAAGCACTCAGAGGCTGAAGGGAGAGCAAACCATCAGTCCTTAAGAAAGGAAGTCCAGCAGGTGAAAACAGTCACTTTCGTATTCATTAATGTGCTCAACAGATACCTTTTGAGAATCTACTGTGGGCCAGGCTATTTCTAAAGGATATAAGAGAAAATGAACTGAGCAAATCTCTAACTTTATAAAGCTTTCATTCTAGTTAGAGAGAAATTACAGAAATGATAGTGATCATTAGACTTAAAGAATTTTTTTTAATGGAAAATGAGAAAATAGTTTAAGAAAGTAAAACAGTATAAGAAAGTAGCATCTAGCTCTAGTTGGTTTGGCTCAGTAGATAAGAATATTGGCTACCGAGAATTGGGTTTAATTCCGGTCAGGGGCACATGCCAGGGTTTGGGGCTTGATCCCCAGTTGGGGGTGTGCTGGAGGCAGCTAATCAATGATTCTCTCGCATCGTTAATGTTTCTATCTCTCTCTCCCTCTCCCTTCCCCTTTGAAATCAATAAAAATATATTTTAAAAAAGAAAGTGACATATCAATAAATTTCTGATGAAAATGAGGGAACTGTGTACAAAGAGCATTTCAGGCAAAGAAGTTTAAGGTGCAGAGGGTTTAGGGCAGAGGTGCCTTGTGGACTGGAGGAGGGGTGAGGAGGCCAATGTGGCTACAGTGGAGTGCTCCACCGCAGGTAGACAGGGAGAGAGAGAGAGAGAGAGAGAGAGAGAGAGAGAGAGAGAGAGCGAGAGAGAGCGAGCGCACACGCGTGCAACATTAATACCAACACATGGGTCCAAATCTACAGAGCACCAGGCCTCTCATTCTTTGTCAATGTTGGTTACTTTGTTGAAAGACAGTTCTGATTGTGCATGGTCTGCAACTGAGTTGTAGAGTTGAGTAAGAGAGGAAAGCAGAGTATTTAGCAACAAATAAATAGTCTGTCATGGTTTTTAACCCTTTAAAAACACTAGGTACCTTTTTCAAATGTCTAATCTTTTAACCTATCTTTACTTGAAAGGTATGTGGACCAGAGAAAACTGTATGTGAATTAGAGGAAGAGATGGATAGCATTTATTTTTTAAAAACACATTATAGCTGGTCCAGGCTACATCCATCTTGAAGATCCAATTGATTGTGAGATGTTGGTTGTGTTTTGTTAATTTTTAAAGCAGAAAATTGAACCTAAACATTTTTTTTTTTAATTCCAGGCAATAGTATTGAACAATTAGTGAGAAACAAGTGCCCGACACTGTTCTATTTTACCTTTTAAATTTTAACTTATTTTAGTAAGAACACGACAGGAGATGTACTCCAAATGAGTTTTTAAGTATGCATTGTTGTTGACTACAATGTTCTACAGCAATGTAGTCCCACATGTGTGTGTTTTGCTTCGGCTGTCTGTGCTTTTGTTGTCATATCCAAAAAATCATTGTGAGACCACTGTCAAGGCAATTTTTCTCTATGCTTTCTTGTGAATTCAGTCTTACATTGAAATCTTTAATTCATATCAAGTTAATTTTTGCGAGTGATGTATGATAGGGGTTTCATTCTTTTGCATGTGGATATGCAGTTTTCCCAGCCCTATTCACTAAAGAGACAGTCCTTTTTTTCCTTTGTGTGTTTCTGGTGTCCTTGTCAAAGATTAATTGACTATGTGTGCATGGTTTTACTTCTGAGTTCTCTAGTCTGTACCATTGGTCTTATGTCTACCTTTAAACTGTACCACATTGTTTTGGTTACTGTAACTTTGTAATATATTTTGAAATTAGGACATGTCTTGCCTCCAGCTTTGTTCTCAGGACTGATAGTGCTCTTTGTGGTCTTTTGTGATGTGGTTCCATATAAGTTTCAGAATTGTATTGTTGTTTTTTTCTATTTCTTTAAGAATGATATTGGGATTTGGTAGAGAATGCATTGAATCTGTAGACATTTTAACATTAAATATTTTATCTATGAATATAAGATGTCTTTCCATTGGTTAGTATCTTCTTTATTTATTTATTTTTAATATGTTTTTATTGGGGGGTTTTTGAGAGAGGGGAAGGGAGAGTGGGAGAAAGAGAGAAACATTGATGTGAGAGAGAAACATCAACTTGTTGCCTCTCGAGTGCACCTTGAGCAGGGACCGGACCCACAACCTGGGCATGTGCCCTGACCAGGAATTGAACCGGCAAATTTTCTGTGCACGGAAAGACGCACAACCAACTGAGCCACACTGGCCAGGGCTTCCACTGGTTAGTATCTTCTTTATTCTCTTCTATCAATGTTAAATGGTTTTCGGTATGCATGACTTTCACTTCCTTAATTACACTTATTTCTAAGTATTTTATTCTTTTTGGTGCTATTATACGTAGGATTGTTTTTCTGATATTTTTTTCAGATAATGCTTTATTAGTGTATATTTTATATTTGATTTTGTATCCTACACCTTTACTGAACTCATAGGAAATTTGTTTGTTTTTTAATGAATGTAGTTTTCTGCAAACAGGGACATTTTGCTTTTTTATGAGGTGAATACCTTTTATTTTATCTTTTGCTCAATTTTTCTGGTTAGGACTTCCAATACTCTATTAAACAGAAATTGCAAGAGCAGGCATCCTTGTTCCTGATCTCAAAGGAAAGGGCTTTATTTTTTTTTTACGATTGAGTAAGATTTTTGTTGTGGGCTTTGTAGCCTTTATTGTATTGATGTAATTCTTTCAAGCCTTAGTTTATTGAGAGTTTTATCATGGAAGTATATTGAATTGTGTTAAATGCTTTTCCTTCATCTATTGAGATGTGCTCTTTATCCAAAACTCCTAATCAAGAAAACTATATCTGGAAAAACTGTTCTTCAAAAATGAAGGAGAGCCCTTACCAGTTTGACTAAGTGGATAGAGTGTTGGCCTGTGGACTAAAGGGTCCCAGGTTTGATTCCGGCCAAAGGCATGTTGCAGGCTTCTCTCTGGCCCTGACCCTGGTCAGGGCTCATGTAGGAAGTAACCAAATGGATGTGCTTCTCTCACAACAATATTTCTCCCTGGCTTTCCCTATCTCTTCCACTCTCTCTAAAAATAAATGGCAAAATATCCTTTAGTCAGGATTGGAAAAAAAATAAATCAAGGAGAGATAAAGAGCATCCCCAAAAAACAAATGTTTAGGGAGTTAATTACCACTAGACCAGCCTTACATCAAATCACCAGGTGATGATAATGTTCATAGTAGACTTTCTGTGAAATATAAAACAAACGAGCAAACAAATGCATTTTATAAAATTGTAAAATTCAAAGGTCCTGAAGTCCAGTTTATATAAGAATTTGGGAGATGGCCTTTAAGACATAAAACTAAAAACAAAAATGTTATAGCTCTAAATTCTGGACCAGTTTCCTCACCATCTGTAGCCAATCTGCTTTGCTTGTAAATTCCATCAGATATCTTGCCCATCTGTAAATTCCAGTCTTTTCATACTAATTTTCCCTTAAATAATGGCATTTTATTTCATACTTTGTTTATTTATTAGACCTGGTTTCAAAATCCTACTAAAATGACTTGGAAATAAACTAATTCCTTAGAGATGAAATATATGGCTTTAATACTAAGACACTTAAGTAACTAGAATATGGACCAGGAGATTTTTGTCACTATAAAATGGCAAAAGTTATAAAATATATAATCCTAGTTTACTCCCTTTTATACCCCTTACACAAGAAAAATTAATTCCTTTTGTTATAAAATTTGGCAGACTGAAAACATTATATCATTGACACATTATCTCCCTCTGAGGAATAAAAAATGAAACAAAAGCATTTTGGCTATTGATGTGTATCTACTCTAAGAAAAGAAAGAAAATTAAAGTAATTTTTAGTCTTTGAATTTATTTAACTGTCTAAGGTCTGATCAAGCCTTCTAGGTCAAATATAGACTAATTATGGAATAGATATACAATTAAATGTGACCTATGAATTTATTTAATTATGTCAGAAAAACATAGAGGTTATATATATACTTGTTCCACAGGTTTCAAAAACACCCAATAATCATCTGTAATAATAAAAGAGTAATATGCTAATTAGACCAGGAGTCTTCCAGATGTCATTCTGGATGTCCTTCCTGAGGAAGCCAGGACCGGAGGGAAGCCAGCCAGGCCCAGGTGCCTGAGGGAAGCCGGTGCCAGCAGCCAAGGGAAGGAAGGCCTACTCTTGCACAAATTTTCGTGCATCGGGCCTCTAGTATGGATATAAAAACTCATATAACAATCTCACTTTGGTTCAGGTTGCTGAAATGTTCATGGGAAAGGTGTTTTCTTCACCATCAGTTTGTCTTCTTGTGTTGGTGGGACTTAATGTGTATAAGATTAAAGCCATCACTTGGTATCATGGAGTGGGTGAAATGGCTCTTTTGTCTAAGCAAAGCAGAGCCAAGTATTGGCACTTTAGCTCCTTTTCAATAAATTGACAATTGAGGCGGGGGGAGGGGGGGACTTCTTGTGTCTTGACTGTGATACAAGGCCATCATTTATCTTATTAAAATGTGCATATAGAAATTCAAGATATGATTGAATGTTTCTCATTTTGATCCCATTGATCACATAGTGTCTGCTGGTCCCAGCTTAATTTGTCAGGTAAGACAATCCAGTTCAAATATGGAAGCAAATATGTTTAGTCATTTCATAATCATCAAGGACCCAATCTGCTTTTTAAATTTGCTATACATTACTGCTCCTTATAAATATTGAATTGAGTCCTCCATTAGCAAGCTGTTAGGTTTGTTGTTATATCTGAAAGGCCCACATGCCATAGCAGTGAAAGAACCCTAAATTGGACCACCATACAAAAATAAACTATTGTCCTAACCGGTTTGGCTTAGTGGATAGAGCGTCGGCCTGCGGACTCAAGAGTCCCAGATTCGATTCCAGTCAAGGGCATGTACCTTGGTTGCGGGCACATCCCTAGTAGGAGGTGTGCAGGAGGCAGCTGGTCGATGTTTCTCTCTCATCGATGTTTCTAACTCTCTATCCCTCTGCCTTCCTCTCTGTAAAAAATCAATAAAATATATTTTAAAAAAAAACAAAACCAATAAAAAAACCCCAACAAACTATTAGCTAGCTTTATTTAAATACAAATATGTAGGATATTTATAAAATATAAATTTACGTAATCTGCAACTATGAATTTGATATTTTGCTCCTATTTCTTCTTGTTTAGGAGTAAACATCATACTTGTTTCTATATTCAGTCCTCAATAGTAGTCCTCATTGCTGGTTACTGACACTGCACAATAGAGGAAATGCTACTTTAGAAAACTCGTATTTATAAACACAGGATGAGGGGGGTGAGTCAGACACACCACACATGATGACCAAATCTCACAAGGATAAAGGCTCGACACACAATTACAGGACATTCTATCCAATACAAAAAATGTCGCTTTCCTTTTTAGGGTTTCTATAACTCTGAGTATCAGGGGGATTTTCATCCAATTTGCTGGCAGAGACAGAGAGGGAAGGATTCTGCTAGGAGTGGCTATTTTAGAAGACGGAATCTGTGAGTCTTAGGAATCTCCTTAGATGTATGCTTCAGGAACACAGTGCAGGTCTCTGGTGGGCTTGGGGTGAGAATCCTTTCATTGATAGTGAGGTCTTTAGGTGTTGATCTTGAAAGCAGAGCCAATAGCACTTGGATCTTTAAAAAAAAGGTTCAAAAGGAGAGTTATGATGCTTTCAAATACAGTGACTGGTTCCAATTAAATCTTCGGGCTACCCAGGGAGCTTTGCACCCCACTCTGAATAAGCACTGAGGCTCAAATGCATTAAATTTGAGGGACTTGGAAGACTAAGTAGACTACAGATGCTGAGCTCTCACCAATTTTGAAGGAGTCCAAGCAAAGATATACTTGGTGAACACCTTGATGAGTATTTTAATTAGTGTGAAAGGAAGCTTAGGTTAGAAGAAAGAAGTAAAACACGACAAAAAAAAACACCCAGAATTTTCCCATACACATTTTATTTTGATAGTGAATATATTTTAAACTGTTCTATTAAAATAGTATCATGATTTATTTTTAATACATTTATGTTAAACATAATATTATGTGCATTTGTTTCATTATTTTCTTGGGAAAGATTATTAGAAGTAAAATTGCTGGATGAACGTGGTCATTCATTTTCAGACATTTGAAATGACTTAATTGACCTCTGGAATAATTATTCCATTCCCAACAGACTTACTTTTAAGTTTAAAGGTGATCCTACATTTAACATATTCCATTTTAAAATTTCTCTTTCTCTAAACTCCTTGAATTAACACTTCCTCATTTATTCATGCATTCATCCCCTATTCCCTCCCTTACTCAATGATAATTGATAATGTTTGATCCAAAATTACTAAAGCACAGAGGCTGGGGAGATACAGAAGACAGGCTTATCCACATTTACCAGATGGGGTGGTTTGTAATGAACATGGGATATAAACTCAGAAAATGTTGATTTAAAATTTAAGTACTTTGTGTGTCACTTGATATTTTTGTGGTTCTAATTAACAATCTTAAAATTTGAAAAAAATCAGTTAACTACCTAAGAAAGATAAGCATATATACACATATTTGCTAAACCAAAAAGCTGTTTACATCATGGTTTGGATTTGGCTTTATACAAATGCAAGTTCTTTAAACCCTCCGTCATTTATACTTATCTGAATTGATAGTTCAAAGTCATATTACAGTAATCTGAGTAAATGTTCAGCTTACGCAGCCTCTTGGATATAGGACTGAAGATGTAAGTGCATGCTTTTTTTCTCCCTCCCTCCTTCCTCTGTTGGAGGAGCTCATCAAAGGCTGTGATCACAGGTAGACCTCCAGTTAGACCTGGATGGTCAGAGGCTCTTTAGCCCCTTCCCTGTCCTGGAAATGTGTGTTCAGCCTACCACCCCCTTAGTAGGAGACACTTAAAGGATGCAGCCTTGATCAAGCAATGTTACTGAGAACACCCGCACTGTAGCGACTGCACCCAGTGAAGGCCTCTACATGGACTGAGGGTTCTGACTGGTGGGTGCAGAGACTCCTCCACACCAAGGACAACACTCCCATGTAACTTGCCTCTCGTTAAACCTGTCACCTACCAATCTGGAGGGGTTTGTCTCTTTCCGAGGCCTCTCCTTGCCCTCAGTGTACAGGGGCCACTTTCAGATTGCACCCAGGCAGCTCTGGAGGTTGCAACACCCTTCCTCCCTCCTTCTCTCTTTCTCCCTTGCATCTTTCTCTTTTCTCTCCTCTTTCCTTTATTTCCTTCCTTCCTTCCTCCCTTCCTTCCTTCCTTCCTTCCTTCCTTCCTTCCTTCCTTCCTTCCTTCCTTCCTCCCTCCCCCCCTCTCTCCCTCCCTTCCTCTCTCCATCCCTTCCTCCTTCCTTTCATCCTTTCCTCCTTCCTCTTTCTCTCATCTTTAACATTTTATTTATACATTTAACAAAAAATATTTACTTATGAAATAGTTAAAACACATGTTTAAAACCATTTATAAAACATGTGAGAACATAGTGTGAAATTCTTTCTCCCACTGCAGTGTCCAGTCACTCAATTTTCTTCTCTGAAGGCATCCAATTTTCTCATTCTTAATGTATTCTTACAAAAATAATTTATTACATATTCTATCTCTCTCTCTACACATACACACACACACACACACACACACACACAAGTATTTCTCATTTTTTACAACAAAAACTATTGGGTATTATACTTACCATTCTATATTTTTATTCATGCACTTAAAAATGTCTTAAAACACATTTTGAAGATTGTCCCATATGGGCTTATGCATTTGTTTTTACAGCTGTACAATAGTACATTATGACTGTCCCATAAATTATTAAGCAGCTTGCTATTGAAGGACATTATGGTTGTTTCCCCATTTCTTATTTTTATTTTACAGCAATGTTCCATTGCCACTCCACACATGTGATTACCACTAAAGGACACATATCTATAATTGAAACTGGCAGTTCAAAGAGTGAATGCATTTGTAATACATGAATGCTGTCAAATTTCCCTTTACAGATGTTTTACTAGTTTAATTCCCACAAGCAACGCATGAGAGTACCATTTTCCTAACATGATCACCCTCACAATGCTTTAACAACTGTTTGATCATTACCAATCAGATAACTTCTTAAAAATAGCATTGGGAGTGTTTAAAATTTATTTTTTATATTATGAGAAAGGTTGATCATCTTTCTACTTATTTAAGGACCCTGTACAGTTTCTATGTATCATTATTTTCATATATTTTTTGTTAATCTATGATTTCATTTAAGTATGGATAGCTTAATGAATGTTTCCTCATATAAGGGTCTATATGTTTCCTTTTCCATGTAACAAATTGAAAATGTTTGTTTATATTTTAATTTTTAATTAACTTTTATCATGTATTTTATCATTATTTGAACTCAAATTACAAATCTTCCAATGTATTATTTTGAGGTTTCATGTTACATTAGACCATCATTCACTTATTCTATATCATCTTTCTAATAATAGCATAGATTACCTACTAAGTTTAAACATATGTTCCACTATGAACTTATTCTTATGTAACATAGGCAAATTCTGTAATATATTCCAGACTATCTCTGGACTTTCTATTCTAGGGCATTGATTTGTCTATCCATGTACTAACATCACTCATTACTATTTTAACTATTTTGACTTTATGATAATACTTAAATATCTATTATATATAGTAGACATTCTTTCCCCGGGCTTCTGGCACTGGCTTCCCTCTGGCTTCCCTCCAGCAGGTTTCCCTCACATCATAGGCAATTTCTGTAATATATTTCAGCCTATCTCTGGACTTTCTATTCTAGGGTATTGATTTACCTATCCATGTACTAACATCAGTCATCACTATTTTAACTATTTAGACTTTACAATAATATTTAAATATCTATTATATATAGTAGGCCTTCTTTCCCCTGGCTGCTGGCACTGTGAGTGTGGTCCCAATGGTTGTCCCGGTTTGGCCGTTCAGTTGGTTTGCAAATTACACTTTTATTATATACGATTAAGTAAAAACTAATTATGTCCCCTAATATTTTGAAACGATAAAAAAAAAAAGGTGGCCTGGGCCTCCCTCTGCGGGGCGATCATGGGGCGATGGCTGGGCCCATCGCACCCATCTCGGCTGGCCTGGCACCAGTGGGTGTCAGAGTGTGGTCCCGATGGTTGTCCCGGTTTGGCCGTTCAGTAGGTTTGCAAATTACACTTTTATTATATAGGTTTAAGTAAAAACAATTATGTCCCCTAATATTTTGAAACGATAAAATATATGTGGCACTGTATAAATATTTTAATGAATAAAATTTATTATGTATGATAGATAATATATTTAAAATATTAAAACAATAATTTTAAACAACCCCTATGTTAAGCCTAGCTAAGACTTGACATTATTTATATATCCCCCAAAGGAGATATATGCAAGGGATTATGTGGAAAGGTAACTCTGGGGTATATTATTGTTCATTGAAATGCTGTGTTAAAATGTGAACATCTTCAAATTTACTAAGTAACAAAAAATTTTATATAAAAGTGCTTATAACAATTTAATTTTCAACCTGCAATGTATGAGACTTTCCATTACTTTAAATGCACACCAATAACGGGAACAAATCTGATTCTTAACTTTTCTAATACATTAGTTATAGAATGATATTTCATCATTTTTCAATTGGTCTTTCCTTAACTACTAAAAAAGTTGAGTTCCCATTAATATTTTGGCTACATGGATTTAACACCTGGTGAGATATCTGTTTAAAGGTTCCTCATATTTTACTAATTGTGTGTATGTGTGTGTGTGTGTGTGTGTGTGAAGGTTCCTCACATTTTACTAATTGTGTGTATGTGTGTGTGTGTGTGTGTGTGTGTGTCTACATTATTGATTCGAGTTATTCTTTACTTTGACTAGAAACTAGATTTTTGTCAATTATATGTATTCCAAGTCATATCTCTTTTTACATATACTTGTTTTTTCTCATTGTCTTTATAATGATTTTTAATGAGCGAAAGTTCTTAATTTAAATGTAGGTGAATATACTGCTTAGAATATGTTTAGTACTTCTATATTTTTAAATTTATTCTTTATTGGTTAAAGTATTACATGTCTCCTTTTCCCCTCCATTGACCTCTCCCCCGACCACTGCCACCCCCAGCACATGCCCTAACTCCCCTAGTGTCTGTCTTTATTGGTTATGCTTACATGCATGCATACAAGTCCTTTGGTTGATCACTTACCACCCCCTCCCCAACCTACCATGCCCCCTTGTCTTCCCTCTGAGGTTTGACTGTCTGTCTGATGCTTCTCTGTCTCTGGATCTATTTTTGTTCATCAGTTTATGTTCATTATATTCCACTAATGGGTGAGATCATGTGATTTTTATCTTTCTCCAAACGCCTTATTTCACTTAGCACAATCTCTCCATGTCCATAGATACTGTTGTGAATGGTAAAAGGTCCTTTTTTGCAGTACCATAGTATTCCATTGTGTAGACATACCACTGTTTTCTAATCAACTCACCTGCTGATGGGCACTTAGGCTGTTTCCAGATCTTAGCTATGGTAAATTGTGCTGCTATGAACATAGGGGTGCATATATCCTTTCTGATTTCTTGGGATATATTCCTAGAAGTGGGATTACTGGGTCAAATGTGAGTTCCATTTTTAGTTTTTTGAGGAAACTCCATACTGTTCTCCACAGTGGCTGCACCAGTCTTCATTCTCACCAGCAGTGCACAAGGGTTTTTTTTCAGGGGACTTCAAACTTTTTAAACAGGGGGCCAGTTTACTGTCCCTCAGACCATTGGAGGGCCAGACTATAGTTTTTAAAAAAAGTAGTTGGCTGCTAAGCAACAGGCAGCAGCAGCAAAAACACCCAGCGGGCCGGATAAATGTTTTCAGCAGGCTACATGTGGCCCGCGGGCTGTAGTTTGAGGACTCCTGCTCCACATCCTCACTAGCACTTATCTTTTGTTGAATTAATGATAGCCGTTCTGACAGGTGTGAGATAGTACATTGTTATTTTGATTTGCATCTCTCAGATGATTAGTGATTTTTTAGCATATTTTAATATGACTCTCAGCCTTCAGTATGTCTTCTTTTGAAAAGTGTATATTTATGTCCTTTGCCCATTTTTTGTTTGGATCGTTTGTCTTCTTTTTGTTAAGTTGTATGAGCTCCCTGTAAATTTTGGAAATTAAACTCTTATAGGAGATAACATTGGCAAATATGTTCTCCAGTGCAGTTGGCTTTCTTGTTGTTTTGTTGATAGTTTCTTTTGCTGTGCAGAAGCTTTTTATTTTGATGTAGTCCCGTTTGTTTATTTTCTCCTTAGTTTCCATTGCCCTAGGAGCTGTATCAGTAAAGATATTTCTACAACATATGTCTGATATTTTGCTGCTTGTATATTCCTCTAAGATTTTTATGGTTTTCCATTTTATGTTTAAGTCCTTTATCCATTTTGAGTTTATTTTTGTGTATGGTGTAAGTTGGTGGTCTAGTTTCTTTTTTTTTTTTCATGTATCTGTCCAATTTCCCAACACCATTTATTGATGAGGCTGTCTTGACTCCATTGTATGTTCATGCCTCCTTTGTCGAATATTAATTGAGCATAGTGGTTTGCGTAGGTTTCTGGGTTCTCTATTCTATTCCATTGATCTATATGTCTGTTCTTGTGCCAGTACCAAGCAGTTTTCAGAACACTGGCTTTGTAATACAGCTTGATGTTTGGTATTGAGATTCCTCCTACTTTGTTCTTTTTTCTCACGATTGCTGCAACTATTCGGGGTCTTTTTTATCCCAGAAGAATTTTTTGAGAGTTCATTCTAGGTCTGTGAATTGTGCCATTGGTATTTTAATGGGTATTGAATTGAATCTGCAGATTTCTTTGGGTAGTATGGACATTTTAATAATATTGATTCTACCGATCCATGCACACAGTATGTTCTTCTATCTGTTTATGTCTTCCTCTAACTCTTTTTTCAGTGTCCTTTAGTTTTTCAAGTACAGGTCTTTTACCTCCTTAATTAAGTTTATGCCTAGGTATCTTAATTTTTTTGTGCAATGGTAAATGTGACTTTAAAAACA
>NW_006296540.1:2300169-2308023 GCF_000327345.1 Myotis davidii
GCTTACTCTGGGCATTTCTTGTTGCTCTCTTTCTAATTCTTTAAATTTTAGGGTTAGATAATTTATTACTTTTTCTTTTTTGTGAGGCAGGGCTGTAGAACTATGAACTTCCCTCTCTGGACTGCTTTCACTGTTTCCTAAGGGTTTTGTATTTTTGTGTTTTCATTGTCATTCATTTTCAGGATGTTTTTAATTCCTTCTTTGATCTTTTTGGTAACCAATCATTGTTTAATAGCATGCTATTTAGCCTCCAAGTATTTGAAATTTTTTTTGTTTTTATTGTAGTTGATTTCTAATCTTATGCCATTGTGGTCTGAGAATATGCTTGATATGATTTCAATCTTCTTTAATTTGGAGAGACTTTGCCTGTGACCCAATATGTGGTCTGTCTTTGAAAATGTCCAATGTGCACTTGAGGAGAGTATATATTCTGTAGTTTTGGGGTGAAATGTTCTGAAGATGTCAATCAAGTCCATCTGATCTAGTGAGTTATTTATTATAGCTGTTTCTTTGCTGATTTTTTATCTAGAGGATTTATCCAGTGATGTCAGTTGGGTATTAAAGTCCCCTACTATGATCTTATTGCTGTCTATCTCTCCTTTGATATCTTTCAGAAGTTTTTTTTATGTATTTGTGTGCTCCTGAATTAGGTGTATATATGTTTATCAGAGTTATATCTTCTTGTTGTATCAATCCCTTTTGTATTATGAAAGTAGCCTTCCTTATCTCTTTTTAGGCCTTCCCTTTGAGGTCTATTTTGTCAGATAAAGTATTGCTACCTTCATTTCTATTTGCCTGAAAGATATTTTTCCAACCCTTCACTTTCAGTCTGTGTGAGTCTCTTGTTCTGAGGTGGGTCTCTTGTAGACAGAGAATATATGGGGTATGTTTTCTTGTCCATTCAGCCACTCCATGTCTTTTGATTGGAGCACTTAGGCCATTTATGTTTAAAGTTATTATTCATAGATACTTGTTTGTAGCATTTTTATATTTTTGCCTGTGTTCCTTCCCGCCCCCCTTTTTATCTTCTTTTTTACAACAGTTCCTTTAGCATTCCTTGCATTGCTGGCTTGGTAGTGATAAACTCTCTTAGCCTTTCTTTATCTCTGAAGCTCCTGATTTCCCCCTCAATGTTGAATGATAGCCTTTCTGGATAGAGTATTCTTGGATTCAGTCCCTTGTTTTGCATCAATTTGTATACTTCCTTCCAATCTTTTATGGCCTGATGTGTTTCTATTGAGAAATCATTTGATAATCTAATGGGAGCTCCCCTGTAGGTAACTTTCTGTCTCTCTCTGGCAGCCTTTAAAATTCTCTCTTTGTTGTTAATGTTTGCCACTGTAATTACCATGGTTTTGCTGTGGGTCTTTGGGGGTTTATCTTGTTTGGGACTTTTTGTGCTTTTGTGACTGTTTTCTTTCCCAAATCAGGGAAGTTTTCTGACATTATTTCTTCGAATATGTTTTCTTACCCTGGCTCCTTTTGTTGTTTGTCTAGCATTCCTATTATACGTATGTTGCTTCATTTCATGTTGTCCCAACGCTTCCTCAGGCTCTCCTCCTATCTTTTGATTTTCTCCAATTGCAGTTCAGATTGGGTGTGTTTTGCTTCCCTATCTTCTAATTTGCTAATTCCATCCTCCGCTTTCCTAGTCTACTATTGAAAGCTTCCATAGTGTTTTTTATTGTAGCTATATCACTCTTTATTTCTTCTTGATTCTTACATAGGTTGTTGATTTTCTCATCCTTCTGTTTTATGAACTGTATGACCCTTAGTCTGAATTCTTTTTCTGATATATTGCATGCCTCTGTTTCATTTAGTTTATTTTCTGGCAATTCCTCTTTTTCTTTCATTTGGGAGATGTTCTTCTGTCTCCCCATTTTTGCTCGTACTTAAGAATCTAGGTATTGAGTTACACATGGCCTGTGGCTTCAATGGAGGGTCTGGTGGCTGGTTGCTCATCAGCAGGTGGCAACTACTTCTCAGGCATTTGTAGTGTGTTGACTACTCCCCGGGGGGTTCCCGGTGGCTGCTCCCCACTGAGTTGCTGGGAGGTGGCTACTTGCTCCCCATGAGGTCACAGTAGATGGCTGATTGCATGGCTGCTGGTGCAGATGTGGTTCCTGGGGCTAAAGCGTCTGTCTGGAGGGAAGGGAGCACACTCTGGAACTCACAGTAGCCCTCAGCCAGGGAGGCTAGAGTCTGGGTGTTCATGGGTTCACATCTGAGGCAGCAGTTCCCTGGCCAGTGTGGCTGTAGGGTCCTGGGTGGTGTCTGAGGGCACCCTGGGTGGAGGTGAAGCTGGGCTCCCAGTCACTGCCGCTCTCTCCTTAAAGATGGCATGGCTTCTGCAGCAGAGCTGGAGCTCTGGAAGGAATTACTGTGGTAGCAGAGGCTACCCAGCTAGGCAAACCTGGTCCATCATGATGCCCCCAAAGGTCCTGGGAGATCTAGCTGTCCCTCACTCAGACACACACAAACCACACATCCACACACTCACTTTTTACTCCCTCACTCACTCATACTCTCCCCCTCACTGTCATCCTCCCGACCACCATCTTGGAATCTCAGCTTTGCCCTTTTTATAGCATTGACTATTTTGTTCCTGGTTGCTTACAGAAACAAAATTCCCCCTTATTTTTACATGTATAAATCCTACTCACCACACAGAGTTTAGTTCATATGTCATTTTTCTCAAACAATTTTCTCAAAGTACACATAGAAGAAAGAGAATCTAACACATATTTGTTAATATCTATGTGCCAGATATTATGCCATGCAAACTTTCTGTAAAGATCACATTTCAAAACAGGAGTTCAAGTGAAATATCGTTATTTTCTCCTATTTTTGTAAGCCAAATGATCCTCAGAGAAATGAATCTTCTTACTTAAATTTCAAAAAGCAATAAATAGCTAACACTGCTTTTGAACACAATGATATCTAATTATATAGTCCTGTATTCTCCAGTTTTTGCATGTTCTCTACTTGCTGAAATTAATGATTTATTCCATCTTTAGACTTTTTCTGTATTATTTAATAAAGTTATTGCATTGTATATGCCTCACAACCATGTATATACATATCTTAAATTTGGTCCATAAGGGGAAAATCTGATTTTCTCAGTATCTCTCCCTATGCTCACAAAAGGTATTGGATAAGTGTCATCACAGATCATTTCACTTGCATTGTCACTACTACCATCATCATTTAGCGGGATGAATCTGATCATTGGCACATTCAAAGTCATATTTTCACAGTGCTTAAAAGTGACCCAGCTCTGTTTGCAGTTAAAATATATTTACAAAAAAATTGGAATTAAAATATATAGAGAGAAAACTGTTCTTTTTAAAATTGCTATCTTATTTAATTTATTTTTATTGTTTTTTCCCCATTGACTACATTGGTATTTTAAATGTGAAGATTTTCTGCTTGTGGGAGAGAGCTAATATCTATATTTGAGATTTTTCTTTTAAAATAAGAAAAAGAAGTATAAGGTCTTTGTATGTTTTGAAAAAAGAGTACTTTCAGATGGAAAACAAAAGAAAGCAGGTTATACCCTAGGCTCCTACTTAAGCGCTTAGAGTTTAAATCAGAGAGGCAGCCTGAAATGAAAATCTCAGGCAGCTCTGCAACTTGTCTTGCAGCATCAGCCTGACTTCAATGTAAATTGTTCTTTAGGTGGTGGGAACAAATGAGAAAACTTCTAAGGAAGTTAAGAAAACACAGCTTTTACCTAGAAGAAGATTGCCCCTGGGGATACATTTAAATCTTTTGAAAGCTAAGCCTATCTTCTGTTTGTGAAAGATAGAGATATCTCTCAGACATTCTTGTCTCTGTTCTTAATAGACAGTGCTCTGCTGGAGGGAGGACATATACAATAGGTCCTCGGGTTACATCAGAGATCTGTTCCTACAGCATGATGTAACCAATTTTCACGGTAAGTCGGAACCCACCTACATAAGCACCTATGTCACTCACATGGAGCACATAGCAGTAATGAAGTGAAACAGTAAAACAAATTTAAAAGAAAGATAACAATTCCTGACCTTTATTTTTAGTAAATAAATAATAAAAATCATAAAACACATATGTACATACGTTGAAATGATGGAACTTTTTTTATATAAATAAATGGGAGATGGCGATGTAACCATAAAACAACGTATGTTGAGTCCGACGTAACCCGAGGACTGTCTGTATGTATATGCTGGTTTTAAGTAGGGCCATGTTAAATTTGAGTTCATGGTAATAGCACTGTTGCATCAATTATCTGGTACAAGGAGAAGAGGATGTCTATATGAAAAAAATTTTGGAGTGTCTCTCACCTATTTGCTGCAGAATCCAGTCACTCACAAGACTAGCCAATATTTGGGTCTTACTGACAAAGAGAATATAGTGAGGATATAAGTCTAGTTGGGGAACCACTTGATATTAATCATAGCACATCTATAATAATAAAAGCGTAATATGCTAATTAGACCAGACAGCTGAACGACCTTTGGACGTCCTTCCGGATGTCTTTTGGGATGACCTTCTGGATGAAGCCACAGTGGTGGGAGCAAGGCAAAGGTGGATAGGGGTGATCAGGCGAGTGGTTAGAGACGATCAGGCAGGCAGGCAAGTGGTTAGGGATGATCAGGCAGGCAGGTGACCAGTTAGGGGAGATCAGGCAGGCATGCAGAGTGCTTAGGGGCAATCAGGCAGGCAGGCGAGTGGTTAGGGGTGATGAGGCAGGCAGGCAGAGGTGGTTAGGGGCAATCTGGTAGGCAGGCAGGCAAGCAATTAGGAGCCAGCGGTCCCAGATTGTGAGAGGGTGCAGGCTGGGCTGAGGGACCCTCCCCCCGCTGCATGAATTTTGTGCACTGGGCCTCTAGTTTAAAATAAATATCCAGTTAGGGGCAGGGCAAGGGAAAATACTTTGCAAATATTCATAAAGACTTATGCAAAAATCAAGAAGGTAAATTAAAACTATTATGCCCCAATAATATCACAGACAATTTATAATACATATTAGTTACTATTCTCATGACAGTAAAACCCTATTTAAACTTACTTTACTAATATTGTCATTGAGACCCATAGAAATTTTTAAGATTACAAATACTAACAGTATGTAAAAGACTATTAAAATTTAAAGTGTTGGCTCTTTTCAGAGTTTAAAAAAAGCGCACTCAACTAGTAATCTAAAACGGAGCATGAAACTCTGAAAGGACCAGATATGGAATTAAGAATTAAGATACTAACCTTGCTTTTGGACTAATGGATGACTTTGGACATTAACCTCACCTCCCAGCAATTATTATGCTATATGTACAATTAAGGAGAGGGTAGTTCATATATTTCATGCTGCTATACATGCATTGTATAGTTTTATGATAAATGTATGACTGTTCCTATTTTGTGATTGTGAGGCAATAGGTTTAAAACATTCATGTGACTGGGAAAGTATAGCCAGTGAGGACTAGAGTCAAGTTTCCAAGCCAGGTACATTAAAGAACAAAAGCTACATTAGTTACGTTACATTTTAGTTCCTTACAAAGGGAATCAGAATAGTTTCTGATTGCTTATGCGACATAGAGAATACATAATGTCAGCAATGTTTTGGTAAGGCAAGCAGCAAACAAATATATGTTTGGCTGCAATCTAGGGTTATTCATCAGAAAAGGTGCTCTTTTTTTTTTTTTATGGGGCAAGAATTTCAGGAGCCTGAAATAATGGCAGTCACCTAAATCCTAATGTCTCCACATACCTGCTAAAATTTCTATAGGTCAACTGGAATACAAATAAAATTACAAAAATCCCATACTTTCCCTGGAGACATGCAAAAAACAAACAAATAAAAACCATTATACAGGATCTTTTCTGAAGGCATAGTGAGTCAATAAGAGCAGGGAAATTGTTGAAAGAGAAGTTGACTTAGAAGATGAATGAGGCAAGTGATGTTTTCTGGTTTTTATTCTTAGGACAAACCATAGTCAGAACGGCATAGAGCTTTAAATTTCTGATAGAAAAACCACAGTCTTTTAGGCCTGAAACTCCCAAAAAAGAACTTGGAACATCCACAGTGGATAGAAAGTGAGAGAAGTCCCAGAAGGGAGAGTGACTCCAACTCTTACCCTAAGGTCTGTGCAGAGTTTATACATTTTAGGACTGCCACTGATTATGTATGCATGGGACAGACAAATCACAGCCTAGATGAAAATAAAAGAGCTGAACAGAGATTCAAGCAGACATCCAAGCGAAAGTTTGTAATTTGAGTTTAAACAACTTGATTGCCTTCCAAACAACAAAAAATTAAACTCTGGCAGAATATAACAGAATTCAGAATCTCCACTATGTAGAATTCACAGAGCATAGGATATAATTTAAATGACTTAATAATTGAACAAAGAACATATGACTCTTAGGTGACTCAGATGTTGGAATTAGCAACAAGTATTTTTAAATCAGCTAAAATAGCTGTGCTCAAATTAATAAAGGAAAATGTGCCCTCAATGTATGAAAAAATAGGAAACAACAAATAGACAGAAATTGTCAAGAATAACAAAATGAAAATTCTGCAAATAAAGAAAACAGTATACATAATAAAATATTTAATGTATAAGAATAACACCATAATAAATATCACAGAGGAGGGAATCAATGAGCTTGAAGACAGGTCAATAGCAATCATTCAATTTGAATCAGAAAGAGAGAAGGAAAGATTAAAAATTAGAAAAAAATAAAATAAAACTAGACTCATGTGGCAATATCTAATCAAAGGTCTAATATGTATGTAATTGGCAGCCAGAATAGGAGAAAAAAGAAACAGTGGGGTTTAAAAAATAATTGAAGAAACAGTAGTAGAACATTATTCAAATTTTAGTGGAAGTGATAAATGTATTGATTCAAGAAGCTTGACAAACTGAGGTAGCATGTATATTTTATTTTATCTGGTTGAGTTTTTTGTCTTTATTATATCATATGTGTGCGAACCGCACCAGAGATGCCAGATAGTCAAGGCCTTGTTCTTAATACGCTGTACAGCCAAGGCCACTCTGAACATAGTAATCCTAATCAGAATGTCCAAGGCTAAGATGCCATACACAGGTGCAGGGACAGTGATCTCAAGGTACACTATGCCCTTCTCTAACCCGAATGATTGATGTCACTGTTGGCAACCAGCCTCTTTTGTCTAAGTGGTATAATATCTTACTGACCAGCAGTGTGCGAGGAGTGCAGGAGTGTAGAAATGTAGGAAAGGCTGGAGAGAGGCTGGAGAGGCTACTGAGGCTATAGCTCAAAGGGAGAGCTCAGGTGCCGCTACTATGTAAGGTGATGAGTCTGGGGGCAGCGTGCGGCTGCTCAGAAAATAGCTGTGGGTACATAAGCTAATGCTGCTCTTGTGGGAAAGATATATTTCTTAACCAGCCAGTGTGCATCTGCCTGTATAGAACTTTGCTGTAAAGAACTGTTTTGTCTAATGGCTATATGGCCCCTGGTTTCTACAATAAAGATTCATTCTTATACACCCACAACTTCAGATTTTTTAGGGCTATTTAATACTGATAGAAAAATAATTTACATAATACTTAAGACTCTTCTGTAGTCAGTGAGGCTAGTTCCCTGGAGGGAATTTCAGCTTCATGATGATATTGATGTAAAAAATTGCAATTGTGAATGCAGGAGTAAAACAGAAAATAAAAAGAGCTAAAACATAATAGAATAGACAATGTAAGTACTTTGTAAAGGAGACTTCAAAATTATTTTTCCTCACACATTCTAAAAGCACTTTAAGAAGAAAGGGATTGTGTAAATATAATGATGTGAGGAATTATATAGTTATAATTATTTATTATAAACATTTCCCTGAAA